>NC_091131.1:44271740-44595073 GCF_040183065.1 Periplaneta americana
CATACACAATATTTCCATGTATATTTTGCTTTTATATTATCTTTGTACTTCACACACTTGATGTTATAAAAATTGTACCCATAACTGGTATATAAACTGGTCTTTATTTCATCGTCTTTAGTAACCTGAACAATGGCAGACCAGATCCACGAGTTAATGAACCTACTTTTGTACAAGTTGTATACAATACTTTATTTACGTTGTTTGTTATTTGCCGAAAATTATATCAAAATAAATAAATCTATCAATTCAATTAGACCTACTAAATGTGTTATTTGAAGGTGCTTAGGAAAATATTTGGGGCTAAGAGGGATGAAGTTACAGAAGAATGGAGAAAGTTACACAACGCAGAACTGCACGCATTGTTTTCTTCACCTGACATAGCTTATGTGAGGGCGGCAATGAACCTCCGGGTTCCTTAAAAGCCATTTGTAAGTAAAAGTAAATCTGTTATAACAGTGAAGAATGTTATTCTTTATGATTCATGACGACTGCTGTATTGTTGCTATGTTAATAATTCGTTATAAAATGCTTCATAACACGTTGCTAAGTAAACATAGCAACGTGTTTTCCATTTTATTTAACTATAAAGAAAACCTTTTGCAGTACAAAAGTGTCAAATAATGGCCTACTTTTACCATGACAACCAGCACATTAGCAACCATAAAGTCCATACTACATTTTGAATTTAAACATGAAAAGGAGTGGCAAAAGTATTGAAATCTTTCTTCATCCTTTGAAAATCACTGAATCTGTGTTCTTTGAACTCGTACAACAAGTGATATATTTTAAGAACGTACATATTTAAGTTCGCGTCCTGAATATTTGTAACTGATCCTAAGCATGAGAAATGAAAGAACCGCCTTTCTTGTAAGTGTGATATCCTCTCGATTCATATGATTCTGCGAAATACACTGTATCACTAATGAAGCTCCGAAGTACAGCAATCCAGTATAATCCGCCACGTACACGCGCAGTATTTTCGTGGAGTGGGGGAAGGGGAAGGTAGGGGGTAAGTTTGATGCTTCGCTGAGGTCTGACATCACTGCGGCAATGCCGCAGGAATGCCCGCCATTGGTGCAGAGGATTACTCGCGACAAATAGGAACACAGCTGATCTTCGAGGGCGCCACTATCATGTTTACATGCCTGTTAGGCATTAACGGGTAGTGGAGGAAGATGAGTACACGCGAAAGTTTTGCTTCATGTGAGCAGCAGTGATCTCATACGAAATGCTGCAGCTGTGGTTTAAGTCGTCTCGCATAATTTCACTTTTATTACGTTCACAGAATCGAGCGTAATCCAATGATGCAAACGCCGAGTCTGCATTTCCCTCAGTCACTCGCGCGCATTGATAGGAAACTGTGTCAATGTCCCGCCGGTTATTTCAGTCGTGTTCGACGCGATAGTGATTTTTGGGTCAAACTTCAAAGCGATTGTACTGGCGGCCTAGACATGGTCATAAGAATAAACCCTCATTCCTCTCCAACCAACTTTTATACACGTCCAGCATTTTATTCATTCTTAAGTGTAATAAAATTTCAGTGTTATTGATTTCTTCTCAGAATACATAGCCTATTTAAGGGACTGGTAGTCAGAGAGTATGACTGTTTTATATAAGTGAAAAAAATTTGCCTTTACTCTTCAACTTCTGAATCTATCAATTTACAAATTTTATAGCATAGGCTACACATAATATTTGCAGTTACATTTTAGTTTTTAGATTACCTTTGTACCTCATGTATTTGATTTTATAAAAATGTTTAAACCTAAAAAATATTAAAGTTAAAAACACGGATATTTTAGGAACATTTTTCTCAGAAACCCTTTGTACTACAAGTTCTTAAAAATTCAAGCATATTTCCAATGTAGTTGGTTATATTTGGCGACATTTTCATCAAATTATAAATATGCTTTCAATAGAGAAAAATTATTTTCTATCCTGAAAAAAAAAATTATTTTCCATCTTGAAAAAAAAAATATTACTTGCAAATTTTCATATTTTTTCATATTTCCTGGCTACATAATCCACAATAATTTTGATAACTACGCCGTATGTGATAGTGTCCATGCTTATTCACTACCATATGAAAAAGGACTATGCAAAATTTCAGCCTGTTACCCTCAGTAGTTTCTGAGGAAAACATTTCTAAAGTACCCATGATTTTAACTTAAATTTAATTAACATTTTTCAGATTTAGTACTAATTTAGAATATAAGAGAGTAAAATTAGATTCTATGCGCGAGTACAAAATTTAGCGCCCTAGACATTTTTTTTGAGTAGGCCTATACCATGCAGGCTTTGCTTAATCGCAAGTTTTACTTGTCATGGTAATATTTTACACTGCATAGGTACAATTAGGACATAGGCCTAGTTAAAAATGCAAGGAAAAGTTTTTGATGTCACTTCACTTCACTGTGTGTAACACAGTCTAGTATATACCGTCAGGAAGCTCATACGTAGTAAACATGCATCCATAGATAGTTGCTAACCACTAGGATCGCTACTATTGCCACATTACAGACAATGCGAAATAAGGTTCGTTCCAACAAGCGGTTCATGGATCAGTTCATGTACGGTTCCTGTACCATCTTATGCGCATGCGCTAGTTGAGCATCTGCTATGGGATTGAAACTGGACTGCACGCTGTTGGAACGCTTTCGCGGATCGTTATGTACTAAATCCAGAGATGCTGTAACTGTGATCATCTTTGCTAAGAACGGGATGCTTAATTATTATCGTTTCGCAGCTAATTCTAATTGCAGAAAATAGAATTTCGATCATTTTCTATAAAAAGATGACAAAAAATATGGAAGGCAAAAATTCCGCTAATTCAACGTCGTGTACTGAGGGACTCTCATCTAAAAATAGCTATTTTTTTTAATTATTAACGTATGTAAGTTATTTATTATACTTTTAATCAAAGCTGCATGTTGAAATTGTAATTAACTATTTCAATACCCAAATAATTCCCATTCCCTTTCTTTTTGGCGAAAATTTAAATTAAATCTCTAGTTTTATTATTCGTCTGTATTGTCACTTTTCATCTTTAACCTCATTGATGTGAACAGTCGATCATGTCTTTCTTCAGTATCCAGGAGACGTTGGTGAGCTTATGCGCATGCGCGTCTTGCGTACTCTTCCGTACATGCCTCAATCCACGGACTATTTTTGACCGTTCCGAACCCGTGTCAAAAGCTTGTTGGAACGCCCGACTGCAGTACATGTTTCCGGTTCAGGACTGGTTTGGATTGTGTTGGAACGCTTTTTCTGTACTGCGCATGCTCACGATGGTTACGGACGGTTCCTGACTGCTGTTGGAATGAACCTATAGTATCTGCACAGTCTATTGTTCCTAGTACCCTCTTAAACTCAAGCTTCGTGACTGTATATACTAGACTGTGGTGTTCGTGTTAAACTATCTTCTGATTCGGAAGATGATGCACACCACATCGAAACTAATCAATTAAGGTAAAATACTAACACAACTTAACAGCTCTTTGGTTTAAATTCCTGTTGATTTCAATGTATTGATGATGCATTTGCTTCCATTCTTGAATCATTTTTTTTCATATAATAAATGATAAAGAGAAGAGGCGAAAGACCAGCCTGAAAAGTTACAACAGAATGCATGCATAACACGAAACAATGTTCCCAACTGAATCTCCATGGCAGTGTTGCCACACAAGGGAGGTAGACGAAGAGCAGGTGACATGTTTGCATAACATTATCTGCTAGAGCAGGGGAGGAGATTTCTTTTGCATGCGGAGCAATGTTGTTATACGTATTACTGCAACGTGCACTACATTATCAACATTCACAGATCGTGTTTGTTTAACCTTTCTGTCAACGATCCGATGACGTCACTGGTTAAAATACGATAATCATGTTCGCAGCGTTTTATTGGATGTGCAACACGTTTGCAGGGGGCACAAAGTAATACGATTAGCTTTGTTCGTATAACAAATACGAAACGTTTGATTTAATAGCCTACATGCACACGCGCACGGTTGGCAACTGTTGCAACTAGTTAAGCTTTTCTTTACCCTCTACGAACGAATGGTTTAAAAGGCGAAGTCCTGGGGCCTGTTTCACAATGTTTACAATCTTTGTAAATTGTAAACTTCTGTTTCACAATCTTTGTTTGTAATGTTGAACTTTACAAAGGAAATCAAATCTTTACAAATTAAATTTTGCTCACTTTACAAGTATTCTGTTTCACAATGAAGAGTAATTTTACAAACGTGTAAATTTTACTTGTAAAATTAGCACATTTTCTGCAATACCTCTGAGATGTGTAAAGTTTGATATTGCAACAAATTATGAATAAATACAATAAAGAAATACTTGTTAAATTAATTTTTGAGTAACTCGATAATATTAAGAATTGAACTAAAGCAGTTTTGATGTTATTAAGGAGTTCTAATGACTTAGACGAAGATATTGAATTTAGGCCTAATCAAACGAAGACGTACACGTAAAATTCTCCGGGCAAGAATTAGTAACACTTTCGTATCATTGTATAAATTTAATGAAAGGTTTCGAATGAGTCCCGCGCTATACTTCAGAATATCGCGTAAGTATTTATATACAAAGACTATTTAATAAATACTCGCACTTAATAAAGAAGTTCCCTGCACCAAAAATAAATAATTCAATAATGCAATAACGACACTACTTATGTGGTATTCTGAAGTCGCTTCGAGTCCCGTTTCGCTGGAATCTCTCTTACAAGATATGGGACATCATATCCAACAGGGAAAAGTGATGCTGCCCTAACCTCAAAGCGAGAACTGTATTGTTTTGCATTGGTTGCATAGTAGCTGTCAGTTCTGTGCGTTAGCAGATAAGCACGGAGTTTCTAAGATATCAGTGTGAAAAAGTGCCCACAGAGTAGTTGATTTTGTTAAGAGTTAAATTCGAGGCAGGTTTTTGATCACCAAAATGTTATTTACTACAGCACAGAATTTTTATGCTGCTAATGGGATCACTAATATTTGTGAGGTTATGGATGCAACATTAATAAATACTGATGGATCAACACATAAAATGAACCTGATTTTGTAGTTTGACATCGTAATTATTTTATCAATTGCATATTTGTACGTGGACTAAATCTGTTATTTACTTATTTCACTGAATTTGATGCTAACTTTGGTAATTTAAGTAACAGACGTATTGGTATACTCGGCCAATCACATCACATGAAATTCCATTGTCGCCAATATATAAAAATCTAAATACTTTTAATTTTCTTTAACAATACTTTATATTTTCTGTTGGTGAAATATGAGTCAGCAAGCTTAGAATAATCTATTTTAGTACAAAATATAAACATATGTATCGATAGTGGTAGAAAATACGGCGACTTTAGCTCTGCTCCTTAGCGATTTTTGTAAACGGTCGTTGGCGATATTGTGTAACCAATGATGCGTATTTGTAAATTTCTTTCGCTGATTTTGTTAAGTTCGTCCAACTTTACAAACTAATAAGATAGCACTGTGAAACACAATATACAAGCATTTGTAATCTTTTACTTGTTGTTTGTAAATTGTTAATTTGTAATTTGTAAGGATTGTGAAACGGGCCCCTGGTAGCGGAAATGGTGCTGCTTGGTGGCGTATTTACGTACTAAATAGTTGGCGGGTTTTCATTTATCATACCAGTTCACTTAGGCTTATTTTTCAAGCTAATTTATTTGTCTATGTTGTGAAGTGTACTGGATCTAAATTAAAATGAAAATGGAAGGCAAGATAACCAACTTGTAGGCCTAACTATGGGTAAATCAATCTCATTCTGGTTTCTACGGCTACTGGACGAGTTCAAGAATTAGATTATTTTCAATGGACAATGCAATGATTTAATGGAGTACAAACGTACTTGTGGCTTTCAAGTTAGGCATTCTGAGTTCAATTTCAGACACATTTAATAAGATTTTTCGTAAAAAAGGGGGTTGTTTGAAGGCTTCTACAGATTACTTTGCCTTTTGTATCTTAATTGCTTTGCCTGCTTTTGTCGTCATATTATAAAAAATTAACATCGCTGAATATCCTGTACAGTTTAATAATAATAATAATAATAATAATAATAATAATAATAATAATAATAATACTATTTGGGGCTAAGAGGGATGAAGTTACAGGAGAATGGAGAAAGTTACACAACACAGAACTGCACACCTTGTATTCTTCACCTGACATAATTAGGAACATTAAATCCAGACGTTTGAGATGGGTAGGGCATGTAGCACGTATGGGCGAACCCAGAAATGCATATAGAGTGTTAGTTGGGAGGCCGGAGGGAAAAAGACCTTTAGGGAGGCCGAGACGTAGATGGGAAGATAATATTAAAATGGATTTGAGGGAGGTGGGATATGATGATAGAGAATGGATTAATTTTGCTCAGGATAGGGACCAATGGCGGGCTTATGTGAGGGCGGCAATGAACCTCCGGGTTCCTTAAAAGCCAGTAAGTATCTAAGTAATAATAATAATAATAATAATAATAATAATAATAATAATAATAATAATAAACGAACCGTATATTAATTTCACTGATCAGGAAATGGAATTGGTTGGGTCACTGGCTGAAAAGAATAGCCTACTAAAGGATGCACTGGAAGGAATAGTGAACGGGAGAAGAGTTCGGGGCAGAAGAAGGTATCAGATGATAGACGATATTAAGATATATGGATCATATGAGGAGACAAAGAGGAAGGCAGAAAATAGGAAAGATTGGAGAAAGTTGAGTTTGCAGTGAAAGATCTGCCCTTGGACAGAACACCAATGAATGAATGAATGAATGAATGAATGAATGAATAAATGAATGAATGAATGAATGAATGAATGAATGAATGAATATTACTTTCATTACCAGTACGTAATTCTGAGTCTGCGTACAATATAGTCTTACTTACTTACAAATGGCTTTTAAGGAACCCGGAGGTTCATTGCCGCCCTCAAATAGACCTAAGCCCGCCATCAGTCCCTATATTGTGCAAGATTAATCCACTCTCTATCATCATATCCCACCTCCCTCGAATCCATTTTAATATTATCCTCCCATCTACATCTCGGCCTCCCCAAAGTTATTTTTCCTTCCGCCGTCCCAACTAACACTCTATATGCATTTCTGGATTCACCCATACGTGCTACATGCCCTGCCCATCTCAAACGTCTGGATTTAATGTTCCTAATTATGTCAGGTGAAGAATACAATGCGTGCAGTTCTGTGTTGTGCAACTTTCTCCATTCTCCTGTAACTTCATCCCATTTAGCCACAGATATTTTCCTAAAAACCTTATTCTCAAACACCCTTAATCTCTGTTCCTCTCTCAAAGTGAGAGTCCAAGTTTCACAACCATACAGAACAACCGGTAATATAACTGTTTTATAAATTCTAACTTTCAGATTTTTTGACAGCAGACTAGATGACAAAAGCTTTTCAACCGAATAATAACAGGCATTTCCCATATTTATTCTGCGTTTAATTTCCTCCCGAGTGTCATTTATATTTGTTACTGTTGCTCCAAGATAATTTAATTTTTCCATCTCTTCGAAGGATAAATCTCCAAATTTTAAATTTTCATTTCGTACAATATTCTGGTCACGAGACATAATCATATACTTCGTTCTCTCGGGGTTTAGTTCCAAACCTATCGCTTTATTTGCTTCAACTAAAATTTCCGTGTTTTCTCTATTCGTTTGCGGATTTTCTTCTAACGTATTCACGTCATCCGCATAGACAAGAATTAAAATCGCTTATGTGTCCGTACCGTTCTGTCCCTAAAATGAAAGAAATGCCCCCACAGTAGCTGTAAAAAACTAGCTTCAAATCATCCGACCCCAATCAAATTTTCTTAATTGAACGCTTCGTCCAGGACCTCTATCGTAAATGATAGATCCGAACTAAGACATCATTCAATTGCTCCCAATAGAAACTTGAGGAGTTGCCAGCGCCGAGTCTCCTGGCACCTCAAAGCGTTACGTAACGGAAGTGGACCCTTGTTCACCGGGACGTGAATGAATCTGGTCCATTCATCCCGTCACATGACCTGGAGGTAGCGCGACTGTTCCTCTGCACGCCTCATATAGGTGACGACTCTGACAAACGGAGAGAAGCTGCTAGCACTTTCACGTGCGAAGTCCGAGAATAGCTGTCGGACGTCATACGGGATCACGTTGTGTGTGTGTATACAGCCTGCGTGTCAACATACCCCTGCATTTAAACCGAAATAAAGTCGTAACAGATATGATTGCTTAACACCTGTCGAGATATTACGGAATTGCGTTGCAGAATTTTCTGTTTCACATATTTAGCTTCATCTAACCTAACCTCACCTTGTTCTTCGAGAAATAATTAGCATTTCATCTTAATTTTATTTCATGTTGTAATATCTATGCAATTGTCTTGTTTTCTTATCTCTTGAATATCTATAGTGTTTTTATAGAATTGTTCAATTAGTTTTACCCATTTATTATTGCGTTTTTTTATTGTTTTTACTTTTCGTAGGCCTATAGATTTTGCTCATTATTAATATATTTGTACATTTACTATATTCTGTTGTTTGTGGCGGATTGGAAGAGAAGGCCTGAGGGTTTTAACTCAGTCAGAAAAAAAAAACAAACGAGCAAATAAACAAACAAATAACCGAATGAACAAATAAATAAATAAATAAATAAATAAATAAATAAATAAATAAATAAATAAATAAATAAATAAATAAATAAATAAATAAATAAATAAATAAATAAATAAATAAATAAATAAATAAATAAATAAATAAATAAATAAATAAATAAATAAATAAATAAACGAACAAACAACTGAATAAATAAAGAAGTAAATAAGTAAATAGCTAAGTACTCGTATATAAGTAAATAAATAAATAAATAAATAAACGAATAAATAAGCCAGTAAATAAATAACTAAATAATAATTAAATAAGTGAATAAATAGATAAATAAATAAATAAACCAATAAATAAACCAGTAAATAAGTAACTAAATAATAATTAAATAAGTGAATAAATAGATAAATAAATAAATAAATAAATAAGTGAATAGATAAATAAACAAATAAATAAATAAATAAACACTTGAATAAATAAGTAAATAAGTAAGTACTCGTATATAAGTAAGTAAATAAATAAATAAACGAATAAATAAAACAGTAAATAAATAACAAAATAATAATTAAATAAGTGAATAAATAAATAAGTAAATAAACAAATAAATAAGTAAATAAACAAATAAAGAAACAAATAAATAAATAAATAAATAAATAAATAAATAAATAAATAAATAAATAAATAAATAAATAAATAAATAAATAAATAAATCACCTGCATATCCCTCTCCTGAAGGTTGTACGCAAGTATTTATTGTAAAAAAAAAGCGACATATAAAAATGTAGATGATAAGAAAGACCACGTTTTAGGTACTGAAAGGTTAATATTTCAATAAGCTAGTTATAAACCAGCAAACAATATCTCCAGTCTGACATAAATAATGCTACTGGGTTTGAAAGCGATAGTCAATTGTAGCGAATTGCGCGCGAACTCCCTGTTCGCTGTGTTACTTGACAAAGCTCGAGCCATTCACTACAATTGGCTCTATCTTTCCCTGACCTAGGCTTGTGGTTGGCTTTAGCGGGTAGTGTTCGCTTTTTGAATTCAAGTTCATGTGAATGGTATCACAGAGCTCGAAACGGACGTTTTCACGAACCGGAACGCTATGTTTTTTTTTTTTTGTGGCCACGGACATTTATTCCTTAATATGTCGTTGAATAAAGCCAAACAAAATGTTGCAAAATAAATATATTGTAGTTCCTAATTTACATATGTATTTCAAATACTTAAAGCTGCAATTTTTCTTCTCAATATTGTTCTTAAGTATTGCCGAAAAAACATGTAGAAGGCTATATTAGATACAAAGAAACCTGAAACGAAGGTTTGTGGTGATTGAAAATCCTTTCTCTGTTAACCACCGTTAAAAACTAAAACGTCATATCTATATCGCTCTTACCAGTTGTAGACTTCGTTCGGAATTGAATCAGAGAACAAAATATAAGATCGATCGGCGAGCATGAACGGATCTAATATGGGGGACGGCAATAAGGGGTAAATGAACCCTATAGAGATAATCTGGTCAAACGATTCAAGATATAGGCAGAGACTTTACTTTTATACTCATGTATGTAAATGGCTTACAACTGCACATTCCGTACAATAAAAGCTATTTTATCTTATCTCATAATCCCCGCACTTCGTATTACTTCAATATTTTACACCATTACGACAGGCTATGCGAAATATACAGCCTCTCAGATAAGATGATATCTGGAGCAGGCCTCGTGTTTTGAATCAGATAGTAACATCACTGCCGACTCGAGCTGGCAGCTTACCAGACTATGAGAGGAATTTAATATAAAAACATTAAGAATAATATTTTTAAGTTGTAAAAAAAGGGCAGGTATAGCAGTCGGTGAAAGTGAAGGGAAAGCATACCCATTAACCTTCCTCGCTAAAGCACCAAAATAACATCAAATTAAGACGAATGACGCACTAACATTCTAGTTGCACCCTTGCTTGGTGTGAAAAGGAGAGACTGGACAGTCTTCTGAGCCTGAAATTCCAACACTCAGAGAAAATGTATTTCTGTGAGTGCGCCACTCGCTTTCCTCCTATAAATCTTGAGTGGAATATGTTAAAATTAGAAGCGTCACAAGGAATTACACCCATATTTTGGTCGGTCTTGTTAATTTGTAACATCATTTGCAACTATCAATCAATCGGACATCAGTTAAGGGCTTGAAACTCTGGCACATCTTGCAATATTATAGAAGTGAGACTGTTTTTATTATTTCTCATTATATAAAAGTATACTTACTTACAAATGGCTTTTAAGAAACCCGCAGGTTCATTGCCGCCCTCACATAAACCCGCCAACGGTCCCTAACCTGAGCAAGATTAATCCACTCTCTATCATCTTATCCCACCTCCATCATATCCATTTTAATACTACCATCCCATCTACATCTCGGCCTCCCTAAAGGTCTTTTTCCCTCCGGTGTCCCAACTAACACTCTATATGCATTTCTGGATTCGCCCATACGTGCTACATGTCCTGCCCATCTCAAACGTATGAATTTAATGTTCCTAATTATGTCACGGAAAGAATACAATGCGTGCAGTTTTTCGTTCTGTAACTTTCTCCATTCTCCTGTAACTTCATCCCTCTTAGCCACAAATATTTTCCTAAGTACTTTATTGTCAAACACCATTAATCTCTGTTCCTCTCTCAAAGTGAGTGTCCAAGTTTCACAACCATACAGAACAACCGGTAATATAACTGTTTTATAAATTCTAACTTTCAGATTTTTTGACAGCAGACTAGATGACAAAAGCTTCTCAACCGAATAATAACAGGCATTTCCCATATTTATTCTGCCTTTAATTTCCTCCCGAGTGTCATTTATATTTGTTACTGTTGCTCCAAGATATTTGAATTTTCCCACCTCTTCGAAGGATAAATCTCCAATTTTTATGTTTCCATTTCGTACATTATTGTGGTCACGAGACATAATCATATACTTTGTCTTTGCTTCAAGTAAAATTTCCGTGTTTTCCCTAATCGTTTATGGATTTTCTCCTAAGATATTCATGTCATCCGCATAGACAAGAAGCTGATGTAACCCGTTCAATTTCAAACCCTCTCTGTTATCCTGAACTTTCCTAATGACATATTCTAGAGCAAAGTTAAAAAGTAAAGGTGATACTGCATTTTCTTGGTCTAGGCCGCAGTGAATTGGAAAAGCATCAGATAGAAACTGTCCTGTACGGACTCTGCTGTAAGTTTCACTGAGACACATTTTATTTAATCGAAATTGTTTATTGGGAATACCAAATTCAATAAGAATATTATATAAAACTTCGCTCTTAACCGAGTCATATGCCTTTTTGAAATCTATGAATAACTGATGTACTGTACCCTTATACTCCCATTTTTCTCCAATATCTGTCGAATACAAAAAAATCTGATCAACAGTCGATCTATTATGCCTAAATCCGGTATAAAGACAAAAAAAATATTGTGATGCAGTAAAATATAGACTTTCACGGAAACATACGTTGTCACCATGTCTGCTAGAAAAAAAGTGATTGTTTGTCTGTGTATAGCGAATTCCCCTCAACAATCGTGTTCCTATTCAGTGTCTGCGAGTTAACTCAACCGGAAATGACGCAATAAAATGCAGGGTTTTTATTTAAAAACTTGCCAGTCTAAATAACTACCGGTATTCCAATTAAATTTAATTTAATTTTTAAAAAATGTTTCCCTTGAAATTATTCAAGTCTGTCTCACAGGGAGCTTTATCTGAAAGCCAGATTTGTGTAACATTGAGGTCTATTCAACTTCCCCGGAGATAGTTGGAAGTAATCGCTAATGCGGAACTCAAATCTATGGAAGAAATGAGGTCTTGGAATTCTTTAACATTGTGCTCTTCAGAGAATATCCCGTTCGGAAATTAAGTACAAATCTAGACAATACGCATGTTATAGTGCGTCATTTCAGAGAGAATACCGCAACCATATCCGCTCTCCACATGAATCGGGAAAGATTATATTATCATTATTGCTGATGCAATTACACAGTACTTCCTCTTTAGTCAAAGAAATACAGTCCACTGCAGAACTTACAGCTGGTCTTGATTTTGTTTGCATTGTATGACGTCATTCGACATATTTCTATCTTTGCAGTAATAAATTATTTCTCCACTAATGGCTCACGTCACTGGGAGTCGCGCCATGTGTACAAAGATCAGGCAAAGATTAAAACTCGACAGAGGAATGAAAACGCCTCCGATATACAACGTGTCCCAAAACCTTTAGAACACTCCTGTAACTAGCGTATTCTAGTGTATCTAAAACTACAGTCTGATACGTTTGGGTATGGATAATATTAATTTATTATTATAAAGCTATTACGATAGTAGGAAAAATTTCTTGCTGGTTATATTATCTTAGAAAGCATGATGAAAAAGATATTCAGATAGTCAATATAATATAATATAATCTATATATATAATTTGAAATGGTAATGGAAATTACGGGAAAACGGCTGGACGGATTTTAATAAATGACCCCTCATTTTGAAGCTTGGATCTCAAAGTTTTTCGGAAAAATAGTAGTTTTCAGTGAAATGTCAATTTTTAAACATAATTTTCCTATTTTCCAAAATCCATCTGTCGTCAGTTTTGAGAACTAGCTAATAGCACTCACGGCCGACTTGATATTCCCTTCGCTTTTTTGTAAAGGAGAAGCGAAGCGAGCATCAAGTCAGCCGTGTTGCATTTCAGAATAAAACAAAACACATACTACAGTAAACAATATTACACGAAGGCCATGATCTGCAAGAATGCTGACAAATTTAGAGCTCAAATTAAATTGGTCATTAAAAACTTAACTTACTAAAAATAATTTACAGGTTCGATTTTGTGGTGTGTAATTTTCTGGGTACAGGTGTGTATTGGATATTAAAAACGACAAAACTTGAGGTGGTTTGATGACATTATTACTATTAGAAATGAAATATTATTGTAGTTAATGCCATGATGTAACTATTTTTCATTAATTATACATATTAATGCTATATTGATGATATGAAAGTGAAACGTTTTGGGGTTATATAAGTAGATGTAGAGAATAACTTAAATTAGATTTTGATTTCTATATTTTACTGAGTGGCGGCTATATAGTATATATACTGTAGTATATGTTACTGAAAGCTATAAAACTTACGTAAGATAATAATATTATTAAAAATCAAATATTTTTATAATTATTAATCAAGTGGGATTGGGTCTTTTTCATATATTTAAGGGCGGTGTGGTGTAGATATTTATATGCGTGGTTCTCTTCAGTATTGGCTCGAGAGAGAGTATCTTTCATGTTATGGAAGCAAATAACTTTCCGAATGTCTGGTATTCTTCATTGAAAATAAATCTGAAAAATGTTTATTTGAAGGTCTAATGAACTTAGTTTGCAGCATTTGCTGCACAAGCCACTAGTATAATATAATATAATATAATATAATATAATATAATATAATATAATATAATATAATATAATATAATATAATATAATATAATATAATATAATATAATATAATATAATATAATATAATATAATGTAATGTAATATGTAATGTAATATAATATAATATAATATAATATAATATAATATAATATAATATAATATAATATAATATAATATAATATAATATAATATAATATAATATAATATAATATAATATAATTTTATTTGGAGTTCAGTCTAATTGACATATCACAAATTTAAAATCAATGACATTTACATATGTAAATGATCATTGTGTATTATGAAAATTAAAGCAAACGTTTTCGCCCTTCGGGCATCATCAGGCATTTTACATACAATGTCTTGTACATTTTTTCATGTCTTTGTTGTGGAATGTGTGCAAACTGATTAAACACAACATTTATATAATAATGAAACAACTATTTTATGATTGACTTATGATGATTAATGATCTAAAATTTAAAAATGCAAGTATAAAATTTAATATATTATAATAAAATTGTGGCTGAACTGTTGGTCTTATGTTTAAATTATAACATTATAAAATTGCAAACATGATAAAAACCATTTGATTCCTCTTTAAACTTCATAATAGCTTCCATTAGTTGGATTTTTTTACTGCGAGACTTGGTCTCAATGATTCATCACTCATTTTTATGGTGAAATAATTATTTAAGAACGTGTGTACTGCACTGGGTTATCTGTGTTGACATTTACATTAAAACAATTTTGTGGGACTGGGTTTTATAATGAATTGTGGCTAACCAAGTTGCATTTTTAAATTTTAGATCGTTAATCATCAGAAGTCAATCATAAAATAGTTGTTTCATTATTATAT
The DNA here is from genome assembly GCF_040183065.1 of Periplaneta americana. NCBI lineage: Eukaryota > Metazoa > Arthropoda > Insecta > Blattodea > Blattidae > Periplaneta > Periplaneta americana. The sequence continues at coordinate 44,286,695 of NC_091131.1, forward strand.
AAAGGTTGTGTTTAATCAGTTTGTACACATTCCACAACAAAGACATGAAAAAAATGTACAAGATATTGTATGTAAAATGCCTGATGATGCCCGAAGGGCGAAAACGTTTGCTTTAATTTTCATAATACACAATGATCATTTACATATGTAAATGTCATTGATTTTAAATTTGTGATATGTCAATTAACTGAACTCCAAATAAAATAATATTATATTATACTAGTGGCTTGTGCAGCAAATGCTGCTGCAAACTAAGTTCGTTAGACGTTCAAATAAACATTTTTCAGATTTATTTTCAATGAAGAATACTTGTCTTTTTGATAGTTATTTGCTTCCATAATAATGAAACATACTCCCTCTGAATGGATTTTTTTAGGCCAAATACTTTTTCTTGAACCTATCCAACTTCAGTTTTTGAGTTTCAACGCGAAAACGCAAGTATCAATGTCAGGACGATAGCAGTAGCTATTTCAGGTCATTGTGGATTGTAGGCGAAAGTTAAAAAAATGTCAGGTTTGCTAAGCTTTCGAACAATAGCATTTTCGTATACCTGCAGCATGTAGAACTTGAAATGTAGAGCGTAAAATCATTTTATCCTACTAAGAGATCTTGCTGAAATGATCTGGAGACTACAAAATTTTCTAGGCTTCTTATTTTATCAGTAAGTAATACCTTTTGATCTTTCCTTAGGAACTGTAATTTTTGCGCTCTGTCGAGCCAATACTGAAGACAATGACACATATCAATATCTACACTACACCGCCATTAAGTATATGAAAAAGACCCAACCCCACTGAGCTAATAACTATAAAAATATTTAATTTTTAATAACAATATTATTATCTTACTTAAGTTTTGTAGTTATATATAGCAGCCACTCAGTAAATTATAGAAATGAAGATCTAAATTAAGATAGTCTCTACATTTACTTACATAACCTCAAAACGTTTCACTTTCATGTCATCAATATAGCATCAATATTATGTACAATTAATGAAAAATAGATGCATCATGATATTAACTATAATAATATTTAATTTCTAATGATAATAATGTCATCAAACCACCTCAAGTTTCGTAGAATTGAATATCCAATACACAGCTGTACTCAGAAAATTATTATATACTGCAGAATCAGTTTTTAATAACAAATTGAATTGAGCTCTAAATATGTCGGCAATCCTGCAGGTCATGGCCTTCGTGTAATAGCCTATTGTTTATTGTAGTGTGTGTTTTGTTCTGAAATTCAATCAAGTCGGCCGTGATTCGATAAAATTAGTTCTCAAAACTGACAACAGATGGATTTTGGAAAATAGGAAAATTATGTAGGAAAATTGACATTTCACTGAAAACTACTACTTTTCCGAAAAACTTTGGGTTCCAAGCTTCAAAATGAGGGGCCATTTATTAAAATCCGTTCAGCCGTTTTCCCGTAATTTCCATTACCAGTTCAAATTATATATATATATATATAGATATATAGATTATGGTTATATTATGATTAAAAGATGGGAGTTCCTGTATAAGACAATCAACAATGCATAATCTGAAGGGACAAATGAAAATCTTAGATGATTAAAATGGCTACTACAAATCAACAGCGGGCACAATGTGTTCTTTGGTATGTTAAATTTCAGAGTGTTAAAAGAGTTAAAAGGTAATTTCGACGTGAGTATGGTGTGCGTAATGTACCTAAATACGATTCCATAACGTTGTGGTGTCGAACATTTGTAGAAACAGGCTCCGTGTTAAAAAGATGCAGGAGATCGCAGGCGAAACCCAGTACGAGAAGCAGCGATATCTTGGCTTGGTCCCCAAACTCCTCCAGATCTAACCCCTGCCGACTTCTTCGTGTAGGGGTTTGTTAAAGACATTGTCTATTCACAGAAACCAAGGAACATTGATGAGCTGAGAGTAAAAATTACTCAAGCTTTTCAACAAATCACCCCTCTTCTGTTACAACGGACATGAGCTGAATTGCAACACCGTTATGAGTTGTGCAGGGTGTGCAATGGGGGTCATGTTGAGTTATGAGGAATCTTCCATATTTCAGTGTTGTATGTACAAAGTTTCAACAAACGAAGTTCAGTAGTAAATGTTTCACGGTGTTTTAATTTTATCCATACCCAAACAGATCACCCTGTAGTTTTGTATTTACGTTAGACTATAGGTTGACCAAATTCTACCGTTTGGAGCAGTGGCAAATTACACAGACTGTTACAGAAATTCTTAGTAACAAAGTTACGTCTTTTAAGTGGAACATTGTACATTTCATTCCATTGAACTTGTTGCATTCTTCATCTTCAGTCAAATTACATAGCATGAAGTACCATAGCCTTGTATTCAGTTAACAAAACAAACGCAATGTAAAAATCATGTGTATAATGTTAGCTATTTTTTGAAAAATATATTTGATTAGGAAAATTTCAATACAAATATTACGTTTCAGTACCACTCTTCGGTTTCTAACCTGCAGAGAATGTGTATTTCCGTGAAAATCCCGAAATCAATTTCTTTGCAGCTGTCTACTTTCAATTCATGTTCAAAGGAGAAAAGCAATGGCAAAGGAATCTTTTAATAGAAAAAGAAGCATCTTCTGCGGACCTCTGGCGAAATAAATAAGGAAGAAACCAATGAAGTGCTTTGTGTGGAGTGTAATATTGTATGGGGGCAGAAACATGGACATTACGACGAAGTGGAGAGAAGCGACTAGAAATATTTGAAATGTGGATATGGAAAGGATGGAGTGTGTGAAATGGACAGACAGAATAAGAAACGAAGCTGTGTTGGAAAGAGTGGATGAAGAAAGAATGATGCTGAAACTGATCAGGAAGAGGAAAATGAATTGGCTGGGACACTGGCTGAGAAGAAACTGCCTTCTGAAGGATGCACTGGAAGGAATGGTGAACGGGAGAAGAGATCGGGGCAGAAGAAGATATCAGATGATTTTTATTTTATTTTTTTATTGGGTTATTTTAAGACGCTGTATCAACATCTAGGTTATTTAGCGTCTGAATGATATGAAGGTGATAATGCCGGTGAAATGAGTCCGGGGTCCAGCACCGAAAGTTACCCAGCATTTGCTCGTATTGGGTTGAGGGAAAACCCCGGAAAAAACCTCAACCAGGTAACTTGCCCCGACCGGGATTCGAACCCGGGCCACCTGGTTTCACAGCCAGACGTGCTGACCGTTACTCCACAGGTGTGGACCGATATCAGATGATAGACGACATTAAGATAATGTGGAGACTAAGAGGAAGGCAGATAATAGGAAAGACTGGAGCATGCTGGGTTTGTAGTGAAAGACATGCACTTGGGCAGAAGATTATAAACGAATGAAGTGATAGGACAGGAAAACAATAGGTAAATAAGAAAATTAAAAGCCTCACTGAAGTGATCAAGGTTAGCACTTAAAAGAAACGCATTAACATAGGTTACATTCGGGTCAAATATCAAGGAAGTTCAGCACAGCTGTTGAAATTCCATGACTACACCAAGAACACGAGGAACTGCAGGATTGCTGGTCTGTTCCTGGAAAGAAATCTCTGCGCAGAAGGAAGCGCGGGTGCAATATTAGACTATACTTGACAGGATTATCTCAGATATTGAGAAATTCGAAGGAAGAACAATGCAGAGGGCGAGATTACTGGAAAAAAGAAAATGTTCTCATTTCCGTTAAGAGAAACTGCATTCAAAGAAGAAGAAAGAATTAGGCTAGCATTAAAATTCTCTAACAAGATTTATGTCATTCTCTTTAATTAAATGGCAAATAAGAAATGAAGGAAGAAGAGTAAATATATACAGGATGATTCACGAAGTTTTACCGCCCCTTAAGAAGCTTATTTCCGAAGACATTCTCAGCAAAAATGTCATATAAATATTTGTCCTAATCTCAATATTTTCAGAGTTACAGTAATGTGAAGCTGTTTGTAAAATACTTTTCTTCTTTAGTTTTAAGGGTAAAAGAATATTACAGATAGAGTATGAACTATTAAGAAGTATCTATTCTTTATTTGGCTAGTGTTCTGAATCTAAAATGTGTTATCAGTTGATTTGTACAGGTTTTGTTTCTCAATTTTTAACTAAAAATTACATCTTTTACGCACTTATCACAGAAATTGTTACAAACCATACGACTTTAGGAACTTGATTCTGTAGTTTAATTATGCACCCTAATGTACAGTCTTGAAGAATTTACAAGAGCGGCGTAATTTGTAGCAATTGTTGTGATAAATGAGTAAGAAAATGTAATTTTGTAGTAAAAAATCGAGAAAAATTCTGTACGAAGCAACTATGGAATTCACAACACATTTTTAGCTTCAGAATACTAGCTAATTAAATAAATTTTACTCCTGAATAGTTCATTCTTTATCTGTAATATTCTTTTACCCTTAAAACTCAAGAATAATGGTATTTTACAAACAAATTCAAATTAATGTAACTATGAAAATATTGAGATTAGGACAAATGTTATATGATATTTTTTTCTCACAGAGTCTTCGGAAATAAGCTGCGTAAGGAACGGTAATTCCTGGTTAACCACTCTGTATAATTATAATATATATTTGGTATTCAACGAAGAATTTATTTTAACGCATACTTTGGGAAGGTTTGTAGTGACGAGATCTAAAATGTGTATCATAAGAACCCTTCCCACTCATACTTAAACTAATACTAGACTGAACATCATTCACAGCTTTTATTCAGAGAAAAATTAAGCTAACACTATTCTGAGTAGAAGGAAAATGGAAAAAATTACTCTATATTTAGTCATTGAAGAGCAATAACAAAAGTAAGCGAGTAGGCCTATCACAGCAAAGTTTTTCCAAGTAACAAAACTGTCTTTTCTTTTAATACATTTATGAGGCTGACAATGATTTTTCAAATTTTTATTCAATATTGCTCCTTAAAGAGCATAAAATGTACTGCCATAATCGGAGTTTTAAACATGTTCAAACTGAGACTTTGATACACTTTAAAGTATGTATCAAATTAGTCCCACCTTTATTATTATTATTATTATTATTATTATTATTATTATTATTATTATTATTATGTACCGAAGTACATATGATATTTCCGTGCAGGAATTTTAGGTTATATGTTGAAGGATGGATAGAACAGAGAAAAATTCTCTCCAGCACCGGGACTCGAACCCTGGTTTTCAGCTCTACGCTTTATTCACTAAGCTACACAGGATTCCAGTTCAGATGCTGGATCGAATCCCCTCAGTTTAAGCTCTACCTCTCAGTTTTCCCTTTGGTGGCCTACCCTCATGCACTCGTACTGCGTCACAGAATATGTGACAGTGGCACAATGTCCATACAGAGGTGCACTCATTGCGAGTAACAAAGTGGCCGCGATCCGACAGGATGAGCGCTGTCTTGAATCACTGGACATAATGGATAAATATATAACAGAATGCGAAACTTAATGAGTTTCCCGTAAAGCATACTAGAGGCGCTGTTGTAGAAATTGATCTTGCTGCCATCTATTTCTGGGAGGGGCGTTATTACATCTAGCAGCGCACCACGTAGCGAAAAGAGTAATTACTCCATGCATTTAGCAGCGCACCTGGAGACGAATATGTTAAACTGTGCAGAAAGTATTCCCTCCCACCCTCATCGATATTCAAAACTAACTCAATTTTAAATAAAACATTTAGAGTTTTATTCCTCACAGCATATTCTACTGAAAATTCTTACCGGAGCCAACAGGAAGATTAAAGAGACGTTGTGTTTTACACTACCCGATTAAAATATAACCAGGCAGAGACAAAAAATAAAGCAAAAGGTTAGATAATTGGGATTGTATTCTTTGGGTGTTTATTGTACAGCACAATGGAAAAGTCTGCAAGAACTACTTAGATATTTCAATTTATTATATTACTATTACTTTACAATACATTCAACAACACTATTTTTACAACGTCCATAAACATCACTGTTTAACATACACTGCTTATACACACACACGTATCACTTTATGTTCACTTATTAGCAAGTTTCAGTCCGCCATCTCGGCTCTTCGACTCTCGAGCAATATCTCGAACGGATATATAGAGAACTCTGGGTAATGTACCCAACACATAGTTCTAATATTCACCACCTACGAAGTTGGGCGCTGATCACCTTATTTCAAACCCCCAAATCCAGATGGTGCTGACCGCAGTTTCTCATCCTATTATATATTTATCCATGGTAGTGCGTTGGACATTGTGCCACTGTCACATATTCTGTGACACAGTACATGAGGGTAGGCAATCAAAGGGAAAACTGAGAGGTAGAACTTAAACTGAGGGGATTCGATTCGGTATTGGAACTGGAATCCAGTGTGGCTTAGTTGATAAAGCGTCAACACGTAGAGCTGAAAACGCGGGTTCCAGTCCCAGTGCCGGAGAGAATTTTTCTCTGTTCTATTCATCCTTCACCATCTTTTTTGTTGCATCAAGTTGGCCCTATTTGACCCTACCTCATGTTTCACCACAACTACCACCACTACCATCTCTACCAAAAATTTGGAGAGAAGTTAGTTTAAGGATGAGGAGGCAGTGGCGTCTCGTGGCCTAAAATTTGTCCGGGGCTATTTGATTATAGTTTGACATGGGTAGTACTAAAACTAAAAGTTATTTCATTATTGCTCATAAAATTACATTATCTTTACTTGTATCACATTATTTTACCGCGATACGAACGCGACAGCGACAGAACTGGATGAGCCCCAACAGTCGTCCCTCTGCAGTCGCAACATCTGTGTTATAGGATCTAGTATCTCCGTGCACTGAGCGCTACGCCGAACCAGGAACTACGTCATACTCTCCTCGTAAGGTCTATATTGGGGATGTAGCATCTCCGGGCTGGAATTTATCTGTCGCTTCCACAACACAAGACTATAGCATCTCCTCCGCGCAGATGAATTCCAAACCTTGACTATAAACAGAACGAGACTTCCTCTATATTTGAGAGTTGTTCGTAAATATCTGAAATAATATAGCCTACTACGCAAATTTTCATGCGGGGCTGAGCCCCGAAAACCCCAAAGGATGACACGCCCCTGCGAGGAGGAGAAACAAGAGGAATATAATGGAATGAGGCAGATAGCAGACGAAGAGGAGTAAAAGGATATGAATGAAAAAGAGAAATAGCACAAACAGGAATGGGTAAGAATGAGAAGAGCAAAAGGCAGAAGAATGAAGGGATGGAAGAAGAGAAGCAGTTACACATGTTACTTGATACCCTTGACACACTAGCCTTTGTCGTCCAGCATGGGAAGCTCTGTGGTGACACGGTGCATCCTGTGTCGGTCAGGCGGTGGCCCATATCTGCGTCAGCCGCTCACGCCCTGCAAGGTGTGCGTAGTACTACACATTGATTCGTAGCGAGGACACGTGCAAGTAACACGATACGCACTACACAAGGAAGTAAGCAGGCAATTAACTTGCGTCAGTACATTCGAGCTTATGCAATCCACGTCACAAGCAGACCCGATGTCGATGTGACGCCTGTTCTCGGGACTGGAAGAACTCTCTGCAGACACTTATCTATGGTGCCTTACGTAACACGCGTCGATGCTCTGTACAAGGCTTATCTGTCTGCAGGGATTTACAGGAAGCTGAGCTACTTAAATGGTAGTTAATCCTTGAAATAGTAAAGTTGTATATTATTTTCATTAACTAGTTGTCATGAAGTGTTTTATTTACTACACCAGACTTGCTCGAAAAGTTCTACCGATCAATAACAACAAAGAATACTCATAGTTGGACTCTTTACACTTTACCCATTTCAGCGAGTGCTGACGACCATTGCTCTAGTTGAACGGAACAGTTATCATATTTTGTAACAGTTGTAGTAGTAATGTCACAGGGCAAAAGCAAGTATATTAAAGAAACCAAGAAGGAAATTCTAGATAAGACTGAACGAAAATTATATTCATTTTTAAACCAAATGGCGATTTTTTTCATTGATTCTTTTAATTTTGGGATAATTTCAACACAAATTCTGTTTGCTTCACCTTAATATTTCGTGATATGGTTGTTGAATGTGGAATAATAGAATCTGCATTCACCTTACTGTAAGTAGCTCCAACGTTAATCATTATCTGCGGTTAAGCATATTTTAATATACGAGTACACTATTGTAAAAAAATTAAGCAAAGTGAACATGTAGATTTGGTTTATTTTTATTAAATACTGTGACTGATATAGATTATGTCTTACTTTGAAGAAATTTGAGACACGTCATAATTTCTCTGTTATTTTTATGCAATCACATATAATATTAAGCTATATTAAATATTTTCATTGCTGTTATGAGTTTGACAGGAATAATAATAATCATCGTTCTTGCAGGTATTAGGCCTAGTGGTCTGTTACGGTCTCCGTCCATCTTTTCAGGCGGCGTCACAAAGATCGTCTTCCATGTGGTATATAGCGGGAGTCTGGAACGGTCCATCCTATTGACATGGTTAAGCCATTTTTGTTTATAATGGTTGAGATGTTCATAAATAGGTGTAATTTTCAATCCTTTTGTAATTAGTTCATTCCTTTTGTGGTCAAGCAAGCTGTAGCCGGCAGTCCTCCTTAGAAATCTCATTTCCGCAGTTGTTAGGCGTTGAACATCTGAGTTTCGGACAGTCCAGGCCTCACTACCATACATGAGGACAGGTCTTGCTAGAACTTTATATGCTTCTAACCTGGTATGTTTTTGGGTTTCAATAATAATAATAATAATAATAATAATAATAATAATAATAATAATAATAATAATAATAATTTATTTAACGACGCTCGCAATTGCAGAGGTTATATCAGCGTCGATAGTGTGCCAGAATTTTGTCCCGTAGGAGTTCTTTTACATGCCAGTAATTTACTGACATGAGCCTGTCGCATTTAAACACACTTAAATGCCATCGACCTGTACCGGAATCGAACCCGCAACCTCGAGCATAGAAGGTCAGCGCTATACCAAGTACGCTACCGAGGCCGACGTTTGACAAGAAAGATGTTGAATAACATTATTGATAATATAAAGCATTAATTCATTTAACGAATTGTGTTACTTAAAAATTAAGTTTCCTTATTTAAATGTTCAAATACTTCTTATCTTTCGTGCAAAAATATAAAATAAAATAATATGAAACAAATGGTAAATTTTTTATGTATGCTGTTTTATGTATCAGGCAATAAAAGGTGATGTAATTGTAGTGCAACAACCTCGAACGCTTGCAACTGATCGAGCGAACGTTTTAACCGATCGGTTATAAATTCTGGACTGTATCCTAGATCATATATACCCAGATAGGTCGGCCTTATAGGCTTTGACGTTAACAACTTTTGTCAGGTTTACTACGCTGCCATCTAGTTGTTACATAAGGAGTAACGTCATAATTCCCATTTGAATTGCATTAGCGACTGAACTGCCATCTCGTGTTCTTTTACGGCGGACAGGTGGCGATCCTGGCGATTGTTCTCTTCAAAGTGCTGCCGATTTTAACATAGCGATGACCTATCTGTTACATATATGATCTAGGACTGCATGCTCTCGAGCGAATCATTTCCCGGCGGCCTTTTCCACAACCGAAGACTAATAGGTGAGCTTTTACGGCGGACGGGTGGCGATCCTGGCTGTTGTTCTCTTCAAAGTGCTGCCGATTTTAACATAGCGATGACCTATCTGTTACATATATGATCTAGGACTGAATGCTCTCGAGCGAATCATTTCCCGGCGGCCTTTTCCACAACCGAAGACTAATAGGTGAGCTTTTACGGCGGACGGGTGGCGATCCTGGCTGTTGTTCTCTTCAGAGTGCTGCCGATTTTAACATAGCGATGATCTATCTGTTACATATATGATCTAGGACTGTATGCTCTAGAGCGAATCATTTCCCGGCGGCCTTTTCCACAACCGAAGACTAATAGGTGAGCTCCGGTGACAATGCAAAGGTCTAATCTCATTCTAATCCATACTCAGTGCGGGAAAAGAGATATTCTATGTCAGAAGAGGAACGGGTAAGAAAGAGAACGCTTAGTACGAAATTCGAAAGATACTCGTGGGTGAAGAGTAGAAGAAGGTGGAGGACAGAGTAGAGCAAGAATGTGAAGGAAATGAGAAGGGCAGGAAGAAGAAGGGGACAAGGACGCGGAAAAAAGGAATAACACAACAAAGAAGAAAAGTAGAAGTAGAAGAAAAGAAAAAAGAGAGGAAGACGGTCACAAAGAGAAAGAAAATATGAGGGGGGAAATTGGAGAAGGATAAAGACAAAGAATGAGGACGACAAAGAGGAAATGGAGAAATACAAGAAAGGAAAATGAACAGAAGAATGAAAAGGAGGAAGGGAAAAAGCGAGCGAAAGCTGGAGAAAGAGGCGGAGGAGTGGTAATAGGTAGAAATGCATTAAAATCTTCTCTCATTATCTCTTCTTACGTGCTGCAAGCAATATCCAACACCAATGTCTGTGTTTTCCGACAAATAACGAGTTGTGATAAGTGAAAACTCTGCACGCGTCACAATTTATACTAAGAACTTCTAATTATTCCTTCCAATATTTTCCTCGAGTTGTATACTAGAGCAATTCCCAGCACATGCGCGTACTGCAAGATCTTTCACGACGCGTTCATTGCTTCCTTGCTAAGCACGAGGCACAGACCCTGCCTTCTTTCCTTTATGTAATATTTATTTGGCCAACTTGTTTTCTCTGTTCAACAACAAACAAACCGAGTTAAAGTGCAAGCAGAAGATCGTGTTGATTTTTACTGCGTTCAAACAATTTCTACGTCAGCAAAAGGGGGCCAGTTAGCCAAGCTGGTATAAGGCTAGTAAGAATCTACAATCTACATATTATTTGGACAATTGCAATGCATTGGTGGAGTACATGGAATTTTCCTCTTTTTCTTCGAGCGCTAGGTCTATCGACAGGGAAGACTTGAAGACAGGACGGGCTGCAGGGGGATATGGACAGAGAATGGACAGACGGACAGGATGTGTAGGATAACAGACAGTGAAATTAATATTATAGGAATACAGATCGGCAGATAGTAATCACATAGATAAGTTGGTAGGTGGGTAGGCAATAGAGATGGGACGAATATTCTGGAACTGCTATTTTGAAACTGTCACAAAAAAGAAACTGTTTCGAAATGAAACTGTTTCGTGTACCAACCTGTTCCAACTGTTCCAAACAGATTGAAGTTGAATAATTTTGAGGGAAAAGTTGTTCCGGGGCCAGGTATCGAACCCGGGACCTTTGGTTTAACGTACCAACGCTCTACCAATTGAGCTACCCGGGAACTCTACCAGACACCGATCCAATTTTTCCCTCTATATCCACAGACCTCAAAGTGGGCTGACAGCTGTCAAGCAACCGACGTTGAGTGTCTGGTAGAGTTCCCGGGTAGCTCAATTGGTAGAGCGTTGGTACGTTAAACCAAAGGTCCCGGGTTCGATACCTGGCCCCGGAACAATTTTTCCCTCAAAATTATTCAAATCAACTTTACAGGGAGTTATACCTGAAAGCTTGATTTGCAGATTAAAGTTGCTTTCTATACTCTTTGGTTCCAGGAAACATCTTGTTCTTTGTAACAGGTTCATAAAACAGTTTCATGCAACATAATGTAAAACGTTACATGCTACGAGCTTTGCTGGCACTACTTTCGAGCTCTGCTTGAAAACGATACATCGATCTCGTAGGCCGCGAAATTCAATTTAACTAATCTCTTTCATTCCCTCCCCATTAACAATATTAATTAATACCGCGAAAATAAATTATTGGGTACAGATAAAGAAATACAGTATTACATAGGCCTAATCATATATTTAGACATACTCTAAATATTGTTTATACTATTGTAAGTTAAATAATGCGGGAAAACTTCAGTATATGGTTCCCTCACTGACAATTACCTTAAAATAGATACTAAAAATTGTATTTGTGTTTGTCGAATATGAGGAATCGGTTACTGTAATTTCAACCTTCAAGCACGTATTTTTGTGCAACATAACCTAGAAGACTTGGAATGGGTGTCGTGAAAATGTAGGCTACAAGTATTGTACCGGTAAGAAACATTGAAATTGTCTACGAATTTCAACCAATTATTGTATCTAATTTTCTGAAACGTAAATGCTATGTTAAATAAATCATGCTGTGAAAGTTACACACGAACTTATAAAATGTGATTTTAGATGTACGCCAATGAACAATGAAAACCTCAAAATTTGGGAATTCTTTGCTTCAACATGTTGCAGTTGTCATTAGAATTTCTCAGAAGTTTGTTGGAATTTCTTGCCCAATCTGTCGAAACTATAACACGGAACATGGCAGTTTGAAACAGGTACGCTACCTCGATCAGTGAACTGAAATCGATCGCAACAAATCTACAGATGCCTCTTACGAAACTGTTTTTTTTGGAATTGTTATTTTGGAACAGTTTCTTTGTCGAAACAGTTTCACTTGAAACTGTTTAAAAAAAATAACAGTTTAGCCCATCTCTAGTAGGCAAGTAGTTGGTTAGGTGGACAGACAGCCAGAGAGGGATAGACAAACAGATACACAGACAGACAGAAAGACGGACGGATAGATGAACAGGTACGAGGTAGGTAGTACAGATAGACAGACAGAAAAAACGGACGGATAGATGAACAAGTAGAAAGTGGGTAGTACTGTACTCCAACCACGAGAAAGTCTCAGGGGAATGAGACGCAGCGGGGTGATGCTGTGAATGAATGTTGATGTCATAAGGTCACACACGTGGGTACTCATATCTCTATTGGCCAACTCTCACAGCACAAACGATAACACTGATACACACATATTTATACTACCTTAGTTACAAAATTAGATCACTGTTAATCTCCTGGTCTTTTAATCCCTCCATACAGGAAATAACATATGCAGGAGAGCGCATGGTTTTTAAACTGACGTTATAACAGTAATATTATCTATCTACTTCGCTCCAATAGATGACGCAATAGTAAGCACATTCCTTTCACGGTTAATCTCCTGGTTGGAGAACACTATAGATAGACTAGACAGACAGACAGAAATAGACGGAAAGATAGATGAACAAGAAGCAAGTAGGTAGTATATACAGAGACAGGCAGAAATAGACGGACCGACTAACAGATATCTGTAATATATCTAGATAGCTGGACATAGTATCTCTCAGGTTCTGGCTGATATGCAAATCTATTATCAAGGAATACATTTCATTTGACGATATGTGTCAGAGGAAGAACAATTGTTTGTATACACCTGACGTCTGATTAGTGTAACATTTTACTAGTCAGCGATATATGCAATGGAAAGAGAAAAGAAATTGTATTGTATTGTATTTATTAACATTCCATGGTATTTATACATTGCTTCACAACTAGAATATGGAACAAGCCAAAAAACTTAATACTACTATAAAGTCTTAATTTATAGTCACAGTCTATTTGAAATATATACAGAAGAGGTTTACAATATAGTCTACTAGTACAACACATAGTTTTAGTATCAATTTCATGAAGCGTTGTTGAATGTCATGAATTCAATTACAGAATAGAAGGCGTGAGAAATTAAGTACTTCTTTAATTTGGCCCTAAATAATCTTATATTTTGAGTTTCATTTTTTATATCAATAGAGAGGTTATTAAACATTTTTACTGCCACATAACACACTCCTTTTTGATAGCATGATAGACTTGCCGATGGAATATGAAAGTCATTTTTTGACGCGTATCTATGCTATGAGATGTTGAATTATTTACAAAGTTTTCACGATTACATATGAGGAAGATTATTAATGAAAAAATATACTGACAAGCCATGGGCATTATTTGTAGTTTTTTGAAAATAGAACTACACGATTCCCTAGATTTGTCACCTACTGTTATTGTAATTACTCTTTTTTGTAGTAGGAATATACTGTTACTATTCGTGGAATTTCCCCAGAATATTATTCCAAAACTCATTACCGAGTGAAAGTATACAAAGTATATTGTTTTTAAATGGCCACCCTACCCAATTATCTTCTGGCTTAGTAGCTTCTTGAGTGATGCCTTATTGGTGTCACTCATGAGGTTCAAATCGTCTTCGGAAAGTTGACTAAACAACAACAACAACTAGACATAGAGATATACAGGGTGTGGACGATATAAACAGCCAAAATTATACAGCTACTAGACAGTACATATCGACCTACTGAACAAAATTTCTAGTGAAGTTTAATTATTTCTCATAATTTTATTTTTAATTTGTAAAACACCATGTTTTTAAGATTGATAGTCGTACATTTATTTGTTTACATTTTGACTGAACGTGAATGCCATTGCCAATGATCTTGCGCCCAACACATCCATCCGTCCATCCATCCATCCATCCATCCATCCATCCATCCATCCATCCATCCATCCATCCATCCATCCAATGGTTCTACAGCTCATGTTTGAGCATTGACCTACCGAATTTTTTGCCTCCATAAATCTCTCTTTTGCGCTGCCAGTTTCCAATGTCTGCAATGTAGTAGACTAGCCGCATCTTCCCTGATATGTATGTATGTATGTATGTATGTATGTATGTATGTATGTATGTATGTATGTATGTATGTATGTATGTATGTATGTATGTATGTATGTATGTATGTATGTATGTATGTATGTATGTATGTATGTATGTATGTATGTATGTATGTATGTAATATATGTATGTATGTATGTATGTATGTATGTATGTATGTATGTATTTATTCATACTGCAATGGGTATATACCTGGTGGCAGTGGTAACTAATTACACTCAATGAAGACAATAATAAACACAATTAATAAAAAATACAATTAATAATAATACTAATAATTAATACTAACAATAATTAATAACAATAATAATAATAATAATAACGGGGAACATCCTAAATTAAATGAAGCACGATCGGTTAAAATAACATTTAAAGTAAATCTAATATGTACCTTAAACCTATGTTCGAACTAAAACCCACGATTATGATATGTTCATACCTGCACAAGTACCTTTCAGCACTACACTCATTTCGCTGTCAACTCACTCACTGCACTGGAACTACGACACATTTCACTGATTCTATCCTGATTTCACTAACACTTCAAAAAACATTTCACTGTTCAAATACTTTATACTGCCACTATAAACTATGAAGCTTCACTGACAGGAACACGTTTCACTTACTCAACACACTTCACTGACACAACACACTTCACTGACACAACATAATTCTTCACTGATAGAACACTTCAGTAACAAAATATCAATTTAACCCTTTAAATACTGTGTATAATTATCGTCTATTAGTAAAGTCCTGCGAGTTCCATGAAAACTAGCTCTAAAGGCTTTTTTTTGGTAGGCGATCCAGAAGTAATCTTTGCACGTGACCTGCCCATTGGAGTTTTTAAAATTTTTATATAGGTGAATATATCGCATTCTCTATATAATTAATATAATTCTTTACTATTTCGTATCTTCCATTCCTGATTTATGTTTACAGGTCCAAATATTTTCCTAAGCATTTTCCTTTCAAAGCTACCAATAGCTTCCTCAGCTCTTCTGGTTTCGCAGCCATACATGAGAACAGTTCTTATGAGTGTTTTATAAGGTCTTATTTTTGTTGCTGTGTGGACGTCCCGACTACTCATAACCTGGTGTAGGGAACAATAAGCTTTATTGGCCGATCTTATGCACTTTTGGATCTCATTAAGAAGGACATTATTATTGGTGATTCTTGAGCCTAAGTAATCAAAACTATCAACCACGGTTAAATCTGGTTCGCCGATCATAAGTTGCCGGCTATTTCTAATTTCAGAGCTTGCCTGTGTTTTGGTTAGATTGATATTAAGACCTGTGTCCTTCATTGTAAGTTTCGTTTATTGCCTTGATATTTCTACTTAATATGCATATATCATCCACATAGCCGATTACTTCAGTGGTCTGGTAGTCCAGAGTACCTTTCATATTGATAGAGAGCTTTCTTATTGCATATTTCAGTACTGACTAAGTTGAACAAGCATGGGGCCAGCCCATCACCTTGTTTGAGTCCCTGCTCTATGTTAAAGGGGTCTGTTAATTGAGTTTGAATTTTGACCTGGCGCCCAACACATACCAATACATAAAAAAGTAACGAACGACAGCTTCATTGTACTTATCGGGCAAACTTTCTATTCTCATTTAAAAAAAAAAGTTAGACCCAGAGTTTTCTTAGAAAAGCTTGAAGGTTACAGTAAAACATTATATATGACTTTCTTCTTCAGTTATTTTTGTTGGCAGTGTATATCGCTTACACTCTGTTTACAGTTAAAAGTCGAATTTAACTCGGATCGATATACAGCGAATTCGGATGTAACGAAGTGGGAAGTAAGATCCTCTGAAAAATTCGTAATTATTTACCAGTAATTATGAATTTTTTTAAAAGTTCTCAAGCTTCTTCTGTTGTACAAACTCCACTCGTAGATTTACAGTAAATTACTCGTAGGGCTATGCCTACAGGAACTTGAAGGCAATGTTTAATTTGGAGTAAAGGTGTGTAATTAGTAAGTTACCACGTCACGCGGTTTTGTTCGAGTGTCAAATGAGTGAAATATTGTAATTACGAAATTCTGCAAGATTGACGTCATTTGCCTAGCAAGAGTAAAGAGTTACATCACACTATTCTGATGTCACTTGCCTACAACGAATCATTAAGGTGAAACACAGTAATTCCATTGTAAATATTTGTACGGATATATTTCTGGTATATATTCAATAAGTAAAATATAATAGAAATCTACACAGACAGAAAAATAAGTGTCAAAATAAATAACTGTATATCCGAAAGAAAATTAGTTAATAATGGAGTTCGACAAGGTTGTCCACTATCACCAACTTTATTTAATATTTATATAAATGAAATTATTTTAAAATGGAACCAAATCTACACATCAGGAATCAAAATAACCAATTCTCTAATATTAAATACCTTGCTCTTTGCCGATGATCAAGTCATAATTTCCAATTCAGAGGATAATTTACAAAGAGGATTATATACATTAAATAAAATATTAAAAGATTTTGGGATGGAAATTTCAGCACAAAAATCTAAAGTAATGGCATTTTTAGGACAAGACCCAGTCAGAAGTAAGACAATACACACTAACCAATGCCTCGAACAAGTACAAAATTTCAATTATCTGGGTTGTGAAATATCTTATCAAAATGAAAAAGATGTGAAGAAGAAAATTACCAAATTTACACAAATTTTAAGAATAATAAACAATACATTAAAAGCTAAATTAGTAAAAAAATCTGCAATAATAAAAATATATAATACACTAGCATTACCCTCCTTTTTATACGGAAGCGAGATTTGGATATTAAATTGGCTAGATCATGTAAGAAGAATGGAAAATTCAAGAATCCCAAAAATTATGATGCAGTATAAACCTAGAGGACATCGTCGACCAGGAAGACCTTTTAGAAGACTGCTAGATGGGGCCGAAACAGGTCTACAGCGGCCTAATTCGTGAAGGATGATGATGATGATGATGATGATTCAATATGTAAAGAAAAAATAACCGTTAATAATTCAAGTTAATTGTGTTTAATTTTTTTCACTCTCAATCATACATTAATTTTTTCCCACAAAAATGTAATTTTTCAATAAGTTTTCATAACAGAAATACTGTTACACAGGGTGATTCACGAGAAGTTACCGCCACTTACGGAGCTTATTTCCGAAGAAATTCTGAGCAAGAAATGTCATATATACGTTGGTTCTATTCTCAATATTTTCGGAGTTACACAAATTTAAAGTTCTTTGAAAAATACCGTTTTTTATTTAGCTTTAAGGGTGAAAGAATATTACAAACGGAGAATGAATTATTTAGAAATATCATTTCTTTAATTGGCTAATATTCTGAAGTTAAAATGTGTTCGTAATTCCTTATTTTCTTTGTACAGATTTTTTTTTTTTTAAATTTTAACTGAAAATTACATTATTCTTGCACACTTATGACAACAATTGTTATAGATCACATGACTTCCAACAACTTGATTCTTTACAGTTCAGTTTTACATTCTAATGTATCTTTTTGGTAGGTTATTTTACGACGCTTTATCAACATCTAGGTTATTTAGCGTCTGAATGGGACGAAGGTGATAATGCCAGTGAAATGAGTCCGGGGTCCAAGACCGAAAGTTACCCAGCATTTGCTCATATTGGGGTGAGGGAAAACCCCGGAAAAAACCTCAACCAGGTAACTTGCCCCAACCGGGACTCGAACCCGGGCCACCTGATTTCGCGGCCAGACGCGTTAGCCGTTACTCCACATGTGTGGACTATTCTAATATATATTCTTAGAGAGTTCACAAGAGTGGCGTCATGTAAGAATAAAGTGCGTAAGAAAAATATAATTTTGTGGTTAAAAATCGAAAAAAAAAAAGTTCTGTACGAAGCAACTATGGAATTCACAACACATTTTCAGCTTCAGAATACTAGTAAATTAAAGAAATTATACTTCTGAATAGTTTTTTCTCTGTCTGTAATATTCTTTTACCCTTAAAACTAAAGAAAAAAATATTTTACAAGCACTTCAAACAAATATTGAGAACAGGACCCAAGTTTATATGACGATATTTTTATGCTCAGAATTTCTTCGGAAATATGCTCCGTAAGTGGATGATAAATTGATTTATTTAGCTTGAAAGGATTTTTTACCATTGTCATTAAATTATTTATTTTTTTTAGAAAAAAAAATCCAAAAATGTTTACATGTATTAAAGATACTATCTCCAAAATTAAATACTTTATATTAAAATCACCACACAAAGTATAATAGAACAAACGAAAAGAATAACAAACAGTTAAACCCGTAGAAAAAAAATAAAAATCCAAAAATCCTCATGAATCACCCTGTATAATCCACAGTTTGAATGATCGAGAGACTGGGTTTGCAGTAATAAAAACTTCACTTTTCATAGTCAATTGGTCCATGTATAAAAGATCAAAATATTTCACGTAAATAAAAGGGTAAGAGTGAAACATCTATTTTGAATGGAATGGGTGTCCCTAAACGTTTGGTAGTAGCTGTACTGGATTATTCAGCTTTGATGGAACTGATAATAGTGAGATGGTATTTGGCGAGAAGAGGCCGAGGATTTGCCATAGATTACCTAACATCCGCTTTATGGCTGAGGAAATCCTCGGAAAAAAATCAATTTGGCAATCACCAAAGCCCGATTGCAACTCCTGATCGGCATGCAAACACATCAGCTGACTGAGCTACGCCGGTGGTTGTGAAGTCTGATCCCCGATAGCTGCATTACATGTAGGCTAATAGACAGACAAATTAGACGGTTAGATTAGATTAGACAGACAGACAGATAGGGCAGACAGACAGGACAGGGGAGACACGACGTATTAAAAATCTTTGATAGTGCGAAAAGCGAACATTTGAACCTCAATACGTAATAGAATTTGATGAAAACAGTTTTTCATTTATGTCGCTACTTCTTCTTTATTTACTTCCACGCCCATCCCATGGATATCCGATTACCTACTTCTTAGAAGTATGTCTTGTATTCCCTCGACTCGGTCTTTAAACCAGATTATCATTCGTATTATCTTCTTCATGTATGCTTTCAATCAAATATGAAGTGGTACACAGCATGTACGATAAATTCTTATCATTTAAACCTATATCAAGAAGTGATGAAATGAAAGAAGGATTATGGTCGACCTGTACATTACGTGGAACATGAAGCACATTATCATCTTTCGCACTACAGTACGCACATACTTATTTCATCAGACGATATCTTAAAAGTAAATCCAAAGAGCAGGTGCACTAATTTAGAATATCGGTATAGAGCAGCCGTGGCGAGAACGTGACTCGCGAGACATTGTGGCTCGCAGTTATAGCTGTGAATTTCGCTTGCTTCTAACCTCCGCCAACCCCCACCCTCTCACTCACTGGAGTCAAACTCCGTTCCATTTGTATTTGTCTCTGACCTGCGAGTGTCATATGTCTCTCTCTCGAAACCATGTACGAAAGTTCCAAGTAGGATGGGAGGACGCATTTTTTTGCTGTCAATATGATGAGAATATTAAATGTATGATTTGTTCACAAGTATTACGAGGAAAACGGTTGTATAACATAAAACGGCATTATACTACATGTTACTAATGAAATAATTAAAAGGTTGAGTAGTATTGTTGTTGTTGTTATCATCATCATCATCATCATCATCATCATCTCTGTACGTCGACCCTTTTTCAGCAGATGTACGAATAATGCGGTTAGCTCTTCAATTTGAACTCACTGATTTCTATGTAATGTCAAATGAAAGCTAGATGTAAGGACTTGACAAATTTTGAACTTTCAAATCTTTGCCAAAAAATAAATATCCGAAGTTTCGTTCTTTCGCTTGCTCTGTTAAAGCCATGTTCGCTGCAACTTACGTTTGTGAAAAATTATTTTCAACAATTAAAATAATAAAAACCAAATTTAGATCACGACTGACAGACAAATACCTTCGTGATCAACTACGACTGGCAGTAAGTGACATAATTCCTGATTTTGAAACTTTGTCGCAGATACATTCTGAAGACAGTTAATTTTAGGTTGTGATATTGTTCATTTATTATTCATTTCTTTCTTCGTTATACGTACTAAACATTAGTTTGTAGCCTTGTACTGTATAAAATTATATTTAAGTGCTTGACGTAAGGAAAATGAAAATCCGTTAATAAGTCAGACAGTTGATTCACCTCCCCTTCGGGTGTCCGCCTCCCTCCATAGGTGCTATGCACGTTGCAGGTTACACAGTGGCTCGGCGCACGATTACATTTTCGCCACCGCTGGTATAGAGAGATATCCGCTTACGATATCATTTCATAGTGAGAGATACCGCATATGTGCGACAAAAGTTACGAAAGTAATTTTCAACACTTTTTACAAAGTCATTATTTTGGAAATAAGTTTCCACTAGCTCTTTCCATTGCGTTATAAAGACAGACATAATTGTGTTGTGCGCTCATCACAGTATGAGACAGATAGGTCGGCCTTATAGGCTTTGACGTTAACTTTTGTCAGGTATACTACGCTGCCTTCTAGTTGTCACATAAGGAGTCACGTCATAATTCCCATTTGAATTGCATTAGCGACTGTACTGCCATCTCGTGTTCGTTTACAGCGGACGGGTGGCGATCCTGGCGGTTGTTCTCTTCAAAGTGCTGCCGATTTTAACATAGCGATGAGTTATCTGTTACATATAGGGTATGAGTGACTCAACTTATATGGGAGGAGGTGATGAAAGTGCTGATAACCTATCTCATCCATTCGTGCTGTAGTCGCTTTCAAATTATAAAAAGATATCTATACAGAATTGATGTGAAATAGCTTCGCAGATTTTCAGAGTGAATAGCTCATGTTGTATGTAACAAAAATATTAGGCCTATAAGAACATATTGGTGGAAAGTTAATCGTTTTTAAGAAAGAAATGTTTTTTTTTTTTCCAAATGTTTAACAATCTCTTATTTGGTAACTATTGCGAGTAGGATCGTGATTTTTGTCCATATCGATAGGAAAGCTAATAAAGAATAATTTAACCCTCCGGCGCATTTCAATAGCATCGATTTCTAATTATTTTTATTTTACTAATTAAAAAAAAATGTGCCCACAAATTCGATTTTCAATCTTGAATAAATAAATTGCTTAGTTTACCCCCAAAAATCATGTCACAAAAGTTTGAAAGACAGTAAAAAATGTTAATTTTTATCTTAAGAGTCGATGTACACCTTAAAAACGATTTCGAATTAATCCCATTAAGCCCTATTAGGAGGTGGTCCTCCAGCTTGGGGGTTGGGCGAAGGGCTAACAGCCCATCACCGTAAAAAACAGCTTGTTACGAAACCTTCAAATAAGCCTCGGAATGGGCAGGGCATGTAGCACGTATGGTCGAATCCAGAAATGCATATAGAGTGTTAGTTGGGAGGCCGGAAGGAAAAAGACCTTTGGGGAGGCCGAGACGTAGATGGGAAAATATTATTAAAATGGATTTGAGGGAGATGGGATATGATGATAGAGACTGGATTAATCTTGCTCAGGATAGGGACCAATGGCGGGCTTATGTGAGGGTGGCAATGAACCTCCGGGTTCCTTAAAAGCCAGTAAGTAAGTAAGCCATATTAGGTTTACTTTTTACCAAATTCCCGCATAAGTAATGGCTCATAGATACTGACTATAAACAGAACGTCTTTTCTCTATTTCTCTTCACTGCCGCTACCTGCATCAAGTGCTAGGAAGAAAGGGGTATATTATACAACGGTAAGCATGTTCTAAGGTTCACACAGCTGAAGTACGAAAACTTAAGACACTTGAATCCTTACGTCAACGCGCGAACCTTGCTATCTCGTTTCCAGGTGAGCTGGCAGACATTCTGATAATGGATGATGAGTTGGTACGCAGAATTATTGTCCTTGGTATTCATCTGAGGTTATCAAATTACGTTATCAGGTTTTTTTCTCAGATTGGCATTTTCCAATGTGACACTCTTTCTGTTCAGTGATCAGTCATATTCCTATGTATCAGGGATATACAGAGCGAAAAATAAGTTACCGTACCACCACAGTCTAGTACTTACAGTCACGAAGCTCAATATGTAGGGAATATTCAATTCAATTCAATTAATTTGTATATATATTATTTTAATGTACCGAAGTACATATATTTCCATGCAGATATTCTGCGTCATGATACGATGAAAGAGTAATGGAACGGAGAAAAATTCTCTCCGGCACCGGGATTTGAACCCGGGTTTTCAGCTCTACGTGCTGATGCTTTATCCATTAAGCCACACCGGATACAACCCCGGCGTCGGACAGAATCGTCTCAGATTAAGCTCCAACTCTTGGGTTCCCTCTAGTGGCCGCCCTCTGCACTACGTCATAGATGTCTATGAACGTAGGACCGAAGTCCACACATGTGCTGAGGTGCACTCGTTATGAGTGACTAGTTGGCCGGGATCCGACGGAATAAGCGCCGTCTTAAATCACGAAGTGATTTACGCATATCATATATATTATTTTAATGTACCGAAGTACATATGATATTTACATGCAGATATTCTGCGTCATCATACGATGAAAGAGTAATGGAACGGAGAAAAATTCTCTCCGGCGCAGGGATTTGAACCCGGGTTTTCAGCTCTACGTGCTGATGCTTTATCCACTAAGCCACACCGGATACAACCCCGGCGTCGGACAGAATCGTCTCAGATTAAGCTCCAACTCTTGGGTTCCCTCTAGTGGCCGCCCTCTGCACTACGTCATAGATGTCTATGAACGTAGGACCGAAGTCCACACATGTGCTGAGGTGCACTCGTATCAATTTATTTGGCCATTAGACATACAGTTTTAGGCTTCGTCAGAATACAATGAAAAACATATAAATACATTTAAAGAAAACACTAATAAAAGAAAGAGGAAAATTTAAATAATACAATGAAAACATGAAATAACTTGAAACTTTTAAATTAAAGAAAACTAACTAAATTGCAATTAAACTTAGTTATTAAAATACAATTTCATACAAATTTGTGTCGAAAAACTCAGCAACAGAATAAAAAGGATTATTTAATAAGCAATTGTAAAATCTAATTTTGAAGCTATTGATTGGTAATTTATAATATTGACTGGGGAGCTTATTGTATAATTTCATCCCCATAATTAAAAAGTTTGTGTTGTTCTTGTGTAATCTACATTATGGAATATTAATTTGTTCACCATTTATAATATCATGATCATGTATATTGGCCACTAATGAGTAATTGTCGATATTTTGTCGAGTGTAAAGTACTAGATCATATATATATATATATATATATATATATATATATATATATATATATATATACACACACACATTTATGATTGTTAAAATCCGTGATTGTCTGAAAAGTGGCCGACAATGTTCCAGATAGTTTGATTTACATAAAATTCTAATGGCTTTCTTTTGTAAAATCAAGACGCTTCCAATTTTGGTTCCATTTCCCCAGAAAATTAGGGCATATCGGATTATCGACTGAAAGAAAGAAAAGTAAGCACATCTTAAATAATTTTGAGAAACGCAAGTCGTTAATTTCTTTAACAAATATAAAACTCTTGATAGCTTTGTGCATATGTATTCGATGTGCTTATCCCATGTTAAACTGGAGTCTATAAAAAGTCCTAGATATTTTGTGTAGTTGAGTCTGTCCTTATTTATTAGATAATTTAGGCTGAAAATTATGTTGATAGTTTTTTCTTGATTAAGCAAGAAACCATTAGATTCAAACCATAAAACCATCTGTGATAGAGTGTCACTGTTGAGAGCATGTAATTGATTTAGAGCAGAGGAAGAACATAGGAAAGTAGTGTCATCTGCATACATAATTATTATTGCTTTAATGAATTCTGGAAGGTCATTTATTGCTATTAAAAATAATAGAGGACCAATTATTGAGCCTTGTGGAACCCCATAATGTGCAGTGGTGAGACTTGACCAATTTTCACCTATAGCAACTAATTGACTTCTGCCATGAAGATAGGTTCTAAAAAAATTTAGTGTGTTCCCTCGAATACCATAAAATTCTAATTTTGATAAAATTAAATTATGATCAACACAATCGAACGCTTTAGTGAGATCACAGAATGTAGAATTAACTGTGTGACCTATTTTCAAAATTTCTTAAAATTTCCGGTATTAAAAGCTCAATTGCATCATTTGTTGATTTACTTTTCCTAAAGCCAAATTGGTTAGTACTAAAGAGATTTGAATTTTCAAAATAATCATGCATCATGCATCCAATGACAGTTGAACTTTAGTTGCTAGCCACTAGGATCGCTACTATCGCACAGTCTATTGTTCCTAGTACTCTCAGTTGCTAACCGCTTGGAGCATTGTATCGCGAGAAATGCAAAAAACCACGCTCAAGCTCCGTGACTGTATGATATTAGACTGTGATACCACTATGAATTGCATAGAATGAATGAATGAATGAATGAATGAATGAATGAATGAATGAATGAATGACATATAGCTGCGAGAACTAGACAATAAAAAAAAGGGTAAAAGAGAAATAGGAACTACAGAAATTAATTTTTGAGAGCAGTAGCTGGGTGTTATCCGTTTAGAGAAAAAGAGAAATTCAGATATCCGCAAATAACTAAATATACAGAATGAATCGTAAGTAATGCCATTAATGTCAAGGGCTTAGTCTTTGAGACATTTCAAACGAAAAAGTTTAATACAATTTTGCTTGTTTTACTTTCTTTACGAGACTTTTTTCGTTCCTTATTCAAAGTTATTCCCAATACTTTTCGATTGCAGCGATATTTTACCACTTAATTAACTTATTATTCCCGGATCATCAATTTTACCAACAATCGAAAGTATTGGAACAAAAAAAAAGTTTCCTTCCCAAGCAGGATTCGAACCACGAAAGTCTTAGTTACCAGTCTATCGTGCTCTGGAGTGAACAAGGCTCTGAAATCAGCTACAAGGGTCGGTCCGGTCTTTTTTTGCCACTACTGTAGGCCTACATCTGGGCAGATTTGAATCGAATGAGAGTATTTTGGACAAAAAACTGAGACATGTCAAACCTTATATTTAGAAAGAAATACATTTATCGACACAAAATATTTTGTGACTATTGTTGTGTGAATTATGACGTCATCGAGAACATTATTAAATGATACTATCGTCCGTGCGTTCTGAACTTCAAGCGTTTCTGTGCCCAGGACCGAAGCCTGCTAATGACGCAACATACAGCTCGCTCACTAGCCAAACAACCAAGGACAAGGGCCAATGATGTTTAATCGAGCTGTGCTTTATGTGTTTATCCCCCGTATTCACTAACATTATTAAGCATGCCTGGAAGAAAGCTACTTTTCCAGTTGAATATGATGATGCATTTGAATCTCCTGGCAATGTTATCTGGGACACTGAAGATTCGAGTTGCTCAACTCCCAACTGCAAAAATGCATCTTTCATGCAATGTACTTATTGTCGTTAACATTTGTGCTTAATGGATTTTTACATCAACACAAACGAACATGTTTAAGTATATGCAGGACAGCTAAAATAATAGAATTTATTATTTATAGAGGAGTTTCCTTCCGTATTCATTATTATACCACTATTTATCTAGGCTCATAAACATTGTACAGGGACATCATTTTATTTTTACTTCAATTTTTATTGTACCTGAGTTTTTGAATGTACTTCACTCCCACCCCTTCTACTAATGAAGTTCAACCGTCCTCCACACATATCCAAGATCGCATATACAGTCATAGTAGCCTTTCGGTCATAGTAAACAGTACGTTCCAAAAATATGTTCGCGTTTTCCAGTGACAAAGAGCTTCCAATATTGAAATATTTTCCCACAGATACTGTCGTCCATTTGCCTACGTCGTATCCCGGTTTCCCCCACCAGCTTTTATTCGCCAGTTAGTGGCTGGGCTGTCTTAGCTCATATCTGACAACATTAATTTCTGTTAGGAATTGGACGTCTACGTAATATTGTACAACTGTTTAAAATAACTTAAATAAAGGGCCTCGTTAAGTAATTAACTGTCACGTGATTTCCTCCCTTTCTACGACGCTGCGACGTAACCACTTGGACGGACAGTAGATAGTATGACTGAGTAATTTTATCTTTTCGAATCGGGCAGAAGTGAAGATTGAATTTACAGTACGTAAGATACTCTTTTATAGAGTAGGTACAGAATTATTTCAACATGAGTTACTAGTACGAGGGACGAAACTAGTAATTGGGATTAGGTAGAATAGTCTATAGTGCAATAATATGCACAAAATAACTGAAGCATGTATCGAAATGAACGGCCACCATTTAAAAAATGTGTTTAAATATCCATATTATGATTTTTTAAAATTTAACTTCATTCTCTATATTGTACGCTAATGTGCTGTAGACAGTATAATATACACTGCATAATGAATACCTCCACATGGACAGCTCAGTTCGTGAGTAAAAACACTCAGTGTTAATATTGTACTTATTTTGATCAAACAAAAACCTAATGAAAATTATCAAACTCAAAAGCGCGATATTTCCTAGTTTACGTAAATGAACTGGCTTTCTTTCCTCATATAGGGAGTACCTAGTAAAGTGATTTGTTTGTATTCTACGCCAGTATCATCGAACTCCAGTCGTGGAAGGAGGTAGCAAACGGCGTTGATCCAGAGGTATAGCCAAGCTAATATTAAAAATGTTAGTAAAAATAAAATGATGTCCCTGTATAATTACCACTACGGGCAGCTACTATTGGTACCATAAACATTGATTACAGCTGAAGTTTCAATCCTACTTGATTTTATCATTTAGGCACTTCGCAAATGTATCTTGTGAGATAAAACATTAAATCACAAATTATTATATCCGCAGAACGAATTCAAACCCATAACTGTGTCTTCCACGCAGTGTTACAGCTACGCTTTAACCGCCGAGTATACAAGGCCATTCTCCATGCACATATACATACGCTTTTAACAATATCATAAACAAAATATTAAAATAAGGCACGATTCATAACCGAGTAGTATTAAAACTATCAAAGGATGGCAATGAGAATGCATTTTTTTATTTTATGTTCACCATAAAAATAAATTTACAGCGACAATACTACGCAGTACGCAGCTGGTCTCCGCAACTACGTGACACACACACAAACCAGACAGTTTGAAGGAATGCAACAGAGAATCAGCTCCGGCTATCAAACGTGGCACGCAACCCTCTACTGGGCCAGTGACCTGAAACTGGGGAACACAATCAAATTATGTCACAGGCCACTGTTACGTTAGAACACAACGGCAGCCACCGGCGTAGCTCAGTCGGCTAAGACGCTTGCCTCCCGGTTCTCCGTTCTACTGATTCTTCGCCATATGGAAAACCAGAATTACTGCACTGAAACTCCATATGTAAAATAAATAAATAAGTAAAAACTAAGAATAATGATTATCAAACAAATATGTTTTTAACTCTTATTTCATTTTATTTTTATGTTATTTTATTTTATTTTTTCTTGTGTTATAGATGTAAAATTATGCATAGAAGGAAATAGCAAGTGTTGCTGTATGGAGAAATACGAGGAAAGCCAGCATTTCTTAATAATGAACAAATACACTGAAAATAAAATACCGGAGAAGATTGCTGAACTAAAAACTAGGAAGGAATTATTAAAGGAAAGTAAAGTTACTGAGTTAACAAGTAAATTCAATTTTGGCAAGTATGCATTTTCTAGACTCACCGATAATAACATATTTGACTTGGTTAGAAACTACGTATTTAGCTATTTTTTTATTTCTAAATTTAATAGTTTTGATGGTACGACAAAAGAATACTATGAAATAAAATTAAGAAATGAAGGCTTACCAACGAGAGAGAGCTTGTACGAACTGTATAAGTATTTCTGTAATGAAAGAGGTATGGAAAATACTAGAATAAGAGAAGATTTAGATATGCTAGCTGCACATTGCGGATTGAAACGTGAAGCACAACTTAGGAAGGTGAACAAATACGGATTGTAACTACATACTAAAATGAGTGAGTCTTGCACAAAACTAAAAGCAAGTGCAAGATAAAACAAAAACAAAATTTTTGTATATTAAATATGTAAATTGTAGAAATTGTATTTAAATAATACTATAACTTTGTGTAAAAAATTATTATAAAGTGTGTAATGTAAGAGTTTAATCATAACGAATAGCAAGAAGTAGTGGTCGCACTCTGTTAATTCAAACGGCCGATACCACGCGGCGCTAGTGCAGAGTTCGCTCAGTCTGTTCCGTGTGTAAGTACGTAAATACATTTAACGTAAGTTGCACTGTTTACCTTTCGCTCCATATACGTACGTAACTGGCATTGTACTTACAACATTAAGTCTATTTGAAAGAAAAACACATTCATATACATCACACTGTAAAACAAATAATAGTTTAATATGTAAAACTTAACTTAGGGCTGCTTGTAGGCATGCAATATGTACTCACCAACAGTTACTTGTCCGACACTTTGGAGAATTTACGAGATGATTTGGCGGCTCTCGGAGCTTGGAGTTCTCGTCGGATTTGTTTCGTCCGGAAGAAGAACCGACATTTCACATAGTGAAAAATTAGTTTCGGTATGATATCCATGGCATGATCCAAGCAGCATCCTGTTCCCGGTGGCTGAATTACAATTGAGGTAATACTGTCTATGCACTCGTGAAATATGTCGCCCCACATTCCATCGCTCAATTTTTCTTTTATTGTCTGTTCTGTTTGCATAAGCAAATGAAACACGCACGCCCTACAACCCGGAAGAAAACACGAAGGCATTGCTTCAAATATAACACGACAAAAACATAATAATCTCGTCCTTTAATAAATAAATCGTGAGAGCTACTCACTTGTCACTCGTGTAAGAATAATTGCAGATTAGTGTATTGGCATTTAAAGTATTTAACGCACTTAATTACACTAAAAAAGCAAACGAAATGAACGAACACTCTACTGCTTCTTTTATGGATATTCGCTTCCAACTGAGCAATACCGATCGCAGCGCCACTAATTCTCTTGGTCACCGTCGACAATGCTGAACAGATAGGAGTGCGCACACTACTTCTTTCTATTCGTTATGGTTTAATTGATTACTTGTATGTACTTTGTCTGTGAACTATATTATAATAAATATCATATCATATCATATCATATCATATCATATCATATCATATCATATCATATCATATCATATATCACTCCATATGTACGTCGGTACATCATAGTAACATATTTGTAGTCTTGTAGTTCTTTGGGTTGTAGCTACTGGTTTTGGATAAAATTATTGTTGTTTTCGATTTCCCAGGAATTTCTTCTTTTCCAATAGGATTAAGCATTGGTACAGTAGAGGGGGATCGCAAATGAAAGTCCTGCCCGAAAGTGGTTAGCGCCTTTAAAACGTTTGGGAAATCCAGACTTAACTTAATAGGTACCACATGATGGAGAGGCCAGTGTGGAAAATCTCGGAGCACGAAGTTCATCTTACACTTGTTTCCAGGTACCACAAGAGACGACAGAGCAAACCTTTCAAGCCAAAACGTTACAATTTTTTCTTCTTGTAAGTCGAATCGATAGGCATTTCACATGCGATGAAGAGTACTGTGGGAATATGGAAGGGCATTACATTTTATGTGTTGTTTACTATTCATTTAATAATGCTATAATGGCTGGTTAAACAAAGATAATTGAAACTGAAAACGGCAAATATATAGAGCGAGGGAGGGAAGAAGGAGAAGAAGAAGAAGAAGAAGAAGAAGAAGAAGAAGAAGAAGAAGAAGGAGGTTTTCTTTTGAATCTTTTATTTCTTTTGAATCTTTTAATGTGCTTCGATTTGCCATGTAGGTGCTAATCCTGACGCACACTCAGTCTCTGACTCGTGAATTTCATTCTCACTGATATTATCCTAGATTTTTATCCTGCCGTTTAAGAAGACCTATTCAAACTTCACTTCCATAGAGTTAACAATGCCAATATGTACTTTTCCTACGATAGTGCGTAAAGTTACATTTCATCCACTGTTATCAGTGTCTAAAGTGAACCTTTGAAACACTAGTGCGTAAAAAAGCAAGTAATCACTTTACACTCTGACAAAGAAAATGCAGTATTCAATGTACAAACTTCATTAAAAAGAAATTAATGCATTAGTTAGATCTTTCATGACGTAAATAGGCCTATTACACATAACACAAATAAGTAAAAAATGTAATATTAATATTCACATTTTAGTCCGTATGTATTATTCTGAAGTTACATCTGTAGTACCCGTTAAAACAAGATGTAACATTCAAATTTCCTAACCGCTTTGTTGATTATATGATCGATTTATTTATTTATTTAATCTGACAGGATTAAGGCCATAAGGCCTTCTCTTCCATCCTACCAGATAGCACATATAAATATAAAAAACAAATACAAACGCTGATGAAAATAATACAAATTAAATTAAAGCCCTATAGAGGGTCAACAGGGTCAAAAGAACACTACAGAGCTCTCATCGAGCTAACACAAGAAAAAAAAAAGAAAGAAAAACAGAGATAGCAATGATGATAGTGATAACTGATAATAATAATGATAATAATAACAATAATAATAATAATAATGATAATAATAATAATAACAATAATAATAATAATAATAATAATAATAATAATAATAAATACATTACATATTAATTCTCAATTTTACAACAGCATTGTTACAATGTCATGGGTTAAGCCGAAGTTGCGCAACCTGACAGGCGTTCAACAAGCAATTCCATGAACTATAATATGATTTTTAAATTTAAATTTGAATTTTGATATCGTCCGACAGTCTCTGACATGGTCAGGGAAAGAATTCCAGAGGCGTGGAATCGATATGCTGAAAGATGATGAGTAGAAGGATGTTCTGTGCAGAGGAATAGAGAGAAGGTACATGTTCCGGGTTCGAGGCAGTGAAAGATAAACAAAACGAGATGCTAGGTAAGAGGGTGTGGCGGTGTGGATGATTTTAAATAGTAATAAGAGGGAGGTGAAGAATCTTCTTTCTTCAAGTGGATTTCAAGACAACAATTCTATTGACGATGTTACAGGATCGAATTTTCTAATGTTACAAACGAAACGAACGCAGATATTGTGAACACGCTGAAGTCTATGGGCAAGATCAGTATTTAGATTCGTGAATAGAGAATCGCAATAATCGAAGTGGGACATCACTGAAGTTTGGCTCAGATTCTTTTTAAGGCTGAGAGGTAAAACGCTGGTTAAGTCTCTGCGGGAATGAATTATGAAAAAAGTTTTCTTACATATGTAGGTTATTTGACCTTGAAAATTTAAATTTGAATCTAAATATACTCCTAAACTTTTTACTGTCTTACTAAATGTTTAGACGGCCATGAAGTCGTGATCATGAATAAAACCGTCTGTAGTTCCATGGATACTTATTTATTAACGGTTCTAAGTTTAGACGGCCATGAAATAGTGATCTTATAACATCTCCAACTTGAAATATTTATTTAATGTAAATTTGTGCTATGGTAGCAAAAACAGAGAATGATAGACGTGTATCATAAATAATTAATACTTTTAATCTGGATACCAATATGTAATTCACCAGTAATCTGGTGCGTTTCTGTAATAAATATGGTTTAAGAACTTGATTGATAATGCACGCCATTTGAAGGAATTCTAGTCGAGATTGTGAAACACAGCAATGACCTGCACTGCAATTGAAGTGGACTAAGAAAGTGCTGAAGAACTTTATCGAGGAGTAAAAAGATATAACAGATAAAATCTCGGTGTGATGACACTGACACATTTTATCTCGTTTAACGTGTAACGCGTTTCGTAATAATTCAGTACTTATCACGTTATGAATGGTGTGCATGTCATATTTATATTCTACTGCGACCACGTGAACAAACATGCGGAAAATTTTCGAACCTTGGCGCGTCGCCAGTTTTTGTCTGGGGCATCGGCTCTATGGAGAAATTAAATGTTATAATTAGAGTTGTGCGTTTGGTTGCTTTGAGTACAAGTTAGATGCACATGGATCATACTAGCTTCGCTTGCAGTCGTCGTGCTCCGCTACCTCTGCGGTGGCTAAGTGGTTAGTCCCCTGGCCTGTCACGCAGGCGACCCGGGTTTGAGTCCCGGTCATGTCTGGGATTTGTCATTTAAAAATCCATAGTGACACTTATGGTGGACAAGGTCGCAGTTGGGGTTTTTCTCGGGGTTGTCTCTTTTTCCCGCATATTAGGCATCTATATAATTCTGTCACCATTTCTCAATTTCGTCAACATTTCATTTCATTTATTATATTCCACAGATCTTATTATTATTATTATTATTATTATTATTATTATTATTTTTATTATTATTATTATTGTATCTCCAATGGGGGTAGCCCTATTTTATATACGTATACACACAAAAAAATAAGCATAGGCCTAAAGACAAATGGAAAAGAAAAAATAAATTAGCTTACACAATGTAAACAAAACATAAACAATCCGCAATTTAGACATTCCATAGATCTTACATTAGCAATGAAGCTTTAAGATATGAAACAAGTCAACATTTTACAATATTACAATTACAATTACAATTTTTACAAATTTTTACAATATTTTACAATATTTATCTTGATTTGCATAATACACGTCACTGTTCGTTAACAGAAAGCCACAATTTAAGTCACACGGAGTTAGTGTGCACTCGAAGTTGGTTGCTTGACGGTTGTCAGCCCACTTTGAGGTCTGTGGATATAGAGGGAAAAATTGGATCGGTGTCGGTTAGAGTTCCCGAGTAGCTCAGTGGTAGAGCGTTGGTACGTTAAACCAAAGGTCCCGGGTTCGATACCCGGCTCCGGAACAATTTTTCCCTCGAAATTATTCAATATTTTACAATTTTTACAGTTTTACAATTTTGTAATTTTCTACAATTGTTTACAATATTTTGGCGAGATGTTATGAGATTAGGTGAGCCCCGAGGATTCGCCAAAAGATTACCTGGCATTTGCCTTATGGTTGGGGAAAACCTCGGAAAAAACCCAAGCAGGAAATCAGACCAAAGGGGGTGAAATAAAGTGAGGCCGAGGACTCGCCATAGAGCATAGACCATCCGGCTTCAGTCCATAGCAATCCCCGATCGCCGGCTGTCGACGCACGGAGGGGGCTGGCCTAGGGACGAGAAGGGATTGCCTGCTCGATACCTGGGTACACAGCGAACCTTAGTCTAGTCAGCCGGTGTGGGTTTGGGAATGCGCCTAGCTTGAGGGTTAGCGCAACAGATCGTAGAAGGTCGTAGTGATGTTTTATTGTAACTGTAAAGGTTTTCCAAGGGAAAATGTGTGAGTCTAAGTTTTTGAAAATGAGAGTAGACAGTGAATATTTACTTTGCCCGACACGTAAGCTGAAGTAGCGTTTTCTTATACCGCACTTTTACTCTGTTCTGTATTGATGTGTGTTGGGCGCAAGGTCATTGACAATGGAATTCACGTTCAGTCGAAATGTAAACAAATATTAGACTACTATCAATCTTAAAAACATGATATTTTATAAATTAAATATGGAATTATAAGAAACTAGTGGCTTGTGCAGCATATGCTGCAAACTAAGTTCATTAGACGTTCAAATAAACATTTTTCAGATTTATTTTTAATGAAGAATACCAGACATTCGGAAAGTTATTTGCTTCCATAAAAATGAAAGATACTCTCTCTCGAGCCAATACTGAAGAGAACCACGCATATAAATATCTACACCACACCGCCATTAAATATATGAAAAAGACCCAACCCCACTTGATTAATAATTATAAAATATTTGATTTTTAATAATATTATTATCTTACGTAAGTTTTATAGCTTTATATATACTATATTGGCGCCACTCAGTAAAATATAGAAATCAAAATCTAATTTAAGTTATATTCTGCATCTACTTATATAACCCCAAAACGTTTCACTTTCATATCATCAATATAGCATTAATATGTATAATTAATGAAAAATAGTCACATCATGGCATTAACTACAATAATATTTCATTTCTAATGCTAATAAAGTCATCAAACCACCTCAAGTTTTGTAGTTTTTAATATCCCATAAACAGCTCTACCCAGAAAATTACACACCACAGAATCGAACCTATAAATTATTTTTAGTAAGTTAATTTTTTAATAACCAATTTAATTTGAGCTCTAAATATGTCAGCATTCTTGCAGATCATGGCCTTCGTGTAATATTGTTTACTGTAGTGTGTGTTTTGTTTTATTCTGAAATGCAACACGGCCGACTTGATGCTCGCTTCGCTTTTCCTTTACAAAAAAGCGAAGGGAATATCAAGTCGGCCGTGAATGCTATTAGCTAGTTCTCAAAACTGACGACAGATGGAAAATTATGTTTAAAAATTGACATTTCACTAAAAACTACTATTTTTCCGAAAAACTTCGAGTTCCAAGCTTCAAAATGAGGGTAATTTATTAAAATCCGTCCAGCCGTTTTCCCGCAATTTCCATTACCAGTTCAAATTATATATAGATAATTAAATTTCACTAGATATTTTGTTCATATTTGGCGGTTCATATAGTTTACACCCTGTATATGCTATCCCGTAAATACAATGGTTTACAAAATGCTTGACGCTACTTCATTGTGGCGACGTAGCCTTCGGCCAGAGGCGCCGTCGAAGTTCTCTTGGCATGATTACAACCGAGAGACATGCGCTAGTGACTTCTAATTAAAGTTTTCATAATTTCAGTCCATTTTTTCCACTAGGTATCAAGTCCTTACACATTTACATATAGACAGTCATTTTCATTCCGATGCAAATGATGTCCTTTAAAAAAGACGCACACACGCAAATGTGAAAAAATTACTTCCATTGTGAAACTGTTTATCGACATAGGTCAAGGAAATCGTGAACTCAAGATTTCGAAAATCAATGCCTTAAGGGATAATAACAGCGGCAGTAGCGTGGAGGGTAATAACAAGGGAGGGGGGCAAGTGGGAAGGTAAAGGAACTAACAAGGAGACTTCTTACATAGAGCGAGAATTCTGTTTTGTACAAATGGTTCAGAAAATCAGGTAACGATCTATGATATGTCATAGTTTATGAAAAACCTGCGCAGATTAAGAGATCCTGAGAAAGAGAATGATTTGGGTAAAATGTGGCCCCTTATGTATGGACAGCACTATGTCGCGTATTGTACCAGTTGATAACTCACATCTATGATTCATCCCGATAATACAAATCATGTTCCCTTTCAGTCCAGTCGCTTCAGATAAGTCGTCAGATTACTGCTACAGAGTTAGGTGCATTTCCCCAGAGTACCATCATTTGTAACATACTCGAATTACTCATTTAGATCTGAGTAAATACCACTTCTATTAGATGGCACCGTAGCAGCACTTACAAATTACATAGCGTGTTTTAAACATCGGCTGACAGATGGAAAGATGTAATATTTTATTATTGACTCGCTTGAATATGAAGAGTCATGTAGTGAAATAATGTATTATTATAAATAAAGAAAAAAGAAGAACAAAATAAAAAATGAAAATGAAAAAGAAAACAGAAGCAAAAAACACTAAAGGAAGAAAAATAAAAAAAAGAAAAACTGTAGAATAAGCTAGATAAAAAATAAAATTTGTTAGGGCCTATAAATGGAATAACAGAAAGAACTGAAGAATGAAATAAACATATGAAAAGAACAAGAAATAAAATAAAAAGGAAGAGGGAAAATTATAAGGGAATAAACAATACGGGAAAATAAAGATGTAGAAATAAAGGATAACTAAAACGCACAAATAGAGGAAAACAAGGACGATGAAAAAAATAAAAGATGGACGTGAAAATAAAGGACAACAAGAACGTAGAAATAAAGGACAACAAGGATGTAAAAATAAAGGACAACAAGGACGTAGAAATAAAGGACAACAAGGATGTAAAAATAAAGGACAACAAGGATGTAGAAATAAAGAACAAGGACGTAGAAATAAAGACAACAAGGACGTAGAAATAAAGGACAACAAGGATGTAAAAAATAAAGGACAACAAGGATGTAGAAATAAAGAACAACAAGGATATAGAAATAAAGAACAACAAGGATATAGAAATAAAGAACAAGGACGTAGAAATAAAGGACAACAAGGATGTAAAAATAAAGGACAACGAGGATGTAAAAATAAAGGACAACAAGGATGTAGAAATAAAGAACAAGGAAGTAGAAATAAAGGACAACAAGGATGTAAAAATAAAGGACAACAAGGATGTAGAAATAAAGAACAAGGACGTAGAAATAAAGACAACAAGTACGTAGAAATAAAGGACAACAAGGATTTAAAAAATAAAAGACAACAAGGATTTAAAAATAAAGAACAACAAGGATATAGAAATAAAGAACAAGGACGTAGAAATAAAGGACAACAAGGATGTAAAAATAAAGAACAACATGGATGTAAAAATAAAGGACAACAAGGATGTAGAAATAAAGAACAAGGACGTAGAAATAAAGGACAACAAGGATGTAAAAATAAAGGACAACAAGGATGCAGAAATAAAGAACAAGGACGTAGAAATAAAGACAACAAGGACGTAGAAATAAAGGACTACAAGGATGTAAAAATAGAGGACAACAAGGATGTAAAAATAAAGGACAACAAGGACGTAGAAATAAAGAACAAGGACGTAGAAATAAAGAACAAGGACGTAGAAATAAAGAACAAGGACGTAGAAATAAAGGACAACAAGGATTTAAAAATAAACGACAACAAGGACGTAGAAATAAAGAACAAGGACGTAGAAATAAAGGACAACAAGGATTTAAAAATAAAGGACAACAAGGACGTAGAAATAAAGAACAAGGACGTAGAAATAAAGGACAACAAGGATGTAAAAATAAAGGACAACAAGGACGTAGAAATAAAGAACAAGGACGTAGAAATAAAGGACAACAAGGATTTTAAAATAAAGGACAACAATTTTTTTATTTTTGTCTGTATTGGAATCCCCCCCTGAGCACGAGTCTTACTCATTCAGGAGTGGGCTAGTTTATCTTTCATTGTATTTATTAACTTGTATTCATTTAAAACTTACTAGCAATAATAAATAAAAAATAAAAATAAACAAGGACGTAGAAATAAAGGAATACGGGTATGCAGAAATAATGGAAAAGAAGAGCGTAAAAATTAAAGAAAAAACGACGGATAAATAAAGAAGAACGAAGAAGTAAAGGAAAAGGTGGACGTAGAAATCAAAGAAAAGTAGGGCATATACATTAAGAAAAACAACGTAGAAATAATGGAAAAAAGATGTAGTAATTACGAAAAGAAAGAGGGATAAATAAAGAAAAAAAGACGTAGAAATAAAGTAAAGAATGTACGTGGAAACGAAGAAAATGGAGTACGTAGAAATCAAGAAAGAGACGTAGAAATGACCGAAATTAAGGAAGGACCAAAGGGGAAAAGAAGGACGAAGAAATCAAGAAAAGAAGGATATAGAAGTAAAGGTGAAGGACATAGAAAGAAAGAAAAATGTCAAAGAAATAAATGAAAGTAAGATGTATAAATAAAGGAATAGAAGAAAGCAAGGGCATAGTAACAAACGAAAACAAGGACAGAAGAAAGGGAGAAAAGAACGAAGCAGAAATAAATACAAAATAATACGGTATAAGATGCATATAGACAGTAGGAACGAATGAAGAAAAGAAAGTACCGGTACATAAAATTATGAAAAACGAAAATGTAAGAAATTATTTCAGGAAATGATAAAAAGAACAAAACGTATGGAAGATATAGGAGGGGAAAAGAAACGAAATTGTATAAAACGAGCAAAGAAATAAATAGATCAAGGAAAAAATAGCAATACTAGCACACTTAGTATTTGAGAGGAGGTGTTAATGCTAAACGGCCTTAAGCCAAAACTCGCAGAGGTAACAGGGTAGTTGTGGTTGAAATTGAGTTCTAATTAACAGATAGCCTACTGTTATTTTAAAATGATTTGTAAATCACGAAAACATTTCTCTGTAGGCTAAGACAGGCTTCCAATCTGTAATTTATCAACAGTTCTGGTAAGGTGTTGCCGGCATCACGATTTCTTGTACTACGTGTGCCACGCTAGCGTCCATTCAAATTACTATCATTGCTATAACAGTGATGCGGAACTAATAAACACACTGCTGCCAACACGAATCAGTGCGGCCACTGCAAATCTAAATAATGATATAGGAAAGAATTCAAAGTGTACCGAGAATTAACAATTGCGAAACACTACAGAAGCAAGTACTTTCAAACAAGTGCATTACATTCCTTTGAATCCAAGACATGCAAGTTCAATTCCGGCTGGAAAATAAGAATGTCAAGCCTAGAAAACCACTAGTCCGAGAGTTAAGTTGATTCCGTGTGTCAGTCTCTAAAGGCAGATCGAAGTATACTCACAGTCTAGTATATACAGTCACGAAGCTTGAGTTGTGAGGGTGCTAGGAACACTAGACTGTGACGGTACTATTTCGCATTGTCTATAACGAGGCGATATTAGCGATCCTAGTGGTTAGCAACTATATATGGATGCATATTTACTAAGTATTGAGCTTCGTGACTGTATGTACTAGACCAGTGATGTCAAAGCAAGCGCATTTTTCTGACCTTGACGTCGTGCGCGGGCATCAAGCGCTAGGTATGGAATGAGGAAGGATTATGTACTCTATATGAATAAGCAGCCTGTTGGATTAGGAAAACAGTGGTGTGCAAACTTCAAACGGAACGTGACATTTCATGTCGTTATTTTTATATGGCTTCTTTCTGTTTGATATTATCTATATTATCTGTAAAACAACAGTACTAACACCAATTTCTTAATATTGCTGTTTTTTTAAACGTTAATAACATAGTAAAGAGTTAAGAAGGAATATTCACATAAATTCCATAGTAGTATAACTATACTGTACTATGTGAATGAAACACATCATTCATAAAGAAAGTGATATTCCAAAGAAAGAGATTGAGTATGACATGATAATTTGGAATTGATATTCATGGTATCTTTAGCCTTAAAAAAATAATCAGTAAACTAATAAAAAATATTATAGTACAAAGCAAAGTTACCTAGGTAAATGTTTTAACTGTAACTAATATTACATAACAAAACTCTTATCGCATTATGCTTTTAAGATGATATTGGTGCGTAATTTCCTATCAGCAGAATATTAAATTATTTTCTCGAAATCTGCTGAAGCTATAGAGCTGACGTTTTACAACACATGGGCACATATCTTTTGTTTATTATGTAACAGCAGTTGCTTTGTTAATTCATTTCCTTACAAACATTTTCCATGCGAATATTTTCAAAATTTGTAATACATTATCTCCAGTAATAAGTATTTACGATATATTAGATTTACGAAAACTTTGTTTCAGTACTGTAAGACTAATAAATAAACACTTTTCTGTAAAAAGGTTGAGAAAATATTCCTTTTGAAAAAAAAGGGCAAACTTGTGAAAAATGAGAATTAAAATTAAAACTTACATTCCTATAATGCACTTATACTTCTCAGACAAATCTAAAAATTAACATGGATACAGTTTTAATAAGTTCCCTTCCCTTTATCTATTGAATCAGTGCTGGCCATCCCTGAATATAGCTCGACCAAGCGACATAATTATACTACCTCTTTCGTCTGTCTCTTTCCTTTTCGATGTAAAGCGCTCAGGCTCTCCTGTGCTCTAAAACGAGCGCTTGCCCCTATGGGCATCTTTTGACATCACTGTACTTGACTGTGGTATAGAATAGTCTCGGTTACTCGAGTTTCGACTAACCGGGGTTCCGTATTATCCAAGCCCGATGCAAAAAAAAAAATACTATAAATACTGCACAGTATTGCATGTTAGTTGCTTTTTTTAAATTTATACGTACTGTATTTTGAAACGCCTAGAGTTCATATTAATCTGATTTGTTCCTTCTATTTAGTCTATTGAGTAAAGAGTTTGTGTAATGTCTAATCAAAACCGGTACAGCTTACTGC
Source organism: Periplaneta americana (assembly GCF_040183065.1). NCBI lineage: Eukaryota > Metazoa > Arthropoda > Insecta > Blattodea > Blattidae > Periplaneta > Periplaneta americana. The sequence goes on from NC_091131.1 coordinate 44,327,273, forward strand.
AGTAAAATGTTTGGAAAAATTCAACATTTTTTTCCTCCATTACTATATCATGTACAATAATGAAAATTGGTATGTGTAAAACACTGTCCTTCTCCTACATGAAAAAATATTTTTTTTTTTACGATTAAAATAATTATTTATTTATATATTTAAATTGAAAATGTTGGCAGTTCACTGTGCAGTGATGAAGCGTTTTCCCTCATAACTCAAAACCTTGTTAACCTTTTCATATTCTCTCTCTTTTATTTTATTTCTGAAACTCATGTTTACAATATCATGCTCTTTCAACTACATTCCTTAATAAATAATATATATTTTTTATTTTGTGTATTTGACCATTTTTTAAAATGAATCTATTTTTATCAGACAATCTATCAAAGGTAGAGAAGTGATCTTGCATCATATTATGGATATAACATGCTTAAATACACACAAAGAATTTCATCATAGAATGTTGGATAGTTTTTGAGTTATGTGGGAAACGCATCATCACTGTATAGTGAACTGCATTTTGAAAAAAAAATGTAAATAATTTTTTAAATCGTAAAAATATTTTTCTCATATAGCAAAAGGACAGTGTTTTACACATACTAATTTTCATTATTGTACTAGATACAGTAATAGAGGGGAAAAATGTTTAATATTCCGAAAATGTTACTGCTGTAAGCTGTACGTAACCCCTTAAGATATAAAATAAATAATTGTCGCCAAAATGCACAAACGCAAAATGATATCTGTGCACATTGCGAAAAGTTTGTGCAATATTATAAATAATTCTAAAGAAAGATAAAATTAATAAAGTATGCAGAAACAAAAAAAATTACGTAATTTTTTCTTGGAGTTTTATTAGGCCTATCTTCAATCCAGCTTACCACACTCTAGATATACTTATGTAAGTAAATCATTACAAGTAGGAATGTTTAAAATCAATTACTGTTGAATTTACATCACATTAAAATACGTTATTTTATGAGCACTCTAAAGAATGAAATTCTTTACGAGTAGGCCCTTCAAGATTTATTGTTAGCAGAGTGCTAACTCTTTTTATTGAAAGGCGGTTTCTAATTCCAGTTTTTACAAGATTCATGCAACTAAAACTGTACGCGCAACTTATCTAGGCAACGCTTGGTCGCACTGAGTTGCTTGTCTTGCATCTTGAACATAATAATAATTACATCCATGAGCAGGCTTAAGATAAGATGTGTAATTCCTAAGTTTTTCATTGTTGTCAGTTTGCCGGTGATGATAATACATCAATATTACTATCTTTGCTCACTTCATACTGTACTTTATAAAGTATACTCGAATTAAAACAATTATATTTTGGACTATGTATGATGACTTTCTTGTATTAAATTCTTACGTACCTTGTTTACATGTTTCGACCTTTTATGGGTCATCATCAGAACTGGTCGTTGTTGGTCTTGGCGGCTCTTGTTTCGTTTCCTGTGAGGGTGTGTTCGTGTGGTGTAATGTAGAGTCAAAGAGTGTGTGTGTTCTGAAACTGAGTTGTGTGTTGAGAACTTCGTTGGGATGTGTTTTCGTATGTCTGTATATTTCATCAACACACAACTCAATTTCAGAACACACACACTCTTTGACTCTACATTACACCACACGAACACACCCTCACAGGAAACAAAACAAGAGGCGCCAAGACCAACAACGACCAGTTCTGAGGATGACCCACAAAAGGTCGAAACATGTAAACAAGGTACGTTAGAATTTAACACAAGAAAGTCTTATCATACCTATTCCTAATTGATACAGTGTTAAAAGTTGTGTAAACAAGATGTATAATTATATTTTGTGAGGAAGGGATAGAAGTTATCCCTGGCAGGGATGTTAATATGAATTTATGAGAGGGGGATAATTTTCCAACAGGGGGGAAATCCCTCCCATCCCTCCGTTAATTCGCACCCTGTGTACAGTTACCATCATTGTAATATTTCCATTACTATAGTAACAGACATTTATCTTTTTCTTTAGCAACAGTGGAGTGGGTTAGCTGAGAGCGCCATCATCACATATTCTTTTCAGGGCTGCAGATAACAGTTACAGACGGTATTTGGTTACGTGCTTTGTTCCTTCTTTTGTTAACATGCTCGGTGTTTCATTGTGAGCATGCCAACGTAGGACAATACCCCAAGTGAAGATTAGCACTGCTTTAGAGACTTGCCAATTAGTATAGTATTCCCATTTAAGTTGCATCATGAATATCTTAGTAATTCAGAGAACTGCTGTATAGAACTTTTATTATTTATGAGGATCCAGACGTTTTTTTTAATTTTTACTGGAAGGAACACATTTCAAGGCATTAACTATTGATTTTGATACGAATACAATACACAACAATGGTCAGAATTTCATGATTTTAGTTCTTTGACTGTATTATCTTCTATGAGTATTATAAGGGCTTCCTCTCATCTTTACAAAGGCAGGGGCAAAAGTACCTAAAGCTGAGAAATATTTCACAAATCTATACTAATAATAAATCTGTAACCGACTTGTTTCACACTATTGCATGTTGCCATTATCACAGCTAAATATAAACTCTACAGCCCTGCATTAAATAAATGAATAAATAAATAAATGAATGAATAAATGAATAAATAAATGAATAAACAAATGCATGAATAATTGAATGAATGAATAAATAAATGAATAAATAAATAAATAAGTAAATAAATTAATAAGTAAATAAATAAGTAAATAAATAATAAATAAATAAGTAAATAAGTAAATAAATAAGTAAGTAAATAAATAAGTAAATAAGTAAGTAAATAAGTAAGTAAATAAGTAAATAAATAAATAAGTAAATAAATAAGTAAATAAATAAGAAAGTAAATAAGTAAATAAATAAATAAATAAAATAAATAAATCTGTAACCGAAAATTTTCTGGAAATTTTCGCTTTTCCAAAAATAATCGGTATCAACATGTATAATTAATCATCCTGAAACCAAAAATTGCGTTTTTGAAATTTTTGTTTGTATGTCTGTCTCTCTGTCTGTCTGGCTGTTTGTTACCTTTTCACGCGATAATGGCTGAACCGATTTATATGAAAATTGGAATATAAATTAAGTTCATTCTAACTCAGATTTTAGACTATGAAATGCGTTATTTAAAAGGGGGTTATAAGGGGGCTTGAATTAAATAAATCGAAATATCTCGCTCATTATTGATTTTTGTGAAAACGTTTACATAACAAATGTTTCTTTAAAAATGATTTCCGATAAGTTTTATTCTATGCAAAATTTTGATAGTACTGATACTTAATGAGATAAATGAGTTTTAAAATAACAATGAGTTACAGGCTGTAATGAAATGAAAACAAATGACTTCGTCTCTAAGGGGCCTTGGACAACAAACGGAAGCTATTCATTTAACATGTTTCTGTGTTTGTGTGAAGTAATCTCAGAAGCTAATTAACCGATTTGTATAAAATTATTATTTCACCACTGGAAAGTGTAGTTTCTCTAGATGGACATAATGCTATAATGTTATTACAGTAACTTCAGAGTGAATCGAGGACAGGTAAGATTAAAATAGATTCTTATGCACTGAAAACTTGATAGGCTATTCTGTATATTATTCGTTTCCTGTATTTCTTAAAATAATGTTTATGTAGGCCTACCACATTCATTCTCATCTCAGAGAATTAACGAACAACGAGAGTGTGCTAATTTAATATGCAGTATAGTACGTTAGCTTAGCAATCCATTATTTTAACTATGCTCAATTGAATTGTGTTAAAATAGATAAAATGAATAAACTATGCAATAAATGCATAAAGTCAATTCTACGCCATCATTTAAAGTTCAAGCATAGACTGATCATTTAATTTGAAATCTTCTTCCAGCTAAGAGTAAGAGCCTTCAGTTCTTTCAAGTATCTATTTCATTTCAAACGCTGACCAGTTGTCTATTAGGTCTAATATAGTATCAATTTGTTTACTTTTTAGTAGGTTATTTCACGACGCAGTATCAACATCTTAGGTTATTTAGAGTCTGAATGAGATGGTGATAATGCCGGTGAAGTGAGTCCGGGTTCCAGCACCGGTAGTTACGCAGCATTTGCTCATATTGGGTTGAGGGAAAACCATGGACAAAACCTCAACCAGGTAGCGTGCCCCGACCGGGATAGTATCAATCTTAAAAGCAGAGTTGACTGAACAACTCCAGGAAGTATTGCATGATAATAACAGTTAAATTCATAGTTTTAAATACAACTTTCAAAATTACTCAGAAGCAAATGACTTGCAACATACAAAAAGCTATTATTCACTAAGGGCCATATTCATACAGTAGATATTCTTAGCGCGGGCTTCCAGTGGATGATCAGGGAACTAACGTTTTTCGCATTCATAAACTAGTGTTAACGAATGATATGATATGATATGATATATGATATGATATGATATGATATGATATGATATGATATGACATGACATGACATGACATGACATGATATGATATGATATGATATGATATGATATGATATGATATGATATATGATATGATATGATATGATATATGATATGATTTAGTATTTATTTATTTAACCTGGTAGAGATAAGGCCGTTATGCCTTCTCTGCCCCTCTACCAGGGGATTACAACTATAATATGAACAATTAATATTAAATTTACAATTACAATTACAATAAAAATTAAAGTACGACAAGATTACATGATTAATGAAAGCTAGACAATTTATCATAGAAGTTAAGAACAAAGAATATTTTTGTATTTACTGAATTACAAATTAAACCTACAATAACAAAATTCTATAGTGATGAAATTACCATATATTGAAATATTTTGTGATAGATTAAGAGAACTATTTACAAGAAACCATGTCTGAACGAGTCTTAATTACGGACCAAGTGCCTAGTAAGTTTGCGTTTGAATTCAATTTTATTTCGACAGTCCCTGATGCTAGCAGGTAAAGAATCCCAGAGTTTTGGCAGGGCTATTGTGAAAGAGGATGAATATGAGGAGGTGCGATGGGATGGTATTGTTAGTATTGTTTCATGGCGAGAGCGTGTGTTCAGATTGTGGTGGGAAGAAAGGTAAGTGAACCAAGACGACAGGTACGAAGGAATAGAGAAGTTCAAGATTTCGAAGGGAAGGAGAAGTGAATGTAAATTTATTTTCTTATCTAGTTTAAGCCAACCTATTGTTTCCAGGGATGGGGTAATATGATCATATTTACGAACATTGCTTACAAAACGTACACACATTATGAGCACGTTGTTATGATAAGATAAAATATGATATGGTATGATATGATATGATATGATATGATATGATATGATATGATATGATATGATATGATATGATATGATATGATATGATATGATATGATATGATATGATATATGATATATGATATGATATATGATATACGATACGATAGTATATGATATATGAATCCTGTACTAGTAACCAGTCGATAACCGGGGCTAGTTTAGCACGCTCGTAGCGCGGGCTAGCGAAATGTCTATGAATAGCACCCTAAGTAATTACAAAACTGTATTTAGATTTAAGTCAATATTTAATTCTAATATGTACAGCGAAGCGCACGGGTATGGCTAGTAAATAAATTACACCTAATTAATAATAGTACATTATGCAACGAGCCTATAATGGTAGTAATTAAGACGCGAGTATGTTTATGAAACGTGCGCAAGCGAGTTTCATAATTTTCATGCGAGCGTCTTAATTACCATTATAGGCAAGTTTCATACGACTTTTTATGCTCGACCATATTTCTAACTTGAAATTATTCATAAGTATTCATGTTATTGTTATCTAAGTGAGGAGCGGAACTGACCTTGTGCAATAGCCTACCTCGTAAATTGTGAGATGTGCGCCGACGCGAATGTATTGATTTTTTCCGAGAAACAGATGTCGACGACCTTGATATAATCTAGAGAGTAAAAGAAACATTAATCTTGATATAACCTTGAAATTGAATTATACATTGAAAAACGAGATGACAAATTGAATTTATTTGAATATTACTTACAATTAACGCTAATTATTATAGTAACAGCATAACCTTCTGCGATAGTATTGGATTTCCAGCCTCCGTGACGTTTCGCTAGTTGTCTTTCGATTGCATATCCGAGAATAATCGATACTTGCCCTTTCATATTGCTACAATGGTGTTTTCTGGTTGGTGGAACACCTGAACTTTAATGAGTAGGTGTACTTTAATGAGGTCCATTAAAGGGCTGCTACCAGGTGTATAATTACTACATTTCGGCATGGTCGAGCATAAAATTATTTATAAATGAGGGAGAGAGGAACCGACAAAGGAAGAATCAATAAAGCATCGCAACACTAAAGAATATTTATTGGTTAAGCCAGTTCGACTTGTTGTCGTCAATGAACTTAATGATGAAAATATGAACGAACTTAGAGAAGGAAAAGCTTCCTACAGCTTTAAATCAAGGAAATGTCCTCTTTACAGAGTAGTTGGCCGTCTGTAATATTACTCTCAGTAATTTTATGCACTTTTCTAATCTGTTTTCACCCGAGCCGCCTAAGATATGGAACGCGGTATAGTCGCACCTTCGAACCTGTCGCGTGTACTAGTAGCTGCGGTTGAGCAGGAAATGTAACACTCCTCGACTCAATCACGATATCGCCGTGCGAGCCCGGGCCGGAAGTGTGGCGAACTGCGGCCTACAGCTATCATTATAAGAGGGTGGAGGTAAGCGGGCCGCGCCTGGGGGTGAGAGAGAGTTGAACCGCGTCCTCTCGAATGTGGCACACTCACTGTGCGCCCACGTAGTTCACATGCACTCCCACAAGTTCCCGATTTGTTCTGTGCCTGTCACTTGTTTTAGTTGTCAGTTGCAACTGGCAGGCCCTCGTTTCAACAAAGCTGCGTCGTCATCCAAAATTTTATTCATATTCAGAAGAGGTCGGGGTTAGGCTCCTTCCACTGCTGATGGAAACAGTAACAATATACAGACGTGGACAAATTATTACTACTACTACTTACTGGCTTTTAAGGAACCCGGAGGTTCATTGCCGCCCTCACATAAGCCCGCCATTGGTCCCTATCCTGAGCAAGATTAATCCATTCTCTATCATCATATCCCACCTCCCTCAAATCCATTTTAATATTATCTTCCCATCTACGTCTCGGCATCCCCAAAGGTCTTTTTTCCTCCGGCTTCCCAACTAACACTCTATATGCATTTCTGGATTCGCCCATACGTGCTACATGCCCTGTACATCTCAAACGTCTGGATTTAATGTTCCTAATTATGTCAGGGGAAGAATACAATGCGTGTAGTTCTGCGTTGTGTAATTTTCTCCATTCTCCTGTAACCTCATCCCTCTTAGCACCAAATATTTTCCTAAGAACCTTATTTTCAAACACCCTTAATCTCTGTTCCTCTCTCAAAGTGAGAGTCCAAGTTTCACAGCCATACAGAACAACCGGTAATATAACTGTTTTATAAATTCTAACTTTCAAATTTTTTGACAGCAGACTAGATGACAAAAGTTTCTCAACCGAATAATAACAGGCATTTCCCATATTTATTGGACAAATTATTACACTAAATTAATTACACGTGCAACAAAGCTGTATTTATCGGAAGAAATAATGAACAAAAATGTATTTTGCACAGAAATAATGAACAGAAAATTGAATCTGGAGGTTACTAATATTTTGTGAACCTTCCCTTATTCTTTATTAACACGTTGATTTTGTCAGGGATGCTGGAAACCAAAGTTTGACACTTCCTTTGAATATCAGCATCATTTAGCCAGATATTAGACAGTGCTTAACCATGTTTTGTTGTAAGCCTCTTTTTGTTCACTTTCTTCTTCAGTATAAATCACAGATTTTCAATTTAGTTCATGTCCGGTCTTCTTGCAGGCCATGGGAGAATATCTTCTGCAGTATATAATTAAAACACCAGTAGTACCAACACAGCCAGACAAAATATACTTAACCATTGGAGAAATATACCAGAAGATGTAAACAATCATATTCACAACAATAGAGACTCTGTGAATTAAATTGATAGTTGATATGACGAATTATATTATGTTTCCAAGAAAAACGTTTTAGTCTAATAATTTGACTACATCTATACATAAAATTAAATATCCACAGCGTTTCCAATGCCTGATCGACCTTCGTCTACAGGTAAAAAATCGTTACTACAGTCTTAGTGAATATGGTGTAACAAACAGATTTCTGTCGATAAGACGAACACAGATTTATAACAGAATAGTTTCTTTGGCAATTCCGAAATAACGGCACATAATGAAGTTGGATATGCGATAAACAGGCAAATCACTTCATACTCTGAGAAAATATGTCCAAACAAGTTGAACCCGTAGTCTGGACAGATGACCTCCAACAAACAACCCATTCTAAACTTCCACTCTGTCGTCTTCGGTGGTATAGTGGTTACAGTGTTAATGGTTGAGCCGAGGTTCTCGGGTTCAAACCTGAGCGACTGATTTTCAACAGAGATAAAGTGCTTAGCATGTTTTTTATTTCTGTAGTTAAAAGCGTCGTTACATAAAGTCTACTACCACTAGCACCACTACTTCCAGTACTACCACTAGCACCAGTACTACAACTAGCACCACTACTGCCAGTACTACAACTAGCACTACTACTACTAGCAACACAACTAGTACCACTAATACCAGTACTACAAATAGCACCACTACTACCAGTACTACGACTAGCACCACTACCACCAGTACTACAACTAGGACCACTACTACCACTAGCACCACTACTACCAGTAGGGTAGACCAGGGTAATTGTAAACACTTTTCACTGATTTCAAATATATTTCAACATTACACAACCCTCAGTAACGGTAAGCATGACAAAGAAACTTTGTGTTATTTTAGATCTTTATTTTCCCTGAAAATGGGTTTAAAATAATAAGGTTGACTTTTTTCATCTTTTAATTCCTAGTTTACATTTACCCTTTGAGAGGGGGTAATTGTAAACACCAATTTTCGCACGGGCTATCAGACACTGAACATTTTTCATTCTGTTTCAGAAGAAAAAGCTGTACTCCTTCCAACTCCAATTTTGGTCACAGGTACATTTCGTCCCTTTAACCTATGATATATGACGATATAGGAACTCAGTACCTCTCCTGAGCTTCACGATAATTGTAGTTACCATTTTTCACATCTGTGACAACCCTCTCTAAATCTTCTACAGTGTAACTGGGTGGGGTTTTTTTGATTACTGAAAAGTACGAAATGTAAGCATAGTAAAACGTGTTTACAATTACTCCAAGCAATTAAAACTATGGGGCAAATGCAAACACGTCATAATTTAATGAACTGAGGTTATGGGAAATCTCAAAACCATTGTAATAAATGTTAACTACTCTACATTACTCATAAAAACAACATATTCTTAAAAAATAGCACTGTACGTTTACTTACAATGCCAAAAATGAAGGTGAAGTAAAATTCTTTCTCAACTTTTTTTGTAGACTCTTACAAAACATTCGTTCACATCTAAGCAGTTACTCCTATTTGGCGCCAAATTGCTTTGTAGGTTAGCCAACATGTTAATTTAAATATTCCCACGAATTAAAATTTTTATATCGACAGTTTTGTATTTCTCACAGCATTTGTTTACAATTACCCCTTGTTTACAATACCCTCATCTACCCTACTAAAACTAGCACGGAAATGTCATATGTACTTCGGGACATCATAATAGTATGATATGCGTAAGTAATCAAGTAATCACTTTTAGTGATTCAAGACGGCGCTCATTCCGTCGGATCCCGGCCATTCAGTCACTCGTAATGAGTGCACCTCTGTACATGGTGTGTTGGACATTGTGCCACTGTCACATATTCTGTGAAACAGTACGTGAGAGTAGGTCACCAAAGGGAAAACTGAGAGGTAGAACTTAAACTGAGGGGATTCGATCCGGCATCGGAACTGGAATCCAGTGTGGCTTAGTGGATAAAGCGTCAGCACGTAGAAATGAAAACCCGGGTTCGGGTCCCAGTGCCGGAGAGAATTTTTCTCTGTTCTATCCATCCTTCTTCATATGATAACGCAGAATTCGAGCATGGAAATATCATATGTACTTCGGTATATTATAATAATATCATTATTAATGTTCTTGGTGGGATTCGTCCTGACGTCAGAGATGCTCGCAGCCAGTTCCTCGGGGTGCAACTCACTTGTTCGTGCAGGTGGCATTGAAGGACCGTTCGTAAATCACGTCGAAGAGAAATCACAGTAATTAAGCAGTGTATTAACCTGCTCATGTTATTTGCTTTTCGCATCGGCGACTGCAGCGCTGTGACCTTGCGGACTCACGTGCAGCGCGACGTGATTTTATGTATGCAGCGACAATGCTATTAAACGACACCAATCCCATCACTGATTGCATTACTAATGCCATCTTACACACAAGCCAAACAAATGAAGATACCCTTGAATGGTAAAGAGTAGAAGAGAAGAGGATGAGAACAAGTGAGGAGGGAAATAATAAGAAAGGAATTTAAAGTAGGTGGATAAAATGAAGCAAAGATAAGAAAAAAAGAACAAGTAGGTGGATAAAATAAAGCAAGGATAAGAAAAAAAGGAATAAGTAGGTGGATAAAATGAAGCAAAGATAAGAAAAAAAGAACAAGTAGGTGGATAAAATAAAGCAAGGATAAGAAAAAAAGGAATAAGTAGGTGGATAAAATGAAGCAAAGATAAGAAAAAAAGAACAAGTAGGTGGATAAAATAAAGCAAGGATAAGAAAAAAAGGAATAAGCAGGTGGGTAAAATGAAGAAAAGATAAGAAAAAAAAAGAACAAGTAGCTGAATAAAATAAAGCAAAAGTAAGAAAAAAGGAATAAGCAGGTGGGTAAAATGAAGAAAAGATAAGAAAAAAAGAACAAGTAGCTGAATAAAATAAAGCAAAAGTAAGAAAAAAGGAATAAGCAGGTGGGTAAAATGAAGAAAAGATAAGAAAAAAAGAACAAGTAGCTGAATAAAATAAAGCAAAAGTAAGAAAAAAGGAATAAGCAGGTGGGTAAAATGAAGAAAAGGTAAGAAAAAAAAAGAACAAGTAGGTGAATAAAATAAAGCAAAGGTAGGAAAAAAGGAATAAGTAGGTGGGTAAAATGAAGAAAAGATAAGAAAAAAAAAAGAACAAGTAGGTGAATAAAATAAAGCAAAGGTAGGAAAAAAGGAATAAGGAGGTGGGTAAAATGAAGCAAAGATAAGAAAAAAAGAACAAGTAGGTGGATAAAATAAAGCAAGGATAAGAAAAAAAGGAATAAGGAGGTGGGTAAAATGAAGAAAATATAAGAAAAAAAGAACAAGTAGGTGAATAAAATAAAGCAAAAATAAGAAAAAAAGGAATAAACAGGTGGGTAAAATGAAGAAAAGATAAGAAAAAAAAAGAACAAGTAGCTGAATAAAATAAAGCAAAAGTAAGAAAAAAGGAATAAGCAGGTGGGTAAAATGAAGAAAAGATAAGAAAAAAAAGAACAAGTAGCTGAATAAAATAAAGCAAAAGTAAGAAAAAAGGAATAAGCAGGTGGGTAAAATGAAGAAAAGATAAGAAAAAAAGAACAAGTAGGTTGGTAAAATAAAGCAAAGATAAGAAAAAAGGAATAATTAGGTGGGTAAAATGAAGAAAATATAGGGAAAAAAAGAACAAGTAGGTTGATAAAATAAAGCAAAGATAAGAAAAAAGGAACAAATACATATAAATATACATTCATAAATACATATAAACCCACGTCAATTACCCGTCGCATAACCTGTAGCCAATTTGTGGCATTCATCCGGGAACGAATGCAACTCAATATGCCACACTGAAGTCGTCTCATTGCAAAACGCTGTTACATAAATGAGATCCGCCTTGGGCTGCGCGGCACATGTATTTTTCTTCAGTCCTGCGGTTTCGAAACCCAATTGTTCCTCACATAATCGTTCTTGTTTTAACAACGTAGCAGTTTTTTTAAAGCCTGTTATATACTTCCGACCATTTCTTCTGGAGTTCTAGACCATTGGAATGGCTTTCAGTCCCAGCTCTACCCTATACCCTAGAGTCACATGATCATTTGACTCACCATCGAAAATTCTTTAATGCAATAAAAATATTTAAACAACCATTCTTCGTTTGAGATTATCGCGTTTCTTCCAGTCAAGCTTTTCCTATGGGTCTGTCTTGAAACACTTATTACTAGGGAACGGATTTCAAGTTCCGTACCTATTTTGCTTGTTACGTCTTAGACTAGGGATTGCCAACTAAGTCAAGCTACGGAGTAGTCTTTGTGTACGTGAATCCTGGTATGACGCGCTGGGAGGGAGAATACAGAAACTAAGAGAATATAGCAGTGGCGTATTACTCAATATTTTTTCTATACACGTGACTTTCTCTTACTATCTTTTGTTTCCCCTCAAATACTCATTGAAACACTCGTCATATTAATGTAATATTTAATCAATATACACGCTAATTACAGTAGTATACTCTCTCAAATGTACTCTGTCATAGAGTTCCTCTGTGACTTCAAGATTTCCGTTAACTCCTCGAATGAAGATGGCTAATTGAGCAATATCATCGATATCGGTACTTTTAACAAGGGCGATCGAATAACATATGAACTAATTAGTTTTTTCTTGTATTTGACATTTGAGATCTTGGACCATATCTTGAACACTACGGGATATACATAGTATGTTTGGATAAACTTATTGACTCAAACGAACGTAATTCTTTTAACAAAGAATGCTTCATACTGCAGTCAATAGTTCTTTGAAAAATACACCTTTCTTAAATGATTGATTAAATGGTGATCTTACTCGTAAGCAAGTGCGGCTGACAGTTGTTTCGGTGCTATTCGACACCATCCTCAGAGCCTACTAGATCTCGGCGCTATCTCAACTTCGCTGTCTGTTGTGTGGGTGGGTGCGTTCATGTGATGAAGAGTTGTGTCAAATAGTGTGTGTGTTCTGAAATTGATCTGTGTGTTGAGAATTTGATTGGGGTGTGTTTTAGTGTGTCTGTATATTTCATATTGTTCTAGTGTTGAGTTTTTGGTTTTTGACACACTAAAACACACCCCAATCAAATTCTCAACACACAGATCAATTTCAGAACACACACACTATTTGACACAACTCTTCATCACACGAACGCACCCACACAACAGGTAGCGAAGTTGAGATAGCGCCGAAATCTAGTAGGCTCTGAGGATGGTGTCGAATAGCACCGAAACAGCTGTAAGCTACACATGCTTACAAAATTAACACGAGTAAGATCGCCATTTAATCAATTATTTATATTCAAGTGTTAAAAATAGTGTACGAAAGATTCAACATGGATTTCTTAAATGGTTTGCTTGCCTTTGCAATCCTTAGTGCTAAGCAGCTTGACATTTCGGATTGTCTTACGAAAGAACTGAAAATCACAATGACATGTGATAGACAACAGCAGACCAATGTTTGTCTGTGAGGGAATTATTTTTTAATTTTAAATAGCATTTTTTAGAAAATGTTATATTTTTTGTTCTATTATTTTCCTTTTCTGCTTATGAACGAACAGTTTTTATGGTGTAGTCGTATCACAGTCTAGTATATACAGTCACGAAGCTTGAGTTGTTGAGGGTACTAGGAACAATAGACTGTGCCGGTACTATTTCGCAATGTCTGTAATGAGGCGATAGTAGCGATCCTAGTGGTTAGCAACTACAGTATCTATGGATATATATCCCCTTCGTATTGAGCTTCGTGACTGTATATACTAGACTGTGGTCGTAGTCTATATTCGAGAACCTAGTGCAAATTACTTACGCAATTTGATTGCGTCTTACAAGAATTTTCCTTACGGTTGCATCAGCCTTGACTCCTGATCGCGCGTGTTACGTGCTTTCCTTAAGTCAACGCAATAGAACAAATACTACAGCCGCAGTGCCCGCAGTCAGCATTCTGTATCACACAAGTGAAGACGTAAAAATACCGAAAGTAAAACAAAGCAAAGATTTATTATTATTTTTTTTTCTTTTTTTTTTTTTTTTTTTTGACAGTCGAGTTTGGTGACAATGTATTTTCCACAGCCGGGAGTATACTATTTAGTATGTATTTTACTATTAAAATTATGGTAATTTTTTTTAAATTTTAATGCCATACTTTCAGAAATTTAAGATCATGACCCGTAAGGTCATTTTCTGTGATTTTTAGATCATCAAGTTCTGAGTTCTATTAATTACATACAGGGACATCATTTTATTTTTACTTCAATTTTTATTGTACCTGAGTTTTTTAATGTACCTCACTCCCATTCCTTCTACTAATGAAGTTCAACCGTCCTCCACATAGATCCAAGACCACATGTACAATCATAGTAGCCTTACGGTCATAGTAAACAGTACGTTCCAAAAATATGTTCGCGTTTTACAGTGACGAAAGAGCTTTCAATATTGCATCATTTTCCATTTGCCTACGTCGCATCCCGGTTTCCCCATCTGCTTCTATTCGCCTCTCTGTAAATGCTAGTGGCTGGGCTGTCTTAGCTCTTTTCTGAGAACATTAATTTCTGTTGGGAATTGGATGTCTAGGTAATATTATAACCATAGAATTGTTAGAATAACTTAAATAAGTAATTAACTGTCACGTGATTTCCTCCCTTTCTACGACGCTGCGACGTAACCACTTGGACGGATAGTAGATAGCATGTGTGAGTAATTTTATCTTTTCGGATCGGGCAGAAGTGAAGATTGAATTTACAGTACGTAAGGTACTCTTTTATAGAGTAGGTACAGAATTATTTCAACATGAATTACTGATACGAAGTACGAACCTGGTAATTGGAATTACGTATAATAGTCTATAGTGCGATAATATGCACATTAGAACTGAAGCCTGTATAGAAATGAACGGCCACCATTTTCAAAAATGTGTTTAAATATCCATATTATGATTATTTTAAAATTTAACTTCATTCTCTATATTGTACACTAATGTGTTATAGACAGTATACTATACATTGCATAATGAATACGTCCGCATGGAAAGCTCAGTTCGTGAGTAAAAACACTCATTGTTAATAATGTACTGTATTTTAATTAAACAAAAACCTAATGAAAATTATCAAACTCAAAATCGCGATATTTCCTAGTTTACGTAAATGGATGAACTACTTTTCTTCCCTTCTATACCTAGTAAAGTGATTTGTTTGTATTTTACGCCAGTATCATCGAACTCCAGTCGTGGAAGGGGGTAGCAAACGGTGTTTCCGGTTCTTAATCGTTGATCCAAAGGTATAGCCAGGTTAATATTAGAAATGTTAGTAAAAATAAAATGATGTCCCTATATAAGACCTATTGAAACCGTACACTTTTAAAATAAAGTTCAATGTAGAAAATGAAAGTTCATTTTTTTATTTTGCTGCACGTTAATAACAAACGGTAGGTAATATCATTTGCAACATAATAATGGAACTGAATTGTACGAAACACATTACATTCATGAGGAGAAAGTAACTGTATGTGTCACCTTCATGGGTTATTAAGCAAGAATCAGCAATTTTGTAAGTTTTCTACCTTTAATATTCTTAATTTGAATGTTCCTCCACTATGTTTCATAAATCCTGTGCTTATTCCAACTAATCTCTGAGCTTTCCTGCTTCTCATTGTTGTCGGAGCTTGGTCAAGCTCTTCCGAAGTTAATCAGAATAAGATAATTTCATGACCTAAATACTACAATTCGTTGGGTCGAGATTGGCAACACTGACCCTTGTCCTAATCACACGTTTGTGACATACATTCGGCGAGACGATCCATTTGTCTTATTTCTTCACACCTGTCCTCTTTTCTCATGTTATTTCTATTTATATACTGGAATAGGTTACGTTTAGCTGCATAAATATATAGTTACTAAATAGTTTGTGCTTTGCTATCTCATCAAATAGCTGATGCAGGTCAGAAGGTCGCCTGTTCGGCCCTCTGGAGAGCAAAGTGCTTCCCCCTTTGACCTTCCTACCAAATAAGTTCCTAGGTTCACGTTCTGCCTTTGAGGTTAACAGCATTTTGCTGTGACTCGTCTCTGTATTAAATTTCACACACATTTGTTCACTATACCTTCATAAAACTCTGTATTTCTTTTACCCCGAACTTTTCTTCCGCTCACCAGTCTTTCCAGTGCAGCCTTCAGTAGACAGTTCCTTCCCAGCGAATGGCACGGCCAATTCCTTCTTCTCTTCCTGATCAGTTTCAGCATCATTCTTTTTTCACCCACTCTTTCAAACACAGATTCATTTCTTAGTTTGTCTTTTCATTTTACATCCTCAATTCTTCTGCATATTCAAATTTAAAATTCTTCTAGTCGTTTCTCTTCACTTCGTCGTAATGTCCGTGTTTCTGCACCATACAATCCCACACTCCACACAGATCACTTCACTAGTGTCTTCCAGTGGCGTAGCGTCAATGTAAGCTAAAAAGCTTAGCTTCCCCAGTTAATAATAATTTCATAATAAACCTGCAGTTTATGGAGAAAATTATTTATTAATTTTAATAGAATTTTTATTTACGCGTTAAATATTGTGATGCGGCAGCTCAGGATGATTTGTGATGCAGCAGTAAACAAGAAGCCTGCACACACCAGCTTCCAAGCAGACCGGTTTCTTCTGTGTAATACACCCCGCAGATTTTCCATCCCTTTCTAACTAAGCTACCCTAGTCGCAAGGCTCGCAAAGAAGCTAGCTTTAACATTTAAAATAAGTAGTTTCCGAGTTATCCCATTTCGTCAGTTGTGTTCAGTTGAAGTGTTAGTGTGCATTGTGGCTGATATAATAAATAATGAGCGAAATATCAGTTCCTGACACTAATTTACTTGAATTTTTTTAGGACAATTGTATTATCAAAACTGACTTACGAACAAAAGTGTGATTTTTAAAACAAATGACCGACTCCCTTGCTGTCAATGAAGGACACAACCAAAAGACAGACGCATACTTACGTAATGATACTAATATTGTGATTTCTCTAAATATGACAGGGAGTGAGCTAATGTTATACGTATACGTGTCTATTTATTAAGAGATATGTGTAAACCGTAAAATCATATTTTATTACGTATCATTTGAGGTCATGCCTTATTGGTGTTACTTACGATGTTCCAACCAATCTTCGACTGCTGACTTGAAATTGACTACTATTTATTTTAAGACTGTATCTTTGTAATACGCTTTCTCATATTGCATGAAAGACAACTTGAGTTAGCTTCCCCTGCTCAAAATTTCATGCTACGCCACTGGTGTCTTCTTTAGTTCTTTTTCCAGAAGTCCGCAGAAGCTGCTCCTTTTTCTATTACAAATTTCTGTGGAAATGTCGCGATATTTCTTCCCACAGCTTTATAATACTGTATCTCGTGCTCATTTTTACCCTCATGTAATGGCTCATCAAAGGCTTGAACCTCTTTGCAAGTCAACGTAGAATACTTGATAAGCGAAGACTGTAATTCTAACAGGTTTTTGAGTTATATTGCAATATCTGCTGCCAGTATTTCGTCATTTTCTCCACTAGTTATCAGGATCACGAAGTGAAGTAGGTACAGTACTTAAGTTTCCACTAATGCACCAGTGTTAACATCTCCAAAGGTAAAACCATCTACAGCTGCGGCGCGTTTTTCCTATGGTGAACGATTGAGTAGCCGCCAATTGACAAAAAAAACTTAGAAGGAAGGTAAACAAAGAGAAAAGTAATGGCATTAGCAAGTGAAGCGAAAAATTTGCGAAACATGCTCAGCCAGTTAGCTTAACTTAGAGAAAGGAGTTCGAAACAATTTTTCACACTTCATTAAGGGTAAAAGGTCGGCTTAAAATAAACCAGGAGTTAAATTACCATGCAATGATGTTTCAATACAGTTGCTGTCTAACAGAAGCTCTATACGAAAAATTATCATTATTTCAGCCATAATCCCTCTTAGTTCTTTTTTTTCTGTATGTGAATCACCACAATTCAGTAAAAAGGAAAAGCAGATTATCAGCAAGGATTGTTATCGCCATTTCATTTAACGTAGCCTTCGGAGATGGTGTTGCGTTTTTTTTTGTTTTAACCACAACTGTACGACACTTGTGACAGACAAGGTTGTAGTTGGAGTTTTACTCGTGATTCTCCCATGAGGCATCTCATCAAGGAAATGAAGAGGAATACAAGGAGATCAAGGTGAATACAAGGAGAACAAGGGGAATACGAGGAGATCAAGGGAAACACAAGGAAAATAAGAGTAATACAAGGAGATCAAGGAAAATAAAGGGAATACAAGGAGAATAAGGGGAATACAAGGAGATCAAGGGGAATACAAGGAGATGAAGGGAAATACAAGAAGATCAAGAGAAATACAAGGAAAACAATGGAAATATAAGGAGAACAAGGGTAATACAATGAGATCAAGAGGAATACAAGGAGAACAAGGGGAATATAAGGAGAAGAAGGGGAATACAACGAGATCAAGAGGAATACAAGAGAACAAGGGGAATATAAGAAGGAGAAGGAGAATACAAGGAGAACAAGGAGACTATAAGGAGAAGAAAGAGAATACAATGAGATCAATACAAGGAGAACAAGGGGAATATAAGGAGAAGAAGTAGAATACAAGGAAAACATGGGGAATACGAGAAGATCATGGGAAACACAAGGAAAATAAGAGTAGTACAAGGAGGTCAAGGAATATAAAGGGAATACAAGGAGAATAAGGTGAATACAAGGAGATCAAGGGGAATACAAGACGATGAAGGGAAATACAAGAAGATCAAGAGAAATACAAGTAGAACAATGCAAATATAAGGAGAACAAGGGGAATACAATGAGATCAATAGGTATAGAAGAAGAACAAGGGGAATATAAGGAGAAGAAGAAGAATACAAGGAGAACAAGGGGAATACGAGAAGATCGAGAGAAACACAAGGAAAATAAGGGTAGCACAAGGAGGTCAAGGAAAAAAAAGAGAATACAAGGAGATCAAGGGGAATACAAGAAGATCAAGAGAAATACAAGGAGAACAATGGAAATATAAGGAGAACAAGGGGAATGCAATGAGATAAAGAGGAATACAAGGAGAACAAGGGGAATATAAGGAGAAGAAGGAGAAGACAATGAGAGCAAGAGGAATACAAGGGGAATATAAGGAGAAGGAGAATACAAGGAGAACAAGGGGAATAAGAGGAGATCAAGGAAACACAAGGAAAATAAGAGTAGTACAAGGAGTTCAAGGAAAATAAAGGGAATACAAGGAGAATAAAGGGAATACAAGGAGAACAAGGGAAATACAAGGAGAACAAGGGGAATATAAGGAGAAGAATGAGAATATAAGGAGAACAAGATGAATACAAAAGAATAAAAGAGGGACACAAGGAGAACAAGAGAAATAACATGAGAGGCGTGGAAAGACAAGGAAAAGAAAAAGAGAACACGGGAACTACAAAGAAGACAAGGGGAATATTAGAACATGGACGGGAGTTGCATTTTATGTGACGGTCAATTCCCGAGATAATATTCCATACCTATTGTGGGGAGAGCTGTGGTTCTATGACAGAAACAACACAGAATTAATAATACAAACGTAAACAGAAAATAAAATATAATTTAGGTAGAAAGAAGAAGATCGAAGTGAAAGAAAAAGGAAGATTGAAATGTAAAAAGTGAAGAATAAAAATGATCACAAAAAGATATGTTACGTGAAATATGACTACAAACACAAATTTAATCTTCAGTAAGATGATAAACGTAATGATAGAGTTCATGTCGAAATAATATACTTCCAGCTTCCATGGTACTTACACTTTATCTGTATGACTTGTGTGAGATAATAAACAACTATGAATAGCAAATTCAGAAGGGCAGGTCATTACAAAATGCATCGCTTAATCTTATTTAGTCCGTTAAATCCAGCTCTCCTTATCCCAAGTGCTTTTAATGACAGCTATTATAATGTAAATTATGAGTAATGTTGAAATTTTGAAATGCATCCCAACCACTGATACAGCACGTGGCAACATACTATACACTCTGCAAAAATTGTTTCAAGAAGAAACATTACTTTTAGTCCTTAAGTTACTTTCTGTGTAATTTTGTTCTTATCATGTGCTGTGTCCTGCTGTATCAACTTTAAACATTGGTAGGCTACAGCTATAGTGAGGGTCACATAAGAACAGTTCCTAAGCAGCAAATATTGCCGTCTTGTCAGTGTTGCCAACTGTTACCAGATATCACACGATCCTTCGTACTAAATTACTTATTTACTTACCATACTTTATGTTGGAAGGTTATTCTAAATAATTCAATAATTTGTAAAATTTTTTCGTAAGGAAACTATATGAGAAAGGAATCAACATGCCAAGTATTTTGTCTGGCAATACGAAATTCATTGGTTTGACTAAACAGTTGACTCACGAGACCTAACCTAAAAATGTATTTTGTTTGACCACATGAAATTATTAGTACTAGCTCCGAAAACTTACCTGACTATAGTCTTGATTTATAACCACAACGCAACACATAAAATAACTATTATGTATTAATATTAATACTGATATTAATTAATTATTAGTATGTTCAAATTTCACTAGCTTCCAATAACAGGCTCAGAAATCTAGTACAATTTCAATTTCATGGAACTCCAGTACCGACAAATATTATCGATATTTATCTCAGCTGCCAACATACTAGTTACAAAATCACTACCATTTGTAGTATTTGTCAGTATCGAAATTCGAAACGAAGTTGGCAAAAGAAAATTCAACCTGCAAACTGGAAAATCACCACAATCCACTAGCATATGTAATAATGGGGGAAAAATGGTTAGGTTTCACCCTTAGGGTATGAAGTAAGCTGACCTGGACTATAGAATACTATCTTATTTCAGTTGTTTTCTTAATATATATATATATATATATATATATATATATATATATATACAGGATAGAAGTGAAATAGTCTTGCAGATTTCTAGAGCAAATAGCTCATGCTGTATGTAACAAAAAACTATAATATCATATTGGTGGAGAGTTCATAGGTTTAAAAAAAAGTTTTTTTTTTCCCCCAAACGTTTAACCATCTATTTTTCGGTGATTATTGCGAGTAGGATCGTGATTTTTATCTATAACGATAGGAAATTCAATAAAGAATAATTTATCCCTCTGGCGTATTTCAATAGCATGCATGGTTTTCGTGTAAATTTAATTTTAAAAATCTCTAAATTCAAGCCATTGCACGATGCAATCTACTAACCGCCGTCCACATTTAGGGATTGCAGGTAGTAGGAGGAAGGACACAAGCAAGGTCCCTCAATCTCAAGCCCTACGAGCACTATGAGCCCTAGGGGAGAGCCACGGTAGCTACAAAGTACTACCACCAGCAACTAATGACCACATCCCACTGGTCCAAGTTAGATGGCAGCCCGCAGCCGACTCTATAGTGAGGATCACGCAAGTGTAGTTCCTAAAAGTCTAATTTGGTTGTCTCTTCAGTGTTGCCAACTAACACCAGATATCACCACAGAGGGTAAAATCACAATGTTACGTACTGAAATAATAATAATAATAATAATAATAATAATAATAATAATAATAATAATAATAATAATAATAATAATAATAATAATAATAATAATAATCTTCACCTGACATAATTATGAATATTAAATTCAGAGTGTTGGTTGGGGAAAAAGACCTTTGGGGAGGCCGAGACGTAGATGGGAGGATAATAATAAAATGGATTTGAGGGAGGTGGGATATGATGATGGAGAATGGATTAATCTTGCTCAGAATAGAGACAGGTGGCGGGCTTGTGTGAGGGCGGCAATAAACCTCCGGGTTCCTTAAAAGCCAGTAAGTAAGTAATAATAACAACAATAATAACAATAATAATAATATTAATAATAATAATATAGTATTAACAACAACAATGTTTTGCTTATTTACAACATCTCATCTTGTCCTCGTGTACTTCTAGCATATTAAGTTGGTAAGTAGGATTAGTATGATCTAATATTAATATTTATTTTGTCTGGCAACATGATAGTCATTGCTTTGACTAAACAATTTACGATTCATGAGACCTAACCTAAAAATGTATTTACTTACTTGCATTTTCATCAGTTTCCTCTACTACAAACCTAAATTATTGCTGCCAACATAACAGTTAGAAAATAATTGCCAGTTCAAGTATTTGACAGAATACCCGAAATTCGAAACGAAGTTGGTAAAAGAAAATCCAACCTGAGAGCTAGAAAATCACTATAATTGACTAGCATATGTAGTAATAGAAGGAAAATGTTAGGATTTACCCTTACGGTATTAAGTAAGCTGATCCGGACTACACACAGGAGCAAGTCCGAAATATGAGAAAGAAACGGAGATGATGATGAAAGAGGGGAAGTGTAATTATGAGAGCGAAATGAATCCGTCTGAAGTTACCCAGCTATTGCGCTTCAATTGTTTGAGGAACCTCAGAAAGGTATCTTTATTTTAGTTGGTTAAGTTGCTTATTTAACGACGCTGTATCAACTACGAGGTTATTTAGCGTCGATGAGATTGGTGATAGCGAGATGGTGTTTGGCGAGATGAGGCCGAGGATTCGCCACACATTACCTGGCATTCACCTTACAGTTGGAGAAGACCTCGGAAAAAAAACCCAATCAGGTAATCAGCCCAAGCGGGGATTGAACCCGCGCTCGAGCACAACTTCAGACCGGCAGGCAAGCGCCTTAACCGATTGAGCCAAGCCGGTAGCTAGAAAGGTATCTTATCCCAACCAGGATTTGAACCCGGACCCGTTCGTTTCACGGTCAGACATATTAACAGTCACTTTACAGATGTAAGGAGATTGAAATGTACCGTTTCAAAACAATCCCTGTGGACTGGTTTCAAATAAAGGTGTAACTTCTAGTTGTTTCATGACTAAGAAGTCCTTTCGGCCTGAAATTTATGCGAAGCAACACTCACTTTCCCTCTTATATGAATAGAAAGTCTGCACACTATATCAGTAACACAAAAATCATTTCATCGCATACATTGATCGATCTGCACATCACTGTCTGCCTCGTGCAGTTCAAGCTTGAGTGGCGATTGTAAGCAGGGAGAAAGTTTTTGTACCACGACAATGTCGCTTGTAATGGACCGAAATGTCAGCGTATCATTTTTAGACACTCCTATCAACATAAACGGTTATTGCATACCTTTAAACAAAACGGGCAGTCTTCACGATTATGGTTGAGAAATTTTCCCTCCAAATATACATAAATTTACCTCTATATGAATAAGATATAGAGTTGCCAACCCTCCCGTATTTGCCGGGGTCTCCCGTATTTGCCCCTAATTTTTAACAGACTCCCGACTCCCGTATGTTTATTCTTTTCGAGCATTTTTCTCCCTTATTTTTGCATAATGTGAAAAATTTTATTCTAAACATTTGATTTTGCCATGAATGGTGATTTTTATATGATAAATTTTGTTGTTCAAGAGTTGCATTAAAATTTACAGTCATTATAGAAGGTAATACTTGCCAAAAATGGATTTTAGTACTCACCTGTTGAAAATCAAACCATGTTACTTACTTACTTATTTACTTACTTACTGGCTTTTAAGGAACCCGCAGGTTCATTGCCGCCCCCCACATAAGCCAGCCATAGGTCCCTATACTGAGCAAGATAAATTCAGTCTCTATCATCATATCCCACCTCCCTGAAATCCATTTTAATATTATCTTCCCATCTACGGCTCGGCCTCCCCAAAGATCTTTTTCCCTCCGCCTCCCAACTAACACTCTATATGCATTTCTGGATTCGCCCATACGTGCTACATGTCCTGCCCATCTCAAACGTCTGGATTTAATGTTCCTAATTATGTCAGGTGAAGAATAAAATGCGTGCAGTTCTGCGTTGTGTAACTTCCTCCATTCTCCTGTAACTTCATCCCTTTTAGCCCCAAATATTTTCCTAAGCACCTTATTCTCAAAGACCTTAACCTATGTTCCTCTCTCAAAGTGAGAGTCCAAGTTTCACAACCATAAAGAACAACCGGTAATATAACTTTTATAAATTCTAACTTTCAGATTTTTTGATAGCAGACTGGATGATAAAAGCTTCTGAACCGAATAATAACAGGTATTTCCCATATTTATTCTGTGTTTAATTTCCTCCCGAGTGTCATTTATATTTGTTACTGTTGCTCCCAGGTATTTGAATTTTTCCACCTCTTCAAAAGATAAATTTCCAATTTTTATATTTCTATTTCGTACAATATTCTCGTCACGAGACATAATCATATACTTTGTCTTTTCGGGATTTACTTCCAAACCTATCTCAGCTAATAATTAGTTGTAAAAATATACAATTAGTGTATCTGCAGGATTCTTTTACTAGAATGTTTTAACGACCTACATCAATAACATAGTCTAGGATCTTTCAACTATTCTTTCAGGAAATATTTTTCTCCTTAATCAAACATTTTAGACAATTTAATATTGAAGGTAACGATTAAGAAAAAATATATTTTTGAAGGAATAGATAAAATATCATAAACTATGTTGTTGATGTAGGTCTTTAAAAAATTATGATTTATTTAACGACGGTCGCAACTGCAGAGGTTATTTCAGCGTCGCCGGTGTGCCAGAATTTTTGTCCCGCACGAGTCTTTCACTTGCCAGTAAATCTACTGACATGAGCCTGTCGCATTTAAGCACAATTAAATGCCATCGACCTGAACCGGGATCGAACCCGCAACCTCGAGCACAGAACCAGCTCTATACCAACTACGCTACAGAGACCGACTGAGTCTTTAAAACATTCCTGTAAAAGAATCATGCAGATATTTAAATTAATTGTATTTTTCATTATGTAAATGCTTTACGGTTGTAAAAATTACGCAAATTTGATATTCTTACAGGTAATTCTTAGCTACTGTAATATACTGAATAGTGTTTTATAAAATGTAATATATGTAGCTATATTAAGCATGAAAAGCTTTGTTCATTTAGCTTTCATAGTAGCTGAGGTATAACAAAAATGAATTTCGCTAAATTTTTGCAGGCCAATGGCGTACCTCCCCCTTAATGTATCCCTGCGTTGACGTAGTAGAGCAGTGCCTACAGATATCTGCAGGTGACATTTAAGACAAAAGAAAAATAAACAAACAGTTCCTCGTTGAATTGACAAGCTACTTGTGTGCCCGTGAATGTGGATTTGACCAGATGTTGGAAAGAGCTGTAGCAGGGAAATTAAGTGTTTCTGGATAAACGCTTATATAACATTTCATCCTTCAGGTGTGGTGAATATGGTCCTATTTTTTTTCGTTTATTTTAGTTATAATTACTCCGTGTAATTTCGATATATTGAGTTATTATGTAGGCTTGAACTTCAAAATATAATAAAAATATAAAATATGTTGAAGTAATGGGAATAAAGAACTGGATACTTCCATCTTCATTTATCTTAGGAATGTCATGATGTACGTGCGTGAAATAGGCCTAATGTAATTATTATTACTATCATAGATCTTGTGTGAACAATTTATCTCACGTCCGACAAGCAGCATCTTGGCTTTCGGCGGGCACGCTCCCATTAGCTGGCTGCAGAAGGTGCGCAGATTGGGTTATTCGACAAACCACAAACTATTACTGAATATACTCGTATTATTAAATATAAGTAGTTAATACGTCACTTACTCAAACTAAGAAAGAAGATTCTTCAAGTCACAAATTAAACGAAAAATGTGCTGAGCTAAGTATCGATAGTACAACTGGGTCTGATCGATTACCACACTATATTCTGGTCAAAGAGTACAGTTACAGCAATATTATTATAATTATTCTGTGCTCTTTGGTTTGTACTTCTGTGGTTACAAGGTGACTATTATCATAAAATGATAATCGATACGAACAGCTGTTAGAGGGGCGGTCATTATTTTCTCTATATACAACGTTTAAACAAGGAGTTTCGTGTACATACAAAACTAGCTACTGCAAAGCAATTCCCATTGTATAGTTACAGACTGTTATGCATGGTTTATTAGTAACTTAACGTTCGCATAAAAACTATATATGGTTTATTAGTAAGACTTTGCAAATTAAAATATAAGATAATAGATTTTGACCTGAAAGAACAAGAACAAAAAAAAAGTTTTGGAAAAGAAATCATACTTGTAAGGGGTTAGGTACAGCTTACAGCAGTAAAATTTTGGAAATATTCAACATATTTTCCTCCATTACTGCATCTTGTACAATAATGAAAATTAGTACGTTTAAAACACTGTCTTTCTGCTATATGAAAAACATATTTTTACGATTAAAAATAATAATGTTTTTTTCAAAATTCAAATTAGTGGCAGTTCACTGTGCAGTGTTGAAGCTTTCCCTTATAATTAAAAAACTACCCAACATTCTGTGATGAAATTTTTTGTGTGTATTTATGCATGTCATATCTACAATGTGATGCAAAATCACTTCTCTATCTTTGATAGACTGTGTGATAAAAAATAAATTCATTTTAAAAAATTGTCAAATATCAGTACTTTCTTCTAACACAAAATAAAAAAAAAAAATATTAAGGAATGTAATTGAAAGGGCATCATATTGTAAACTTGAGTTTCAGTAATAAAATAAAAGAGAGAGAACAGGAAAAAGTTAACAAGTTTATAAGTTATGAGGGAAACGCTTCATCACTCCACAGTGAACCGCTACCATTCTGAATTTTGAAAAACAGATATATAAATAATTTTTATGCTCGACCATGCCGAAATGTAGTAATTATACACCTGGTAGCAGTCCTTTAATGTATGTCATTAAAGTACACCTATTCATTAAAGTTCAGGTTTTCGATTATTCTCGGATATACAATCGAAAGACAACGAGGGAAACGTCATGGAGGCTGGAAATCCAATACTGTCGCAGAAGGTTATGTTCTGTTACTATAATAATTAGCGTTAATTGTAAATAATATCCAAATAAATTCAATTTGTCATCTCGTTTTTCAATTCTAAATCAATTTCCAGGTTATATCAAAATTAGTTCATGTTATTCTCTACATTATATCAAGGTCAATGACATTATTGTTCCTCTGAAAAAATCAATACTTTCGCGTCTGCGCACATCTCACAATTTACGAGCTATGCACAAGGTCACTTCCGATCTTCAGTCAGATACGAATAAAATGAATACTTCTGAATAATTTCAAGTTAGAAATATGGTCGAGCATGAAAAGTCGTATGAAACTTTCCTATAATGGTAATTAAGACGCTCGTATGAAAACTATGAAACGCGCTTGCGCTTGTTTCATAAACAAACATACTCGCGTCTTAATTACTATCATTATAGGCTCGTTGCATAATGTACTACTGTATTTTAAATCGTAAAAATATTTTTTTCATATAGCAAAAGGACAGTGTTTTTACACATACCAATTTTCATTATTGTACAAGGTACAGTAATGGAGGAAAAAATGTTGAATATTTTCAAAAATTTTACTGTTGTAAGTATCAATTTCCAGTGATGAATAGCAAGAATTGGCAAAAAAAAAAAAATAATAATAACTACAGCATTGGATTCAGAATGTAAGAAACATGTTTATTATTTTATTGAGTCAAAATTGTTTTTGAGTAAAATAGCGGGTTTTGTAACCGAACCATTCATGTATATTAATAATGAAATATACCCTACTCCAAATGGAAAAAGAGAGCAGGACCGACCAATGAAGAAACTGAAAAATGAATTCTAAGGATGGAACAGACCAACAATGGTCTATATCCTTGGAAGTTTAATGATGGCGACATATTTCATTTCAGTAGCCTAAAAGAAAACAAAGAAAAACATAGCACGACTGCTGAATGACGTGCAGATGTATAAAAGTATGAAAATACCGATTATTCAAGTAGTGAAAACAATAACAGCTAATGAAACAATGCTCTTCAAACATAAACAGACTACATACAAAAACAATAGGCGTCTTCAGCAAATGTTCCACATAATAACATAAACAAATAATAACTAAAGAGTGACACATTATTAAAAAATTTAATTGCATAATAAGACAGATGTTTCAACGTCAGCAGAATACACAGACTGACGAGTGGGCACAGCATCTGACTTGCAACTTAGGTGAAGGGTTTGATTCGCGGGTTTTTGTGAGGTACTTAATATGTACCTGCGGGCAAAATTAGACCGTGAACACTTCCTTCTCGCTCCTTTCCGCTAGATCATTTGATGGCTATTATCTCGTCATCCCACTACAAGCAAATTATTTGCAGTTGATGACATGCTGGCTATAAATAAATTAAGAATGGAACAAGAAAAGTTGTGTGAATGAGACAGGCAGAGAGTGAATGAAGAATAAAAGAGTACATTAATGTAAAAGAAATAACAAAGTAATTAAATTTTATTGATCTATTTATTCATTTTTCTTTCCTCTGAACGTTGGTTTAAGAAAGGAAAAGAACACAGAGGAAAGAAGCACCAAATGCGAATAACATAAAAATGTAAACAAATGAAAATTGAAGAAGACATGAAGGGATAAATGAAGAAACAAGAAATAAGTGAGAAAAGAAATAAAACAAAATAGGAAAAATGTCAGAAATGAAAGACCAAATTAACAGAACTAGGAAAGACTGAAAGAGTACGAAAAGAAAGTCAGGAAAAAGGAAAGAGAGTTGAAAAGAAAAAGGGATGAAAGACTGAAAGTAAAAACGGAGTAAATATGAAGGTAAAAAGGGAAGAAAAATCTAAAGTAAAAGAGAAGAAATGTAGAAAATAAAAGGGAAAAAAGATGGAAAGTAAAAGAGAGAAAAGATGAAAATTTAAAAGAAGGAAAACTGAAAATAAAAAAGGAGGAAAGACGAAATTTGAAAAGGCAGGAGGGATGAAAAGGAAAAGGGAGGAAAGATAGAGAGTCAAAAGGAAGGAAAGATGAAAGTAAAAAAGGGACGAAAGATGGAAAAATAAAAGGAAAGAAAGATGTAAGTGAAACAGGTGGAAAGATAGATTGTGAAAAGGTAGGTGAAGTAGAAGTAATATTGAATAAAGGGAAAAATTTACGAAAAAAAAAAAAAACACACACACACACTGTACAGGGTGAACCATAGGAAACGTCATTAATTTCATAGGGTTATTCTTTGAGATATTTCAAACCAAGAAGTTGAATACAATTTTGCTCGTTTTTGCTCCCTTTTCGAGATAAAAATTATTTTATATGAAATATTTCATAGCGTGTTTTGGGAAAGTCATTGATTTAATTTCCAAAATGCTCAGTCAATTTAAGAGAGCAGTGTATTATGATAATAAATATAAGGGCTCTCAAGTGTTATCGTAATAATTCACCATTAAAATGGGACACACTCACGGACAGGAGAATGCGAATTCGACTATGCGCAATGTTCAAAACATACAGAGGTAAGCCAGGCTGGAGAAAAATAAAAAATAGGTTGCAGCAGCCAAATTATTCTTCAAGGAACGACCACTCATATAAATTGAGGGAAAGAAGACAGAGGACGGACACTGGAAAGTTTTCTTTTCTCAATCGTACTATCAGGGACTGGAATGCTTTACCTGCAGACTTACTAAAGGCTTTACCAATAACCAAAAATGTATTTAAAATGGGCTTAAGGACTTTACTAATAGACGGTAGTATATTATACACACTATTTAAAGGGTGTAATTGATATTTTGCTATTGAAGTGTTGTATCAGTGAAGAAGTGTGTTGTGTCAGTGAAGTTGTATAGTTTATAGTGGCAGTACAAAGTATTTGAACAGTGAAATGTTTTTGAAGTGTTAGTGAAATCAGGATAGAATCAGTGAAATGTGTCGTAGTTCCAGTGCAGTGAATGAGTTGTCAGCGAAATGAGTGTAGTGCTGAAAGGTACTTGTGCAGGTATGAACATATTATCATACTCGTGGGTTTTAGTTCGATCTTAGGGTTAAGATACAAAATAGATTTACTTTAAATGTTATTTTAAGTGATCGTGCTTCATTTGATTTAGGATTCTCCCTGTTTTATTATTATTATTATTATTATTATTATTATTATTATTAATTGTATTTTTTATTAATTGTGTTTATTATTGTCATTATTGAGTGTAATTAGTTACCACGGCCACCGGGTATATATCCATTTGCAGTGTGAATACATACATACATACATACATACATACATACATACATACATACATACATACATACATACATACATACATACATACATACATACATACATACATACATACATACATACTATTGAATGAATTTCATTTTTGGCCTTTAAATATGCAGAAATTTGGTCCGAAAAAATGTAGGCCTAACATTTTAAAGTTCCTTTTCCTTACGAAAAGTTACATTCATTGGGATACAATTTCTGCACATTTAAAGAACGAAACTAAAATTCTTTCAATCATCTATTATCATAAATCATAATACACTGATCTGTTAAACTGACTGAATATATTGGCAATTAAACCAATACCTTTCCCAAAACAAGCTATGAAATTTCATATAAAATAATTTTTATCTCCAAATGGAAGCAAAAACGAGCAAAATTGTATTAAACTTTTTTGCTTGAAGTATCTCAAAGAATAACCCTCTGAAATTAATGACGTTACCTACTGTTCACTCTGTATAAAGGAGAAGAAGAAAGATGAAATCAGGGTAGAACGACAAATTGAAAAAAGAAAAAGGAAAGGAGTGAGAAACAAAGAAGGTAAGAAGGAACAAAGAGTGGAGTAATGGAGATGGATGACGAATGAAATGTGGGTGCATGCATGGCTTTGATGAGATATTTCAGGAGGGATACGCGATGTTATCCCCGTCATCGCGGCCACAATGGCTCAAGGATCCCATTTCTCATCACTTCAATTTTTACTGGAGTTCTTCCTCGACAGGTCAAGGCGGTCGAGTGTGAAGACGCCGCGCCAGTTGCCATCAGGGCAGAAGGTGATCAGGATCACCATTAACACGCAGCGAATAAAACTGAGGGGGCAAATTAGACGCGCCACTCTCTGCACTCAAACCTGCACACCTCTTTCTCTGCGTGTATCGGACTTGTGTCAATGAATATTTGAGTAGAAGATATGTAGAAAATTAGTGAGATCGGAATACGAAAGGTACGCATGAAACAAACAAAAATCGAGCATATTGATAATGGTGTAATATGTTTTAGCCAGCCGTGGCGAAAAGGCCATGGTGCGCCGAGCCACGTGTAAGCTGCAACGTGCATAGCACCTATGGAGGGAGGCGGACAACCGAAGGGGAAGTTAATGTTTAGGACGTGTAACGAAGAGAGAAATGAACAAGAAAACATAAGACACATTATCACAACCTAAAATTAACTGTCTTCAGAATGTCTCTGCGACAAAGTTTCAAAATCAGGAATTATGTCACTTACTGCCAATCGTAGTTGATCACGAAGGTATTTGTCTGTCAGTCGTGATCTAAATTTGATTTTTACTATTTTCATCGTTGAAAATAATGTTTCACAAACGTAAGTTACAGCGAACATGGCTTCAACAGAGCAAGCGAAAGAACGAAGCTTCAAATATTTATTTTTTTCCAAAGATTTGAAAAGTCCAATATCTGTCAAGTCCTTACATCTAGCTTTCATTTAACGTCACATTGTAAATCTGTGAGTTTAAATTGAAAATCTAACCGCATTATTCGTACATCTGCTGTAAAAGAATCGACGTACAGAGATAATAATAATAATAATAATAATAATAATAATAATAATAATAATAATAATAACACTTAACCTTTTAATGTTTCATCAGTAACATGTAGTAACTTATAATGCCGTTTTATGCTATACAACCGTTTTCCTAGTAATATTTGTGAACAAATCATACATTTAATATTTTCATCATATTGTAAGCAAAAGAATGCATCGTCTAATCCTACTTGAAACTTTCGTTTTTTGTAGAGGTACATGGTTTCGAGAGATATATTGCGACGATACGCCACTCGCAGGTCAGAGAAAAATACAAATAGAACGGAGTTTGACTCCAGTGAGTAAGAGGGTGGGGGTTGTAGGTAGGAAGCGAGAGAAAAGCACTGCGAGCCACAATGTGCTCGTGAGTCGCATTTTCGCCGCTGCTGGTCTAAGCGATCTGAAAATCAAGAACAGAGTGATAAAGTGTCAATTGTGAATGAACTAGAGAAGTGTAATAGGAATTAAGTAAAACGATAGAGATAATGAAAATATGTAAGGAGTATGGCGGGGGAGACTACTTACTTACTGGCTTTTAAGGAACTCGGAGGTTCATTGCCGCCCTCACATAAGCCCGCCATTGGACCCTATCCTGAGCAAGATTAATCCAGTCTCTACCATCATATCCCACCTCCCTCAGATCCATTTTAATATTATCTTCCCACCTACGTCTCGGCCTCCCCAAAGGTATTTTCCCTCCGGCCTCCCAACTAACCAGTTGATAGGATAGTGAAGTATAATATGTAGAAAATTAGTGAGATCTGAAAATGAAAGAAACAGACATAATAACGAACATATTCGACAATGGTGTAGTATGTTTTAGTAACAAGTATTATTGAAACAGTGTGGGTACGATATAAGTTTACTGAAAATCAAGAACAGAGATCGTAAAAGTATAAATTTTGAATGATCTAAATTAAGTTGTTAGGATTTAATGGGAGAATACTGACTGATAATGGGGTCGAATCAAGTATAAGAGCGTCTACAAAAGGTATATCTTTAACGAATGTAATTGTGGCACCGGATACAAAAATTGTGAGGTCCGCATTACATGGTTGTAAATGTTGACATAAAATGTATCATATATCATACATATCATATGAGTAGAAGAGCCACACAATCAGTAGAAAGTGGTGGTTATATAGCCTAATTTCAAATACTGCCAATATACATTTTTGAAAAGAGCGCAACAAGACGAAAATCGTTATTTTGTCAGCTATGTCGAGTGAAGGAAAATAAATACTAGAGTTCAATATTTATGGTGACTATTACACTTTTACTACATCTTACTACTTTTTACCAATAAAACGGTACGGAACGACGTGTTTCTACCAATCATGGCTGTTTATCCTACAATTTTTATCATCTCCCTACTATTTGTTTTTTTATTACCTGCTTAGGATTTCTTTCTTTCTTTGCCAACATTGTACTTTCAATAATTGAAGCGTTGGACCGAATAACGGTCTATGTTACTTACTTACTTACCTACAAATGGCTTTTAAGGAACCCGCAGGTTCATTGCCGCCCTCACATAAGCCCGCCATCGGTCCCTATCCTGTGCAAGATTAATCCATTCTCTATCATCATATGCCACTCCCTCAAATCCATTTTAATATTATCCTCCCATCTACGTCTCGCCCTCCCCAAAGGTCTTTATCCCTCCGGTCTCTCAACTAACACTCTACCCATATATGCATTTCTGGAGTCGCCCATACGTGCTACATGCCCTGCCCATCTCAAATGTCTGGATTTAATGTTCCTAATTATGTCAGGTGAAGAATACAATGCATGCAGTTCTGTGTTGTGTAACTTTCTCCATTCTCATATAACTTCATCCTCCTTAGCCCCAAATATTTTTCTAAGAACCTTATTCTCAAACACCCTTAATCTCTGTTCCTCTCTCAAAGTGAGAGTACAAGTTTCACAACCATACAGAACAACCGGTAATATAACTGTTTTATAAATTCTAACTTTCACATTTTTTGACTGCAGACTAGATGACAAAAGTTTCTCAACCGAATAATTTTTATGTTTCCATTTCGTAGAATATTCTGGTCACAAGACATAATCATATACTTTGTCTTTTCGGAATTTACTTCCAAACCTATCGCTTTACTTGCTTCAAGTAAAATTTCCGTATTTTCCCTAATCGTTTGTGGATTTTCTCCTAACATATTCACGTCGTCCGCATGGACAAGAAGTTGATGTAACCCGTTCAATTCCAAACCCTGTCTGTACAATTTTTAAAAATCGAATTGTTAATTGAATAATGCTCTGTATTGTCTTACACAGCTGTCACAAAAATTGTTTTTCAATATCTGTATCTGAGGCCCTTCTACACGAGTTACAACCAAGAAGTTGGAACAACGGTCTGTGTCACTAGTCACTTCTAGTGTATCCAGTTGTTTACATCGTATCGAGAGTTATTGCACTGGAGTTTGTTCTCTTTACGAATACTGGGTACTTGAACTCTGTGTATCAGGTTTCGGTTGATATATTACGTAAAATGGACGACCGCAAGTCAGTGACGATTGCTACGGTAGATATTGGCCGGCTAAATATATATATATATATATATATATATATATATATAAGGATCCAGACAAATTAATATTAATAAGTGGAAAGATGCGTCACAAAAGTCGCGGAGAGAGTCCGTTTTACGAGTAATTCGATCTTTCGTCATTCCTGTAAAAAATTGTTTCTTGGACATAATACGATTTGAAACGATGCTAATCAATAATAAAAAAAATATTTTGGGGGTCTTGCAGAATTAAATATTAGCTTCAAGGTCCGTGACGCTTCAAAGGTTGGAAACCTCTGGTATAGGGGCTAAACGCCTGGAAATGAACTCTTGTTAACCGGACTGGTAGCAGAAACTCGGTCGCTCCAGCAGTCTTAGCGCAGGACATGACGGAAGCCCGCTAGTCGTGATTAATTAGAACCACAGGACATCGAAGCCCGCGCCTGCATCCCCGACAAACTGCTGATTCATAGTCACTTTCTTCGCGGCCGCCTCTCCTTGTATGGACTTATTACTGCAGATTAGAAAGTAGGGTAAGGCGCCTCGCTTTAGTGGGAGGAACTTTCTTCTGCGACTGGTTGCAGCAGCCAAGACCCCGTGCGCCGCTAACTGGGGCATTGGGACGCGCTCGCCATACAGCGGAGTGTACACTCTCGGGGATCAATCCTCACTTCCAGACCTTAATCCAGTGCAAGAGGGTCTTTCATGATAATAGCACAGTCTAGTATATGCAGTCACGAAACTCAATACGTAGTAAATATGCATCCGTAGATAGTTGCTAACCACTAGGATCGCTACTATCGCCTCATTACAGACAATGCGAAATAGTACCGGCACAGTCTATTGTTCCTAGCACCCTCACAGCTCAAGCTTCGTGACTGTATATACTAGACTGTGGTAAAAGCTTGCTGCAGTAATTCCATCTAGCGGTCGTTATCAAAAAATCATTTTCGACAGTGGAGATTGTGGTGGTTGTTCTCTTTTATAACTCCTAAGTCCCAAGATATTTGTTGTTTTATTTTTGAAGTTCAATATAATTCTACACTTTAAAAAAAAAGTCACATGAGGAAACATGCTGAAAAATTTCTGCAGGTTACAGTTAGGGCACAAATAATAATAATAATAATAATAATAATAATAATAATAATAATAATAATAATAATAATAATAGGTATATACAACAGACAGACCAGCCTAATGTCCATTTCAAGACAACTTTTATCAATTCCACTATACTGCCATCTAGCGACTACAAAAGAAGTCACGTTATAACCCTGACAGAATTGCATGGGGTAATAGCATAGTCTAGTATATACAGTCACGAAGCTCAATACGTAGTAAATATGCATCCATAGATAGTTGCTAACCACTAGGATCGCTACTATCGTCTCATTAGAGACAATGCGAAATAGTACCGGCACAGTCTATTGTTCCTAGCACGCTCACAAGTGAAGCTTCATTATCATAGCAATGCATAGAGATTTTAAATGTAAATGTATCTCCCTGTGCACGATTTTTATACAAATAAAATTTTCTTTTTCCATTCATTTTTCTCAGTCACCATTCTGTAATCCTCTCCTTTCCATCAGTATCAATAACACCCTCCAGATAATCCTCTTCCTTTCAGAAGGAAGTGAAATAGAAAGAGGAGTACGAAGAGGATGCCCTTGATCACCTACTCTGT
Organism: Periplaneta americana; assembly: GCF_040183065.1. Classification (NCBI taxonomy): domain Eukaryota; kingdom Metazoa; phylum Arthropoda; class Insecta; order Blattodea; family Blattidae; genus Periplaneta; species Periplaneta americana. Next base: position 44,363,194 of record NC_091131.1, read on the forward strand.
TCAACATCTAGTTGGAGGATTTGGTGAAGAACTGTTTCCAGAATACAGGAGGAGTGACAGTAGGAGGAAGAAGAATAAAGTGTGTAAGATTTGCTGATGATATGGCGTTGTTAGCAGAAGAGGAGATGATACTTAGAGATATGGTACTGGAGCTAAATGACAGCTGCGAGCAATATGGGATGAAAATAAATGCCAACAAGACGAAGGCCGTGGTCATAGGAAGAAAAGTAAAGAAGGTAAACTTGCGAATTCTAAATGAGGAAGTAGAACAAGTGGACAGCTTCAAATACTTGGGGTGTACTATAAGCAGTAACATGAGCTGTTGCCAGGAAGTCAGAAGAGAATAGCAATGGCAAAGGAAGCTTTTATTAATAGAAAAAAGAGCATCTTCTGCGTACCTCTGGAGAAAGAACTAAGGAAGAGAAGCGAATACAAGCATGTGAAATGTGGATATGGAGAAGGATGATGCGTGTGAAATAGACAAAGTAAGTAAAGAAGCTGTGTTGGAAAGAGTACACGAAGAAATAATGATGCTGAAACTGATCAGAAAGAGGAAAAGGAATTTGCTGGGTCATTGGTTGAGAAGAAACAGCCTACTGAAGGATGCATTGGAAGGAATGTGAACGGGAGAAGAGTTCGGGAGCAGAAGAAGGTATCAGATAATAAACGATATTAAGATATATGGATCATACGCGGAGACAAATAGGAAGGCAGAAAATAGGTAAGACTCGAGAATGCTGGGTTTGCAGTGAAAGACCTGACCTTGGGCAGAACACTATGAATGAATGAATGAATGAATGGATTCTTCCCAGTTGGAATACAGTACAAACCCATATCATCATCATCATTACAAACTATTCGGTTTAGGTCTTAAGGCCTGTTCTGACTCCACATGTGTCAAAATTGGTCCTTCAAAAGTTTCCTAGGACTCCCAATTCTTCTGCTTCCTTTCGCTATGCAATTTTGTATAGTCGTCTAGGTAGTCTGTGTTCTTCCATACGCAGTAAATGTTCTTGCCATCTTTCTCTGTAGTCTCTGATTGTTTCTGTTATATTTTGGATATTAAGTTCTTTTCTTACGTCTTCAGTACGCTTAAGATTTAGTAAGTTATATCATGCCAGAGGTCATAATAATAGACTTCGGATTTTAGGTAAAAACCTATTTTAATCCTTAAAAGATAAGTTCCTAAAAACTTGCAAGTTCACGTTTCATATAAAACTATGCCTAAAATTGGTATTTTAATAGCACCTAAAAATGCCTATTTTGACGACAAAGCCTATTTTTACCTATTAAATATGTTTTATCTCTAATATGTCAAAACATCCATTCTTATTTCGAAAATTTGTATTTTAAATTCCGAATGTGTTCCTGGTTCTGTTGGAAATAAAGTACGGGATAAACTGGAGTAAGTTCTGCAGAGAAATGTAGGGCTGAAGGACCTGCGTACTGCTTCAGATATCCTAGCAGGGAAGAACACAGATTTACAATGTAACATTCCTGTCCAACTAGTGTCAAAATTGAAATACGCCCCTGTTACTTCAGTGTGGAGCGTTCGTTTTCAGCATACAAATTGTGTTGAGTGACAGACGGCATTGCTTTTTAGTTGAAAATTTAGAAAAAGTATTCGTAATTTATATAAGCTAATTATGGACATTAACGGACAATGCTTGGTAAAAATTGATCATATTTAACTTGTTTGTGTACTGCATTTATGTCTAAAACTTATTTTTCACATTTAATTGTTTAGTTTATGTATAACTAGTTAGATATTTGTTGTTCTTGTACTTTTAGTAGTAGTAGTAGTAGTAGTAGTAGTAGTAGTAGTAGTAGTAGTAGTAGTAGTAGTAGTAGTAGTAGTAGTAGTAGTAGTAGTAGTAGTGGTGGTGGTGGTAACGGTGTATAAACATTTAAAATTATTAAATTCTAGAAGTGAATTCCTAATGATTTGGAACATATTTTTAAAGAAAACATTATTTTTTGTTAGAGCCTCTTTTCAATTCTTTAGATACTATTTCCTACACTTTTAAGCCTATTCTAGGGACCTAAAATTACATTTTAACAACCTAAAAATCCGTACACTAGTCATAATAATATAATTTCTGCAGCGTCTATAGCTGTTCAGATTGGAGAGTCCAGTTTTCTCACCCAGTCAGTGTTGGAATGGCAATTGTTTTTATTCTTGTGTCTGGTCTGACTTTCCTTATTGAAGTTTTCCTTATTGTACCTGCCAGTTGTTGGAATTTATGTACTCCTAACTTATTTTATTTATTTTAGTAGGTTATTTTACGACGCTTTATCAACATCTGAGGTTATTTAGCGTCTGAATGAGAAGAAGGCGATAATGCCGGTGAAATGAGTTCGGGGTCCAACACCGAAAGTTACCCAGCATTTGCTCATATTGGGTTGAGGGAAAACCCCGGAAAAAAACCTCAACCAGGTAACTTGCCCCGACCGGGAATCGAACCCGGGCCACCTGGTTTCGCGGCCAGACGCTCTGACCGTTACTCCACAGGTGTGGACTCCTAACTTATTTTCAATGTCATTTGCCTGTCTACAAGAGATAATGCAACCTAGGTATTTGAACTTATTAACCTGTTCTATTGTTTTATTTTCTAATACAATGTTTGTTCTTAGAGTATCAGTTCCTTGCTGGAGCGATTTGGGGACCAAATATAACATCAGGACATTGGATGTTATAGGAATTATGATTGGGGCTAGAGGCACAATCCCACGGGAGTCCTTAGAAGTCTTCCGAAAATTAAAAGTTCCTGACAACACCCTGGACATGATATCCTCCACTGCACTGAAGTAATCGATTAACATAATTAATTATCACTTATATTCTTTATAAGGGCGGCCGGGTAGCTCAGTTGGTAGAGCAGCTGGCTATGGACTGGAAGATCCGGGGTTCGATACCAGGTGGTGACAGGATTTTTTCTCGTTGCCAAACTTTCAGAACGGCCCCGAGGTTCACTCAGCCTCCTATAAAATTGAGTACCGGGTCTTTCCCGGGGGTAAAAGGCGGTCAGAGCGTGGTGCCGACCACACCACCTCATTCTAGTGCCGAGGTCATGGAAAGCATGGGGCTCTACCTCCATGCCCCCCAAGTGCCTTCATGGCATGTTACGGGGATACCTTTACCTTTTACCTTTACCTTTTTATATTCTTTATAAAATGCAATTTGTCTTGTAGCCTAAATCGTTTGTTTCATTTCCAATAAATTTCTCAATGATAGCCTACCTAACTAGGGTTTCTATTAAAGAAAAAATTGAATTATTCATTTAGAATTGATTAGGAGGACGATTATTAAACCCTGGTTGGGACGGCTATCAACTATCTATCTACAAGTATTTCAGTTTTTTTTCCGGTCGAGATTTTTAAATTGTATTTTTGTGAAACTTGATGCAGAAAATAAATAGTCTTTTGTAAATTATCTTCTGAGTCAGCGGAGACCACTTTGTCGTCAGTAATTAAGACTGTAATTACTATTTTTCCACTTACATAATGCTTATATGTTAGTAGTTGCTACCATTCTTTGTAGGCTTTGTCAATATTACAAACCCGTCTTTATTAATCTATTTTGCATCCAACCTTTTCCCACGTCCAACTATTGTTTAGTTTCAACAAACTGTATAATTTATTGTGACAGCTGTAAATGTATATATTTCTGTATTTCTATATTCGTCTAAATCTTTGTTACGCTCTTGTTATTAGTTGACGATAAGGCTTGCAAATGTAATGTTAATTTTCTTTTATATAATCACACAAGTTGTTAGATGTCCTTGTGGCAATCCTCTAATGAGGAAAGTTTCTAATAATAGTAATATGCGTTACAAGAGCGGTATGTTGAAGTTTTCATGTTCGAGGAAAAGTTTGAAAAAGCTCGTAATATTTTCTGCTTTCTTCAGATTCAAACGCATTTTACTAAATCGGCGCAGCAGTATATTTTATGCCGTGCTTATCCATATTTTGAGATCTATACAATTATAGAGTAAAAGAGTTTTCCGTAATACGGTAACAATTTCAATGGCTTTCAGTAAAGTTACATGCCTATACATTAGTGGTACACACTTAGTTACTGTTATAACTACTGCTGCTGAATTGATGTGAAGGACTTTGTACATAAGAGTGTACCGCTGTGCGCAGCTTTCCAACTAATGAGATGACGAATGCATGCTATTTCCTTGTAAGGCTGGTTGTTTACACGAACAAAAAGAAGTCTCCAGTATTCCGTAATATTCTTGAATTTGAATGGGAATGCAAATTTCGTGATTTGCTTTCCTCCTCGCAAAACACGAGACCCAATGTAAATATTTCAAGCGTACATACCTAACCGCATTTCCCGCATTGCTGGATGGCCTTGCATAAGAATACGTTGCTATGTTGTGTAGAATCCATCGTGGGGAATACTTGTGTTGTACTGCACTTCTGGTTACCTGAAACAACAAATAAAAATTCTATATTACTATGTATTATTATTATTATTATTATTATTATTATTATTATTAACATTGTTGTGCATCATTTGATTGTCTCCAAAATTGCGCTAATTACATTCACTGCGTCATACTCGATTGTCTAGTGGTTAATATGGTAGCAGTTGGATCCCAGATCCGCGGGTTCAAATCCGGCCGACAACCATAAATTTTGAAGAGAGGGAAAATCCTAAACATTCCTTCTTCTGTGAGGAAATTAGAACTATGGGTCCCAGAATCGTAGAGTTAAAGCGCATGAAGACTGTCAGTGGTAGAGAACTTAGGCTATATGCTATATTTGTCGATCATTTCTCACACACATTGAACTCAAATGCTGAAAAACCTCTGAAGTTGAAGACTACTACCACTACCACTACTACTACTAATAATAATAATGCTACTACTGCTAGTGCTACTACTGTACTACTACTACTACTACTGCTAATAATAATAATGCTACTAGCTCCAGGTGGTGACAGGATTTTTTCTCGTTGCCAAAATTTCAGAACGGCCCCGAGGTTCACTCAGCCTCCTATAAAATTGAGTACCGGGTCTTTCCCAGGAGTAAAAGGTGGTCAGAGCGTGGTGCCGACCACACCACCTCATTCTAGTGCCGAGGTCATGGAAAGCATGGGATTCTACATCCATGCCCCCCCAAGTGCCTTCATGGCATGTTACGGGGATACCTTTACCTTCTTCTTCTACCTTTACCTTACTACTGCTAGTGCTACTATTAGTGCTATTAGCACTGCTATTACTACTTGTACTACTGGTACTGTTACTACTACTATTACTAATGCTACTACTGCTAGTGCTACTACAACTACTACTACTACTACTACTACTAATAATAATAATAATACTGCTAGTGCTACTATTAGTACTACTAATAATGATAATAATAATAATAATAATAATAATAATGCTACTACTGCTAGTGCTACTGCTACTATATATAATTTATTTCAAGAAATAGTCTGCCCAGGCATCCTGGGTTGCCAAAAACACAGAATAACACACATATAAGAATAGTAATGATTACAGCAAGATAGATGAGCCAAATTGAAATGTGAACTAGGAGCTTAAATTTAAGAAATAATAAATTTGTACATACATATGTAACAATCACACACTAATGAATAGAAAAGGGGGGGGATTATGATATTCCGTATAAATGATTTTTCAGAATTGCCACAGACCCTTTAATGGTTGAAGTAATTATTTTTGGAATGATGTCATGGATTCCAAATGTTTTGATAGTGTTTACAGTTGATCGTGGGATGGTGCCCCTCGCTCCGATCATTAAACTACTACTACTACTACTACTACTACTACTACTACTACTACTACTACTACTACTACTACTACTACTAATAATAATAATAATGCTACTACTGCTACTACTACTACTGCTACTATTACTACTACTAATAATAATAATGCTACTACTGCTAGTGCTAGTATTGTACTACTACTACTACTACTACTACTAATAATAATAATAATAATAATAATAATGCTACTAGCCCCAGGTGGTGACAGGATTTTTTTCTAGTTGCCAAACTTTCAGAACGGCCCCGAGGTTCACTCAGCCTCCTATAAAATTGAGTACCGGGTCTTTCCCGGGGGTAAAAGGCGGTCAGAGCGTGGTGCCGACCACACCACCTCATTCTAGTGCCGAGGTCATGGAAAGCATGGGGTTCTACCTCCATGCCCCCAAGTGCCTTCATGGCATGTTACGGGGATACCTTTACCTTCTTCCACCTTTACCTTACTACTGCTAGTGCTACTACTACTACTACTACTAATAATAATAATAATAATAATGCTACTACTACTACTAACAATAATAATAATAATGCTACTACTCCTAGTGCTGCTACTACTACTACTGCTAGTGCTACTACTAGTACTATTAGCACTGCTATTACTACTTGTACTACTGGTACTACTACTACTACTACTACTACTAATGCTACTACTACTACTACTACTACTACTACTACTACTACTACTACTACTGCTAGTGCTACTACTAGTACTATTAGCACTGCTATTACTACTTGTACTACTGGTACTACTACTACTACTACTAATAATAATAATAATAATAATAATGCTACTACTGCTAGTGCTACTACTACTACTACTACTAATAATAATGCTACTACTCCTAGTGCTGCTACTACTACTACTACTGCTACTACTAGTACTACTAGCACTGCTACTACTACTTGTATTACTGGTACTGCTACTACTACTAATGTTACTACTATAACTACTAATGCTAGTACTACTACTACTAATAATACTACTACTGCTACTACTACTACTACTACTACTACTATTACTAATAATAATAGTAATAATAATGCTACTACTCCTAGTGCTACTACTACTACTACTACTACTGCTAGTGCAGCTACTACTAGTACTACTAGCACTGCTACTACTACTTGTACTACTGGTACTGCTGCTACTACTACTATTAATGCTACTACTACTAATGCTAGTACTACTACTGCTACTACTAGTACTGCTACTACTACTACTACTACTTGTATTACTGGTACTGCTACTACTGCTAGTGCTACTACTACTACTAACACCGGGTTTAAATCTACTGTCCATATAGTAAATTCGTGAACCTCGAATATAATGTTGAGTATGGTAAACACTTATGTACAGTAGATGATATGAATCCTGGAATTCCCAAATTCATAGCCATCACTCAACCTTGATCTGGGTCCATTCTGTACCTCCAACGTCATCATAAATTTAGGCAGATAATATATCTTATTCACAATCTTGTATTTGTTTTCTTATCATAAAATTGTTTCCTTCCTCGAGATTTTAATGGGAGCCGCACATCATTAACCTTGGAACAATAAAGCTCGACTGTAAAAGAGAATAGAACGATTCTTCAAATGAACATACATGTGTGTACCTTGCGTGGCACCTCAAGGTAGCGTGCCTTCCTCTTCGCGTTACCAAGGTTACCGGATCGGAATTCACAGGCCGAAAATTCATGGTTACAATTTTCTTAGATATCATTATAAATAGGCCTATATGTACGTGAAATTTTGCTCGCATACATGGCCGAACTGAAACCACAATAGGAGGGAGGGAGAAAGAGATAGATAGACTTTCGGTGTTAAAAATCCATTCACTTTGCGAGTTGAGACAAACCAGTTCCATTCTTGCCCTGCCTTCATTTCCGGTATTCACTTCCTAACGATGTGATTTGCTTAGTTTCTCAGTTAATGTTTGCGTAGGCTGTATCTTGTCACTACTTTTCCTATGAACGCAGAGAGTAAAGCTTATAGGAGCCGATGGGGGGGGGGGAGGAACTGATGAATTTGAGGAAATCCTTGTGATTACGAGTAACGTTAATACAGGAACTATGGTAATGGAATTGAGTTAAATAAATACAATTTGCTGTAATACGAGGCTCTGATAAATCCAAAGAGATTGCATATAAATCACTAGTACATCCAGTAATGGAATATGGTGCTGCATGTTAGGATCCTTACAGATTAGAACATATTAAGACACTGGAAAAGATTAAAAAAACGGACTCTCAAGTGTTGTAATAATTCACCATTAAAATGGGACACACTCACGGACAGGAGAATCCGAATTCGATTATGCGCAATGTTCAAAACATACAGAGGTGAGCCTGCCTGGAGAGAAATAAAAAATAGGTTGCAGCCGCCAAATTACTCTTCAAGGAACGACCACTCATATAAATGGAGGGAAAGAAGACAGAGGACGGACACTGGAAAGTTTTCTTTTCTCAATCGTACTATCAGGGACTGGAATGCTTTACCTGCAGACTTACTAAAGGCTTTACCAATAACCAAAAATGTATTTAAAAATAGGCTTAAGAACTTTATTAATAGACGGTAGTATATTATTATACACGGTGTAATTGATATTTTACTATTTGAAGTGTTGTATCAGTGAGGAAGTGTGTTGTGTCAGTGAAGTGTGAAGTGTATAGTGTCAGTGAAGCCTATTGTATAAGTGAAGTGTGTTTGTGTCAGTGAAGTTCTATAGTTCATAGTGGCTGTGCAACGTATTTGAACAGTGAAATGGTTTTGAAGTGTTAGTGAAATCAGGATAGAATCAGTGCAGTGAGGGAGTTGGTAGCGAAATAAGTGTAGTGCCGAAAGGTACTTGTGCAGGTATGAACTTTGGGTTAAGATAGCAATTAGATTTACTTTAAATGTTATTTTAAGTGATCGTGCTTCTTTTAATTTAGGATGCTCCTTGTTATTATTATTATTATTATTATTATTATTGTTATCATTATTATTATTATTATTATTATTATTATTATTGTTTTTATTAGTTGTATTTATTTTTTAATTGTCATTATTGAGTGTAATAGTTACCACTGCCACCGGGTATATACCCATTTGCAGTGTGAATAAATACATACATACATACATACATACATACATACATACATACATACATACATACATACATACATACTGAAAGTCATGAGCACCCAATTGTTATAAATCTTAATTTTTATGTTTTAGACAAACCAGATACATCTTCTTAATCTACAGACTTTCCTGTCACTTTTCAACATAGCCTCCATTTCTTTGCACACATTTTTCTCCCTCCGTTTTGTAAGTTTGAAAATTTTCTTGCGGTGGAAGTCCGTTCCAGCTTCCTGAAGACATTGACGTGGCGTTGGCCTCGCAACTATTCCTTTAGAGAACAGAAAAGATGGTAGTCGGAGGGTGTCAAGTCGGGACTGTAAGGCGGATGCAGAAGAGTTTCCCACCAAACTGTCCTAATTTTCTCCATGATGACATGAGCAATGTGAGGCCGCGCGTTATCGTCTTGCAGGATTATCATATTTTCTCGCGCAATGCATGACGGAGCTTCAAAATTGTCTGGCTGTAGCGGACAGCATTTATGATCTCTCCAGGTTCAGGAAATTCAACCAGAATGCATCCCAGAACTCATCAACTCTTTCCTTGTTGCGTTCCGTGAAGGCAGCTCGAGGGCGACCGCTACGAGGCTCATCTTGGATTCTCTTGTTCCCGTCTTAGAAATGTTCCACCCATCTCCTAACACTGCTGGCGCCGATGCACACATCTCCGTACGCACGCTGAAGCCTGAGGTGAATTTCACCACAAGATTTTTTTCTCTTTAATGAGGAATTCAACGACATCACGCTGTCGAAACGAACCATCGTTGTCGATTGCCTGTGATCACGTGTTAGAAGCTAATAGTGTAAAGTCTGTAGATTATGATCGTATAGATGTTTTTGTTACATTGTCGAAATTGGAATTATACTAATGGATTGCTTATAACATTCAGTATGACCCTCTGTATTTAAGTGCCTCATTGCTGAATGCTCCATTTATGCTGTTACAGTTCACAACTAAGCAGTGACGTATGTTTTCTGTTGTCATTCTTCGCCTGTTATCTCTCAGCATAGCTTTGTAGCGCGAAAAACTTCGTTCTACATCACAAGTAAGAGGGGCTTGCACAAAAGCTGTGAGCTGTTCTATAGAACATTTCGTTGGTTTTTGGGGTGTTTTTCCTTCGAGAATATCTTGAATTTCTTTAAGTTGATAATAGCCAGGGTTTTTGGAAAGAATATTTGCTGTTTTCTCTTTCACTTTATCTCCTACATTTCCTGGAACTGATGTTAAACTGGATATTGTTCTATCGAAATCTGCTAGACTGCAGTAAAGGAATACCAATTGCTAACTTGAGAGGCTCCCTGTGAGGGCGTCATCGTTACGTTCAAAATTCGTAAACATAAATTAGTCGTGTTTACGAGGTTACACGCTTTTAAAAATGAGGGAAAGACAAATAAACTTACATAATATGCAGTTTCCCTGCATAAATGTTAAAATATGATGCTTTTATAAATAAAGGCAAAATATGCACTTTTATGCACAATAAAAGTAATATCATTGTATTCAGAAATTTGTGATTCATGTAGATAATCTTTCAGCATATTCACATAAGGATAGAGAACAAATACGCAAATGCATGAATTTCCTTTCCCTACTAATGACATTACTTACGATTCACTCTGTATATTTATTCGTTCAGTCAAACGGAAAACATTCTGTTCACAAAAATCTAGCCATGAGATTATTTGACATTCGTCATAGAGTTGAGGAAAGCTTTCGATAAAAGCCAACCAGGAAATTAGCAGTGGCGTAGCATGAAATTTTGAGCAGGGGAAGCTAACGCAAGTTGTCTTTCATGCAATATGAGAAAACGTATTACAAAAATATAGTCTTAAAATAAATAGTAGTCAATGTCAAGTCAGCAATCGAAGATTGGTTGGCACATCGTAAGTAACACCGATAAGGCATGACCTCAATTGATACGTAATAAAATATGATTTCACGGTTTACACATATCTCTTAATAAATAGACACGTATACGTATAACATTAGCTCACTCCCTGTCATATTTAGAGAAATCACAAAATTAGTATCATTACGTAAGTATGCGTCTGTCTTTTGGTTGTGTCCTTCATTGACAGCAAGGGAGTCGGTCATTTGTTTTTTAAATCACACTTTTGTTCGTAAGTCAGTCTTGATAATACAATTGTCCTAAAAAAATTCAAGTAAATTAGTGTCAGGAACTGTTATTTCGCTCATTATTTATTATATAAGCCACAGTGCACACTAACACTTCAACTGTACACAACTGACGAAAAGGGATAACTCGGAAACTACTTATTTTAAATGTTAAAGCTAGCTTCTTGCGAGCCTTGCGACTAGGGTAGTTTAGTTAGAAAGGGATGGAAAATCTGCGGGGTGGATTACACAGAAAAAACCAATCTCCTTGGAAGCTGGTGTGTGCAGGCTTCTTGTTTACTGCTGCATCACAAATCATCCTGAGCTGCCGCATCACAATATTTAACGCGTAAATATAAAATCTATTAAAATTAATAAATAATTTTGTCCATAGACTGCAGGTTTATTATGAAATTATTATTGACTGGGGAAGCTAAGCCTTTTAGCTTACATTGACGCTACGCCACTGGAAATTAGATCAAATGGGATTCGAACCCACACCTGGTAACAGGGCCGGACTATGGGACGAGCTCAACACTCCTAAGACGTGCCGGTAGTTCAAGTCACTTTTAGACGAAAACACAAAAAAGACCTTCTAATGTTATTTATCAATGAAAAGGAAGGAAGTATCCTGCCGGATGCACACAATGAAACATCTAGTTCGAATAAGGCAGATCGTATACTCAACTGTCTTAGTCACTCGTCGCGATCTCTACCGTGAATCACACTGCGCCAATATGTCATTAGTCATTCAATTGTTAGTTGAACGTAAGTCCAGAACAGTCCTCTGAACAGTAAATCCTTGAGAATTCACATAACGAGCGTAAAAATCAATTTTCTGAGGTTGTGCAAGCCTTAAACAACGGCAGCTGAGCGGTGCCAGAATGGCTTCCATTCTCTGACATACAAAGGTTAAGAAATGCAGGCTCAGTGATCACCGAATTGGGTTTAACGATGCATACATTGGATTATGCATGACCACTATTTTGAAATGTACAGAGTCGTTGCATAATCGGCCTTGAGTCGCAGACAATAACATAAGAAGCTTCAAACGGGGTTGACTTCTCTATGTGGGAGATTTTACAATTTTGTACAACTTATGACGTCTAATGCCGTGTTCAGCAATTGCTGAGCAATATACATAAATTATAAGCGTTGTTGTGAAAACATTTGTGTGTCCGTCTGTGAGGTAAATCATTTTACCAATGATGTTGCTAGCGAATCTTAACAGTAGAGCTTTTAGAGCTTTACGGGGCAGAAATTAAATGAAAATTAAACAAAACAAGAAAATTGGGTTCCTAAAGTATCCGGACACTGCTGCCAAAATTAAAACTACCAGAAATAGATTGCCTCTATTGCTCGAGTGCCCACGAACAGAAAAATCAAACAAGGTGTTGAGAAAATTCAAGTAGGTAAAGGAGTTTGTGGAGAATTTTGTGGATACTTCCCTAACTGATATTCAGTAATAAACTTATTTCGAGTACTGTATTCCAACCACGAGAAAGTCTCCAGGGAATGAAACGGAGCGGGGTGATGCTGTGAATGAATGTTGATGTCATAAGGTCACACACGTGGTTACTCGTATCTCCATTGGCTAGCTCTCAGAGCACAAACAATAACATTGATATACATATTTTTATACTACTCTAGTTACAAAATTAGATCACGGTTAATCTCCTAGGGCCCTATTCATAGACATTCTTAGCGCGGGCTTTCGGTGGATGATCAGCGAACTAATGTTTTTCGTATTCATAAACCAGTGTTAGCGATATGATATATGAATCCTGTTTAGCACGCTCGTAGCGCGGACTAGCGAAATGTCTGTGAATAGCTCCCCTGGTCTTTTAATCCCTCCATACAGGAAATAACATATGCAGGAGTGCGCTTTATTTTTAAACTGACGTTATAACTCTAATATTATCTATCTACTTCGCTCCAATAGATGACACAATAGCAAGCACATTCCTTTCACTGTTTATCTCCTGGTTGGAGAACAGTATTATTATTATTATTATTATTATTATTATTATTATTTTACTATTCCCTCTAACAAGGACATCAGCGTGTTCAATTGAATTTGGTGTGATAGTCTTTAGCGCTTGTCTTGCCGTGGATTGTTCTATAGAGATGTCTACTTAATTGTTGCAATTACATGGGATACGTTAATTAAGGTTTTCCATAACAAATCTAGAGGAGTAGACATGTTTTTCACGTAGGGGACAGCTCTTTCAGAAAGTTTTATAAAGTAGCAAATTAGTCTCGAGTTAAGAAATAATGACTGAATATTGAAAACATTTGCATTGTTCCCTTTATAACCAACTGCCGCAATGCGGAGGAAAGTTTTCATAATATTTTCTAAACTACTTGTATCTAGGATACTAAAGGTGAATTTGTGCGGCCGGATGGAGTATTAATCTATTATACAGGGACATCATTTTATTTTTACTAACATTTCTGATATTAACCTGCCTATACCTTTGAATCGACGGTTGCTAACCCCTTCCATGACTGGAGTTCGATGGCGTAATATACAAACAAATCACTTTACTAGGTATAGGAGGGAAGAAAAGTAATTCATCCATTTACGTAAACTAGGAAATATCAAACTTTTGAGTTTGATAATTTTCATTAGGTTTTTGTTTAATCAAAATACAGTACAGTATTAACAATGAGTGTTTTTACTCACTCGATGCGGACGTATTCATTATGCAGTGTATATATTAGAGTGTCTATAGCACATTAGCGTACACTATAGAGAATGACGTTAAATTGAAAAATAATCATAATATGGATATTTAAAGACATTTTTCAAAATGGTGGCGGTAAATTTCGATTAATGTATGTAATTCCAATTACCAGTTTCGTCCTTCGTACTAGTAGGCCTAACTCATGTTGAAATAATTCTGTACCTACTCTATAAAAGAGTACCTTACGTACTGTAAATTCAATCTTCACTTCTGCTTGATCCGAAAAGATAAAATTACTCAGACATTCTATCTACTGTCCGTCCAAGTGATTATGTCGCAGGATCGTAGAAAGGAGGGAAATCACGTGACAGTTAATTACTTAACGAGGCCTGTTACTTAGGTTATTTTAAACAGTTGTATGGGTATAATATTACGTATATGTCCAATTCCTAACATAAATTAATGTTCTCAGAAAAGAGCTAAGACAGCCCAGCCACTAGCCTTTACCGAGAGGCGAATAGAAGCTGGTGGGGAAAACCGGAATGCGACGTAGGCAAATGGACGACAGTACCTTTGCGAAAATGATGCAATATTGAAAGCTCTTTCGTCATTGGAAAACGCGAACATATTTTTGGAACGTACTGTGACGGTAAGGCTACTATGACTTGGATCTGTGTGGAAGACGGTTGAACTTCATTCGTAGAAGGGGTGGGAGTGAAGTACATTCAAAAACTCAGGTACAATAAAAACTGAAGTAAAAATAAAATGATGTCCCTGTAGAAGCGCTGTTGCGAAGTGAAATTACTTGAATCAGGGCCACCGCAAACATTTGTCAGGGCTCGCCTATATTTTAATGAATGAAGAAATTCTATAATTTAAATGCAGTATGAGGATAACAAGGCAAGGAAATGTTATTACAGTATACCGAAAAAAATTAAATAATCCTTTAATAGTAGCATACATCTTAAAACTAGAGAAGATCAAAACTCGACTGGGATTTAATTGACTATTACACGATTAGAAGACGGTATATAAAGATTAGAAGAAATAAAGTACTATGATAGAAAAAAATACTGACTTACGAAAATACTAAACCGTCTTGAAAATGTATTATTGTACTATATCATCATTACAGATATTCCGCTAGATGGCAGTAATGTCTTATGATGAACTGTTGTCTTGTTATTAGTTTGCCAACTGTACAATCTTCATTTAACTCTATGGACTATTACTAGTCAAAAAGGCTTTATTGATTCAGTTTCATTTTTATTAAAATAGCTGCATTCCATTTCATATATCAATATATTCATATATAACTTATCAATATACATTAAACAATCTCTGATACGTCACTATCCACAATCTCATGCTGCAGAAGTTATAACATAATCTAAATAATATCAACAAGGTAAATTATAGAAAAGTTTTAATTGAGGATGATGAAGTACACATGACTCATTTTAAAAGGTACAATTATTGAAAGTACAATGTCGGCAAACAAAGAAAGAGAGAATTTTTCTCCGTTCCACTATTCTTTCATCGTATGATGATGCAGAATATCTGCATGGAAACTTCATATGTACTTCGGTACATTAAAACAATATATATGATATGCGTAAATCACTTTGTGATTTAAGACGGCGCTTATTCCGTCGGATCCCGGCCAACTAGTCACTCATATCGAGTGCACCTCAGCACATATGTGGACATTGTCCTACGTTCATAGACATCTATGACGTAGTGCAGAGGGAGGCCACTAGAGGGAACCCAAGAGGTGGAACTTAAACCGAGACGATTCGATCCGACACCGGGATGGGAATCCGGTGTGGCTTAGTGGATAAAGCATCAGCACGTAGAGCTGAAAATCCGGGTTCGAATTCCGGTGCCGGAGGGAATTTTTCCCCGTTCCACTACTCTTTCATCATACGATGACGCAGAATATCTGCATGGAAACTGCATATGAGCCGTTCAGAGCAAAAGTGGTGTAAGTCAAAATTGGGTAATGAGGTTTAAAGTAAAAATTCTGTAAAATACAGCGCAAAGTAGCAATTAATATGTCCTTCTTGCTATCCACTGACTAATAATAGTTTAAATAAATTGAATATTAATTGCTAGTTTGCGCTGTATTTTACAGAATGTTTACTTTAACTCTCATTAACAATTCTTGACTTACACCACTTCTATGCTGGGTAACTTTCGGTGTTGGACCCCGGACTCATTTCACCGGCATTATCACCTTCATCTCATTCAGACGCTAAATAACCTAAGATGTTGATAAAGCGTCGTAAAATAACCTACTAAAAATACACCACTTCTGCTCTAAACGGCTCATATGTACTTCGGTACATTAAAATAATATATAAATAAAGAAACAAATGCTAGGGAGGTGATAAAAACAAATGCTAAGGAGGTAATAAAAATTGTAGGATAAGCAGCCATGATTAGTTGAAACACGCCGTTCCGTACCGTTTTATTGGTCAAAAGTAGTATGACGTAGTAAAAGTGTAATAGTAATGTAAAAATTGTGAATATTTTGTGTCCTCTTCCTAAAAAAAAAAGTCTAAAAACCGGACCGGATCTCCTTTGCACCCGAGCAAAGTGGTGTTCGTCTTCCTATCGACGACTCTGCTTAAACTATCTTAGCCGAACGTAATCAGTCTGTTTCTGTTTTGTGCTGCGACGATATTTTGCATTTTGTTTTAGTGTCCTCTACATCTTATTCATAAACTTTACACCAAAAAGAAAAAATTAAATCATGATATCAGCCCTAATTGTGACTTAGAATTATGAAACATACAATTGAGAAAAAATAATTACCTTTAAAAATATAGGTTATTCAGGCCATCTTATACCATTATTAACATAATTTGTTTTTTGTAGTGCTAGAGATGCTGAAAACAGCTATTTTCGTGAAAATGTCGAAATAATTATATTTATTCAAGCATCATAACACTTTCTCTTAATATATTGGACATTGAAAATAATAATAAAAAAATAGGATAAGAAGAAAAACGTCAGGAGTACGAGACCTCGATACCGGTACGAATTAAGTATATAGTAATAGCAATACTTGGTATATTGAATTATGACGTAACAACAACGAAACATCCTCCATTCATCCACGATCTTTCAGTCTGCTTATATAGACCAAGGTCCTGGGATCGTGAGTTTGAACTCCGGTCGCTTCCGTGTGGTTTTCGACTCGTTTCCACACAACCTTCCCACGACCCGGATCGCGTGAGGAGGGGCTCGCCTTCGATTCCCCTAGACGACTTTCACAAGAGTGCACACACGGTTCAGCGCTGCAGCAGATCAATGCGGCATCTTCCTGAATTATGAATCCGCGCCCATATACGCAGAGTCCTAAATCAGCCAGGCGCTATGACCCACTTGGCAGCAGACTCGGTCTTGCTCAGGGTCAAGGCGAGCTTATGTAAAGTGCAAAAGAAATTGAGTGCACTAATTTAAATTGGTAGGAGATGGCTATCACAGCACAAGAAAGGTATTTCTACTAGAAACTAGAGCTGTCGATCGACTAACAATTTTGGATCGGTTAATAATTTTTTTTAAATTATTCGGTTAATCGGTTCGATTAATCGATTAGATCGACAGCTCTACTAGAAACTGTTGTGTTATTAGATGAATTTTCGAAATATATCAATATATCTACGTTATTAATTATCAACAGTAATCTCACTAGAGGTTTTGATTTATCTAGAGAAAATCAAAACTCGAGTGGGATTTAATTGACTATTACACGATTAGAAGAAAATATATACTCGTATAAAGATTAGAAGAAATACAGTACTCTAATACAATAAAAAATTAATTGACTTACGAAAACTGTCTTCAAATACCGTATTTACTCGCGTAATTCACGCCATCGCATATTTCACGCACCCAAATTATTTACTATATAATTTAATAAATTAATTTCCTCGTATATTTCACGCATTTAATATTCGTGAAATACTGTAACAAGTACATACTGAAACTTGAAGTAATGAGGTGTGTTATGTTGACGAGTCCTGAATGTACGGTATCTTAAATGCCGTAACGAGAGAGTGCATAGCGGTATTTGGGACCGGACAGCTATCTGTTACAGGCGCACCCTTCTCGTCTATGAAAGTCCTTTAAAAATACCGGTATAGGGTATTGACTTTCCCCTACCATTTGAATGGGGGTGGTTTGAAAGCTTTGTGTTGGATCGCATCAGTTGAGTTTGAGACTCGAAAAGGGAAACCTGTCAAAAGCCGTCTGTTAAAAGTTTTAACAATGAATGGTAAATCCCGATATTCGAGTCATACTGCGTCCTTCAAATTAAAAGTTATTGCGTATGCAGAAACACATGGCAACAGAGCAGCTGGGCGTGAATTCACAGTTCCAGAATTTAATATTCACTACTGGAGGAAACAAAAACAAGCTCTTCAAGAAACAAATGCATCAAGGAAAGCATTTCGTGGGCCAAAAAGTGGAAAATTCCCTGATCTTGAAGACAAGTTACTAGGATATGTAAGGGAACTGCGTAGTTTTGTCATTTTTACCCTTAAAAATACCAGCTTGTGAAATTCCTCGCTTAATTCACGCACCCTTAATTTATAGATCGAAATTGCGGGGAAAAAAGTGCATGAAATATTCGAGTAAATACGGTATACTTTTGTGCCATCTCATCATTACAAATATTCCGCTAGATGGCAGTAGTGTGTTATGATCAGCTGTTCTCTTGTTCCTAGTTGTGGCAACTATACAATCTTCATTGAACTCTAGACGATTGCTAATCAAGAAGGCTTTGTTGATTCAGTTTAATTTTTATTAAAATATTTGCATTCCACTTCAATTATCAATATATTAAACAATCTCTGATACGTAACTATCCATAATCTCATTAAGCAGAAGCTATAACACATCTAAATAATATAAACAAGATAAATTATATAAAAGTTTTAATTAAGGATGATGAAATAAACATGAGTCATTTTAAAAAGTACAATTATTCAAAGTACAATGTTGGCAAACAAAGAAACAAATGAAAGGCAGGTGATAAAAACAAACAAATGCTAGGGAGATGATAAAAATCAAATGCTAGGAAGGTGATAAATTTTGTAGAATAAGCAGACAAGAGTTGTTGAAACACGTTGTTCCGCACCGTTTTATTGCTCAAAAGTAATATGACGTAGTAAAAGTGTAATAGTCACCATAAATAAGATACTGGAGTAAGGATATGTCCAACTGTTTCTCTACTTAATGACGATTTAACCATGAAATATAATACAAGATATAGTAATAGGATACCACAAAATAAAGCACATGTGATGCGATGTGTGTAATAGGAAACTATGTGACATCACAAGATATGAATACGATATACTTACTTACTTACTTACAAATGGCTTTTAAGGAACCCGAAGGTTCATTGCCGTCCTCACATAAGCCCGCCGTTGGTCCCTATCCTGAGCAAGATCAATCCAGTCTCTATCATCGTATCCCGCCTCCCTCAAATCAATTTTTATATTATCTTTCCATCTACGTCTCGGCCTCCCCAAAGGTCTTTTTCCCTCCGGCCTCCCAACTAACACTCTATATGCATTTCTGGATTCGCCCATATGTGCTACATGCCCTGCCCATCTCAAACGTCTGGATTTCATGTTCCTAATTATGTCAGGTGAAGAATACAATGCGTGCAGTTCTGTGTTGTGTAACTTCCTCCATTCTCCTGTAACTTCATCCCTTTTAGCCCCAAATATTTTCCTAAGCACCTTATTCTCAAATACCGTTAACCTATGTTCCTCCCTCAAAGTGAGAGTCCAAGTTTCACAACCATAAAGAACAACCGCTAATATAACTGTTTTATAAATTCTAACTTTCAGATTTTTTGACAACAGACTGGATGATAAAATCTTCTCAACCGAATAATAACATGCATTTCCCATATTTATTCTGTGTTTAATTTCCTCCCTAGTATCATTTATTTATTTACATGCCACGATAAGACAATTTTTTTAAGTTCTCAACTGTTACAGTCAGCCGTCTGTCGTAGAGAATGTTTTTCATCATAGGTATTTGAATTTTTCCACCTCTTCAAAGGATAAATTTCCAATTTTTATATTTCCATTTCGTACAATATTCTCGTCAGGAGACATAATCATATACTCTATCTTTGCGGGATTTACTTCCAAAACAGTACTCTAATACAATAAAAAGTTATTTGACTTACGAAAACTGTCTTCAAATACCTATATTTTTGTGCCATCTCATCATTACAAATATTCCGCTAGATGGCAGTAGTGTGTTATGATCAACTGTTCTCTTGTTCCTAGTTGTGGCAACTATACAATCTTCATTGAACTGTAGACGATTGCTAATCAAGAAGGCTTTGTTGATGCAGTTTAATTTTTATTAAAATATTTGCATTCCACTTCAATTATCAATATATTAAACAATCTCTGATACGTGACTATCCATAATCTCATACAGCAGAAGCTATAACATATCTAAATAATATAAACAAGATAAATGACATAAAAGTTTTAATTAAGGATGATGAAATAAACATGAATCATTTTAAAAAGTACAATTATTCATAGTACAATGTTGGCAAACAAAGAAACAAATGAAAGGCAGGTGATAAAAACAAACAAATGCTAGGGAGGTGATAAAAATCAAATGCTAGGAAGGTGATAAATTTTTGTAGAATAAGCAGACAAGAGTTGTTGAAACACGTTGTTCCGCACCGTTTTATTGCTCAAAAGTAATATGACGTAGTAAAAGTGTAATAGTCACCATAAATAAGATACTGGAGTAAGGATATGTCCAACTGTTTCTCTACTTAATGACGATTTAACCATGAAATATAATACAAGATATAGTAATAGGATACCACAAAATAAAGCACATGTGATGCGATGTGTGTAATAGGAAACTATGTGACATCACAAGATATGAATATGATATACTTACTTACTTACTTACTTACAAATGGCTTTTGAGGAACCCGAAGGTTCATTGCCGCCCTCACATAAGCCCGCCATCGGTCCCTATCCTGTGCAAGATTAATCCAGTCGCTATCATCATATCCCACCTCCCTCAAATCCATTTTAATATTATCCTCCCATCTACGTTTCGGCCTCCCTAAAGGTCTTTTTCCCTCCGGTCTCCCAACTAACACTCTATATACATTTCTGGATTCGCCCATACGTGCTACATGCCCTGCCCATCTCAAACGTCTGGATTTTAAGTTCCTAATTATGTCAGGTGAAGAATACAATGCATGCAGTTCTGTGTTGTGTAACTTTCTCCATTCTCCTGTAGCTTCATCCCGCTTAGCCCCAAATATTTTCCTAAGCACCTTATTCTCAAACACCCTTAACCTATGTTCCTCTCTCAGAATGAGAGTCCAAGTTTCACAACCATACAGAAGAACCGGTAATATAATAGTTTTATAAATTCTAACTTTCAGATTTTTGGACAGCAGACTGGATGATAAGAGCTTCTCAACCGAATACGATATATGAAAAGATATCATAGAATAAATTACATACACAATACTTATGTGATATCGGATATAATAAGAAACACTGTGGAATGGAAAGTATGAAATACTGTATGTGATACGGATACTATAGCATAAAGTAACATATTAAGATGAATTATGTGATAGCTTAGAGCCGGAACGTTCAGGCATTTATTTTGGCTCAAAATAGGCAGGCAAATAGGCATTTAAAATTTAGAAAATGGGCAGTATAATAATAATAATAATAATAATAATAATAATAATAATAATAATAGACATTTAAAAATTACGAAAATATACAATAAAATCATCAAAACAGTAATAATTTAATATAGGTTTTTTTTTTAATAATCCTATCTACCACATTTCACTACTTTTACTTTTCCTGATTACATGCCACGACAAGACAAATTTTTAAGTTCTCAACTGTTACAGTCAGCCGTCTGTCCTAGAGAATGTTTTTCATCATAGATAAAGATCGTTCTACTTCCACTGAAGTGGTTGAAGTATAGGCCTACTTAAAACATGCTGTTGTGGATGGACTCGTATCCGAAAAAACAACGCAAACTAATGTGCCAATCTTGCTAATCGCTTTCAATACGATTCGATCTATCAGAGAATTTATTCTTTTTTCTTTTCTGCATTGTTTTCTCGGAATCTGTAGAAACTCTCGGACGACTTATCAGCTTAGGGCTGGTTTGTAGCCACCTCGCCACAAATAATTTGAATGTATTTATGTGGAGTGAGATTCCAAATAGAGGTTTCCAATATGCGAAAGTATTTTTTTATTTATATAGGCTATTTTACGACGCTGTATCAACATCTTAGGTTATTTAGCGTCTGAATGAGATAAAGATGATAATGCCGGTGAAATGAGTCCGAATCCAGCACCGAAAGTTACCCAGTACTTGCTCAAATTGGGTTGAGGGAAAACCCCAGAAAAAACCTCAACCAGGTAACTTGTCCCGACCAGGATTCGAATCCAGGCCGCCTGGTTTCGCGGCCAGACGCGCTAACCGTTACTCCACATGTGTGGACTATGCGGAAGTATGGTTTAATTTTTGTAACAGGTGCTTCGTTTATAAAATTAAAAATTGTTTTCATTTATACTTTTAATTTATTCGCAATTAATCCTTTGTTTGTATACTAATTATGTACATAATAGTATAAAAAACATCTATCGAATGCAAAAAGAAACAGGCAAAATAAGGCACTAAACCTTAAAATAGGGAACGGAAGTGAAATAGGCAAAAATGCAAAATAAAACTGGCCCTACCGTCTCGAAGTATGCGGAAACATATTTTTCTCTATTTACGAATCCATACAAGCCTCCGAATGGGACTGATTCTATGGCACAAATACAGCAAAGGAATGAGGTTATGAGATTTGATTCGTGGAACATAACTAGTCTTTATAGAACAGGAGGGGTAACATTAATACCGAAAGAACTAACTAGATATAGAATAGACTTCGTGGGAGTACAGGATGTTAGGTTAGATGGGAATGGCTTCTCACAAATAGAAGATTACTTGTTGTATTATGGGGAAGGAAACAATAATCACCAATTAGGAATAGGATTCTTTGTTCATAAAAGAATAAAATCAGCAGTAAAAAAGGTAGAATTTATCAGTGACAGGTTATCATATTTAGTACTTAAGGGTAGATGGTGCGATATTGTAGTTATAAATGCTCACGCTCCTATAGAAGAGAAAGACGATGATAAAAAGGATAGCTTCAATGAGAAATTGGAACACACTTTTGATCAACTATCTAGATATCACACGACAATTTTATTACGGGATTTCAACGCTAAAGTAGGACGGGAGAATATAAAAAAATTGGGGCTAAGAGGGATGAAGTTACAGGAGAATGGAGAAAGTTACACAAAGCAGAATTGCACGCATTGTATTCTTCATCTGACAATCACGAACATTAAATCCAGACGTTTCAGATAGGCAGGGCATGTAGCACGTATGGGCGAATCCAGAAATACATATAGAGTGTTAGTTGAGAGACCGGAGGGAGAAAGATCTTTGGGGAGGCCGAGACGTAGATGGGAGGATAATATTAAAATAGATTTGAGGGAAGTGGCATATGATGATAGAGACTGGATTAATCTTGCTCAGGACAGGGACCGATGGAGGGCTTATGTGAGGGCTGCAATGAACCTGCGGATTCCTTAAAAGCCATTTGTAATTTGGAAACTATTTCGTAAAGCTATTAAGTCAAAAAACGCATTTTGTATAACTTCCGGGCTCTAGTGCTAAGATACAGGCTACTATAGAAGGTGAACCGAAAGTAATGTCATTAATTTCAAAGGGTTATTCTTCGAGGTATTTCAAACGAAAAAGTTTAATACAATTTTGCTCGTTTTTACTTCCTTTTCGAGATAAAACCGTTTTATATGAAATATTTCATAGCGTGTTTTGGGAAAGCTAATGATTTAATTCCCAGTATCCTCAGTCAATTTAAGAGAGAAGTGTATTATGATAATAATAATAATAATAATAATAATAATAATAATAATAATTGAAAGAATTTTAGTTTTCTTCTTTAAATGCGAAGAAATTTGATCCGAACAAATGTAACTTTTCGTTCTGCAAAATAATTTTAAAATGTTACATTTTTACGGATCAAATGTCTGCAGATTTAAAGGACAAAACTAAAATTCTTTCAATAATTTATTATCATAATACACTGCTCTCTTAAACTGACTGAGCATATTGGGAATTAAATCAATGGCTTTACGAGTACACGCTATGAAATGTTTCATACAAAACAATTTTAATCTTGAATAGGAAGCAAAAACGAGGAAAATTATTTTGTGCGAGATCGTGCGTATTTGCTTGGTTTCCGCACAAAACCAATCCGCGGAAAGTCTAAAATTCCACATTCAGTAGCCTATTCCCAACCTAACACACATAACAATTTCCCTCTTCTTACCGCGTAATTGACATATTGATTTTACTGCTTTAGGCTTTTAACATATTATTTTTAGAGACGTTCAATATAGTAATAATTATAAATTGGAAACTTACCACTGCAATTTCACCTAAATTGCACTGTTAATTATTGTTTTTAAATATTTGCAAAAATTAAGTAAACTCTACTAAAGTTACTGCATTCGTGATGCAAGTAACATTAAGGAAGCCGTGAAAAAATCAACAAGATTCCAGACTCATCATAGACTGGGGGGGGGGGAATACAGACGTATATCACGGCCTGCTGGAGTATAGTAAACACAGAAAACATTTTAAAGCAACAATGTTGAAGATAGATATTTTTGTTTTGCTAATTTGCCGTCATTGAACAGAAACCAAGATGGAGATTTCATTGCAACTAATTAGAAATTCCTCTTTCAGTTATGTAATAAACGATCTTCGCACAAAATAATATACGATACACGAGCGGTATGTTTTCTTTCAATTCTCGGAAATTAAAAAAAACTCAACTACGTTTCACTTTTTCAAACTTTTCCTCGAACATGAAAACTTCAACGTACCGCTCTTGTAACGCATATTACTAATATTAAACTTGTTTGAAATATTCTGAAGAATAACCCCCTGAAATTAATATCACTACTTACTGTTCAGCCTGTATAAAATGAGAAGAGACGTTGTTACGTATGTAATGGCTTGTGGTATGACAGTATGAAATAAGATACGATGTAATATGATATATCTATGATCTATATAGTCTATATAAGATAATAATAGCACATGATATGGCATAACAGTTCATCACATATAACAAATTATGGTGTTACATTAATATAATAATGTTAGCCAGTTAATGAAAGTAATTATTAGTAGGCCTATGTACTGACATAAAACTTTTCGTCTACGACGTTTTCTATCACGTTTCAGTAATTGCTTCATGAGCATGAACGAAACCTTACGAACATTCATCCGTTACATTTTAGCAGTTTTCTTTCCGTTAATGACACACTTAGAGTCCGCCTGCAGAGATTTGAGGTTACAGTCTAGACAATTTCTTCCTTAAAGTAGCTAAATATTAACCTTTCTCCGGTGCACAACGTGTGGATGAGCGCACAAAGCACGCGAATTAAGATTAACCCACAAACAATAATTATTGCTTCACTGTACTGAATTCTCAGCGAAGGGTATCGTCGTCTTGCACATGGCTAGAGTTCGTTTCACAGCATGATTGTCTAATACTTTCTCTTGATATGAAGTATAAGAAAAACAACCCATGTCCACAGTGCCTCCGAAATGGGTGATTCTTTATTAGAGGTATTCTCACACTACCGACACTCATTAATTTTATTTTATTTTCTAAACATCTCGCTCTTGTGATTAAGGTGAGTGGGAAGTCATGCTTGTGCGATTAAAGGATTTAGTACAAAAGTTTAATTCAATATTCATAGGTTTTTAGTGTTCAGATGGAAATAAAGTTTCCATGGTTGGAATGGAAAGGAATGGAATGGAATTTAACTGAGGGGGCACGGATGGCCCAGCACTGCGCTAACCCTCGATATGGAATGAGTTGCGTGCCACAGATCCCCTACGCGCACCGCCCTAACCACATGAGTCCCTTAACGACCGGACCCTACAGCCGACAGAATTCATATACTGTACCATTCCTGCTTCGGCAACTTCCCCCAAGGCCTCCCTGTCGGTCCGAGGCGAAACTCCTCCCCCGAGTAGGTCCGCCTCGAGTGCCATTGCAGAAGCCATCCTACATCGCTGAACTACATTCCACGGAGGCCGGTCGAGAGAGTCAGCACCTTCGGGAGGCCGCCTGTATAGTGATCTGAAAAACCAGAAAGGGGATGATGAGGAAAGGATGATGGGGGAGGAAAGGAAGTGGTGAAGATGAGTGGTGTTCCAATCGCCTGATGAAGTTACCTGATATTCATCCACAGGGGTGAGGGAAAAAACCCGAAAAAACCTCACCCAGGCAACTCGTCCTGAGCGGGAATCAAACCCGGGACCGCTGGGTTCGGAGTTAGACTCGCTAACCCCTCAGTCACAACGGACAACGGTGGACTTACATGGTTAATACAATAAATCATTCTGGAATTCAGTGATATAAAAGACAATTAATTAGTTTCTTGTCCAAGTGCAAAAGAACGGCCTAAATGATAACGTGTTTTACCACTTACTAAATGTATCTCAATCTTCAGGTACACATTACTTATTGCAATCTTCACTCATACACCTTGTATTTTTTTAAGTTTTCAAGTAATGTACATTGTAAATTCTAAAGCAAAATTTAGTTAAATATTTCACCCTTAGTGAAACAGAAAAAATACTGAACTTCGATTAACAATTTTGTCCTTATTTTCAATGCATATATTTTTTTCCTCATGTAATGTGGGTGATATTCATAAACTCGTAGGTCTATTTTGTAGAACATAGGCTGCAGAAAACACTGTAAAAATCTCTTATGTAAATATATTCAGTAATTTCAGAGAAAAATGCACTTAAGTTTGAAACATATCAATTTACGGAAAATTGCATTAAAAAAAAGAAGGATGTATGAATTATATGTGTCGACAAATTTAAAGAGGACATTTAAAGGGCTTATCTGCAGAGATAGCCTTCACAATATACTGTTTTAAAGCACAAGTTTTTTAAACACAAAATAAAAAAATAGGATTTTTAACCGCTAATAACTACACAGTTATTTTAAAACGAAGTAATTTCTGATCCAGCCAGTCATGATAAAACATAATTGAGAAACCAAATCATATTTCATTTTTTTAGAGAGTAATGATGGAAATCTCAAATGTTGGCATATTTCGTGGTAAATTACAATAAATGTTCAAATAGATTACAATTTTTTTTATCAATAATATACTCGTAACTTGTAAGCTTACTGACTTGGTACCGGTCATATTGGATATTTCTCACTATATATCTTACATATTCTACGTGTATTATTTCCAGCATAATACCATTTTATAATTTGAAATTTTTCTTACATGGAATACATGTTCTTAGATTAATAAAGTTTTTCTGTATATATTATATTTTGTTCAATTATTAGCAAAGTAAATAAATAAATAAATAAATAAATAAATAAATAAATAAATAAATAAATAAATAAATAAATAAATAAATTTAATTAATTAAGTAAATAAATAAATAAATAGATAAACTATAAACAAAAATAGCTTTCTTTGCATTCAATTGTTTGTACTGATCAATGGACAATTACGATTAGCATACTGTACATTAAAAATCAGTGTAGCTTCAGCGGCAAAAACACATTATTTTTTTATATTTGTAATATCAACCAGAGACGAACAAGATCGTTTATTGGTACGAATGGAAGAAACCATTTCTGTACAAAGATTGCAGGTAAAATTAACTTAGAGAATCGAACCGAGGTCGTGGAATAAAGTTCGACTTTAGCACTGAGTTGCCGAAGAAGCAGCGTGACTTTTTCACGTCCCACTTTCCCCCTTCCTGAGAGTATGTAATTAAACAACTTGTATGGAAATCTATGCAGATCTATCCTTGAAACTTGTCCCTTGCAATTTGTTCTACAGTTTTCTACTAAGCACAAAACAATTACAGTTTTCAGAAGCTGAATGCGGATAACTTGACTGCTTTCGCGATCTGTTGTAGCCAAAATTTGGTGTTATGAATTCAATTAAAGTATAGAATTTAATAAATAACTGCTGGAAATATTGATGTGTATCTTATAATGGAGTGAGACTATTGTTATTCCAATATACAAAAAAAAAAAAAAAAAAAAAAAAAAAAAAAAAAAAAAAAAAAAAAAAGTGGTCGCCATGATCTAAACAATTACAGAGGATTAAGTATTTTAGGAACATGCAAACAATACATGAAAACAAATTATTGTCTACTGAAATGGATTTGTGGCAGAGAACAGCAAGAAAATCAAGAAGGGGAAATATCAGAAATCGAAGAATTAGAGGAATTATGGAAGTAGAAAAGAACATTATTGAAGTAGTAATTGAAGAAAGGAAATTATAATGATCGGACACGTGAAGAGGATGAAAAATGAAAGAATACGGAAGATGGTGCTGGAGTAGACTGCGGAGGGAAAAAGAAGAAGAGGAACAATGGATGGATGGTGTCAGAAGGAGTATGACTAGAAGAGATCTTACTGAAGTAGATGTTGAGGTTAGAGATTTGTGGAGGAGGAAAATTTCTTTGGGTGAAGGATAACTACTGTATTTTTTATTGGGTTGTTTTACGACGCTGTATCAACATCTAGGTTATTTAGCGTCTGAATGAAATGAAGGTGATAATGCCGGCGAAATGAGTCCTGGGTCCAGCACCGAAAGTTACCCAGCATTTGCTCGTATTGGGTTGAGGGAAAGCCCCGGAAAAAACCTCAACCAGGTAACTTGCCCCGACCGGGATTCGAACCCGGGCCACATGGTTTCGCGGCCAGACGCGCTGACCGTTACTCCACAGGTGTGGACCACTACTGTATTGTAGAAAAATTCTAATAAGAGAAACATGCTGTAAAATTTATGCTAATATACTAACCAGACTATCGAAACAATATGAAAGGAAATTATATCAAACAAATGAACTTAGAAACGGCCACTTACAAAAGACTGCATCTTTTCTTTCCAGCAATTGATTGAAAAAATGAAGAGAGTATAACCAAAAAAATCATATGCTGTTTTGTGGATTACGTGAAAGCATTTGACTAAAAGACGAAGTACATCCAAGCCATAGGCCTACTACAATTTGAATGCAGAGTCTATAATCCGAATAGACAAAGGAAAGGGTACTGGTGAAATATCACCAGGGTTAAACCACAGTCTAGTATATACAGTGACGAAGCTCGAGTTTTGAGGGTGCTAGGAACAATAGACTGTGCCGGTATTATTTCGCATTGTCTGTAATGAGGCGATAGTAGCAATCCTAGTGGTGAGCAACTATCTATGTACGCATATTTACTACGTATTGAGCTTCGTGACTGTATATACTAAACTATGGTTAAACACTGGAGTCAGGCAATGCAGGCTACCCACTTTCGCCATAGATCTTTAATATACCCAGAGTGGGTGTAGAGTGTAAGGGGACCGATGCATCAAAATGCTTTTAACACTACATAGTGAGATGCAGGGGACGTGGATAAATCAAATAATTATTGTACCAACAGCACATGACTGTATCTTAATCTGATAGGATGTACTGGGAATCGAACGCAGATCTCTGTCGTGCAAAGCCGAGAGCTGAGTGGGAGAGCCGATGCGACCGTCCTACACACACGTGGCCGGCCCTGAATAAGAGTTTCACTTACGTTTCTCTTACGATCGGAGAAAAATGGAAAGTGAATTTTACTTTCGAGTAAGAAGCCGAGCAAGCAGTTTTCGCGAATTAGTGCATAAATGACAATGATTTCACGTTTCACAACGCGTTGCAGCAGCTTTCCAAGCTCTCTGCGTACCCACTCCTCTGTTTTCTTCATTAGTTTCACTACTCTAACAGGAGAAGCTGCAATTACTACCGAAGTCAACAAACCTGGCCGTCGTACTGTTCCACGAAGCCCATAGAACAGAAACAATTTTGCGTACTATATTTTACGGCAATAAGTCTTCGGTTTGTTAATTTTGTTATTGAATATTTATATATTATTTTGTTTTTTTCTTTATTTTATTTATTTTAATACTGACTTATCAGCTACGTGTAGGGTAAAGTACATTATTTGACCAACACTAGACACATTAACGAGAGCCTCCCTGATCATGTGGTCAGTATGCTAACATCACAAGACAAGTATTCTTACAAGACAAGGGACAAACACTAAAAAAAACACGTAGGTTAGAGATAAATCTTCGCCTAAGCGAAGTCACAGCAACGAAAGTGACATTTATAGGTATATAATAACAATAAATGAGCCGTTCAGAGCAGAAGTGGTGTAAGTCAAAAATGGGTAATGAGGGTTAAAGTAAACATTCTGTAAAATAACAGCGCAAAGTAGCAATTAATATTCCATTTATTTAAACAATTATTTATCAGTGAGTGGATAGCAAGAAGGACATATTAATTGCTATTTTGCTCTGTATTTTATAGAATTTTTACTTTAAACCTCATTACCCGATTTTGATTTACACCACTTTTGCTCTGAATCGCTCAAATAATATTAATAAAATAATAATATATGATAATAATAAATAATATCAATAAAATAATACCTATATGACAACAACAATAATAATAATAATAATAGTATATGACAATAATAATAATTAAAATGAATTTAAGGGAAGTGGGATGTAATGGTATGACTGGCTTAAAGTTGCTCAGGATAGGGACCGATGGCAGGCTTATGTGAGGGCAGCAATGAACTTCCGGGTTCTTTAAAAGCCACTAGTAAGGAAGTATAATGATATGAATAAAAATAATAATAATATAATGGCAATAATAATAAAAATAATATGACAACAACAATAATAATAATAATAATAATAATAATAATAATAATAATAATAATAATAATAATAATAAGCCACCGGCGTGGCTCAGTCCGTTAAGGCGCTTGCCTGCCGGTCTGAAGTTGCGCTCGGGCGCGGGTTCGATCCCCGCTTGGGCTGATTACCTGGTTGGATTTTTTCCGAGATTTTCCCCAACCGTAAGGTGAGTGCCAGGTAATCTGTGGCGAATCCTCGGCCTCATCTCGCCAAATACCATCTCACTACCACCAATCTCATCGACGCTAAATAACCAATTAATAATAATAATAATAATAATAATAATAATAATAATAAAACATGGGGCGACAGCCCATGAAGAGCCAAGGCCGATTAACCTGCTGCAGGCTTCACGTCCACATGACTCAGCAGAGGTGAACTATCATCCAACCAAAATGTCGGTAACGTGTGGTCAGCACAATGATTCCCCCAGATATTTTAGGTGGTTTTTAAATCCAGATTAGGTACTCACCATAGCTCTCCAAATTATCACGATGCTGGATGAACACCGATCCTATATAGGCCTACTGGCCGAAATTTCATGAGAATATTTCTTCCTCCGTGAAGACTCTGAACAGCGAGCATTCCATAGTGCAAGCCCTATGAGGCATAATGCCTTTTAGACCATGACGCTATGGCGCTGGACTTTATAGGAACGGTATATACCGAGTTTAATTTTATTAACGTACTCCAATTATTATTAAAATCTCTTCTCTATTTCCTTCTTTAAAAACTGAAATGCTTAATGCTTCTTTCCATTCCTAAGGTAGTTGATAAGTAGTTCAACAAATGTATAAAAATCTTAATTTAGCAATACAGAAGTATTTTTAAAAACCTCGATATGTATACGATTGTTATTTAATGTTTCTAGCTTTTTACATTATTGTACTATTTTAGAACAAATTCATCTGTTGCTTTAAATATAATAAGATCCAAACGCATATTATATCTTTTCTTTAATTTGTCCACCTTTCTTTCTTTCTTTCTTTCTTTCTTTCTTTCTTTCTTTCTTTCTTTCTTTCTTTCTTTCTTTCTTTCTTTCTTTCTTTCTTTCTTTTTCTCTCAAGAAACATACTGTCTCTTAACACTGGATCTATTCCTCTTAAGGAATATTTATTTCTTCGGGGTTCATTTAATTTTTGTTTAAATGGTTTATATTTTTGTACGCACTTCAACATTTTGCCTTGTTAGATGTGTTTAAAGAAAATGAGACCGACACAACCACAGCTATAAATACATCTAAGAAGATGACACTCAAACGCCGGCCTGTTGTACAAAAGAGGATTGCTTTCATTGAGAAAACGTTCAGGTGTATAACGAACGCGTGATTGACACTTTTGACTTTGTGGAACTTATGGGGATCCACCATAAGAAATTTTAACATTTTATTATGCACAATGCTTAAGATATTGTAACATTTTAATTAACATGATGAAATCAGAATCCTTCATATGCCTGAGGCCTTTGAACAGTTACTCACATTGTGGATCTTCCAAACAGTCCAGAGTCTAAAAAATGCTGGGATCTTGTTCTTGCTTCCAAAACTTTTCACAGCCTTTTTGCGTCTTCCTCCTCAGATTTTGACAGAGCCCGTTTTCTTGCTTTACGAGAAAAAGAATCAGGATGCTGGCTTCAAGCCTTACCTCCTTCCAACATAGGCACCTTAATGGATAAATACGTCCTTTAAGATTGCTATTGCCTTAAGGCTTGGCATTAAAATTTGTTTTCAACACAAATGTATTTGTGGTGCAGATGTCGGTTGTTCTGGCCTCCATGGATTAAGTTGCCTAAAAAATTCTGGACGATTTTCCAGACACGTCATGATTAACGACATCATTAAAAGGGTCCTAATTTCCGCTGGTTTTCCTACCATCCTAGAACCCAATGGCGTAAATCGTTCCGATGGCAAACGTCCAGATGGCTTAACTTTAACACCGTGGTCCAAAGGCAAATCACTTTTATGGGATGCCACTTGTTATAACACCTTCGCTTCTTCTTATTTGCCCAAAACTTCCAAACTCGCTGGGTCAGCCGCTGCATCTGCTGTGACAATTAAACGCAATAAGTATCTCGACCCTCTTGATCGATATAATTTTGTCGTTTTCGCTGTAGAATCTATGGGCCCATGGTGTTCCCAGGCGAAGTTGTTAACTTCTGATATCGGCAAGTTTTTATTAGCACTTAACGGTGACTCTCGCTCTACGGCTTTCCTCCGCCAAAGAATTAGTATTGCCATTCAACGAGGGAACGCTATAAGTGTTATGGGGACTTTTCCAGAATCTAGATCGTTGGAAGAAATATTTTGTTTCGTGTAGAGCTGTAGACAGCTTTTCGCATCCTTTAGTTTTGTTGCTAATTTCTAGTTTGTCCCTTACTCAATTGTTTAATTTAATTTCAAAATTGAATTAAAGTTTATTTTGTATTAACATGACACTACATTAGAAGCGTAAAGCCTTCTGAGTTCAAATTATTTGTTGCTTATTTTGAATGGTTTTAAATAATTTGTTCTATAATTAGATACTTAACAATAGAAAGGTGCTAAGTACCAAATTTATTAACATTATTTTATTAATAGATGCTACAGCAACTTTATGAAGCTGACCAGCTAGTAACGCATACACATGCAAGAGCGATATTCCGAAAGCAAACCATTTCTTTTGTTTGACTTGCCCGGCGAACAGTTACCATTAGGAAGAAGAAACCACAAGTCCTTTCAAAAGCAGAACTGGCGAGTCCACAACCTTGTGAAGTGCTCCCCACTCTTCCACAGCCGAGGAAGTTTAACAAGCAGCCAAATTAAGTTTCGGTAATCAGGAGGAAAATTGTTTACTCAACTTCTGTAGAAATTTACAGACGTGGTCATGAGTTCCAGCTTGTTCAAACAGTTTCCCTCTCAGCGGAGGCCGAGAAGAAGGAAACGCTAATTACACAGAAGCGTCGGATAGGGCATCGGCTTTCCACTTGGAGGTCCGAGTTCTAATCCCATTATGTCCAAGTGGATTGATCCTTCGGTCGCTCAGCCTGCGAACTAGGGCTCCATTCCCGGCGTTGACTGAAGCGATACTGGTGGTTAAATATACAGAGAGAACCGTAAGAAATATAATTAATTCCAAGGGGTTATTCTTTGAGGCATTTCAAACAAAAAATTAATACAATCTTGCTCGTTTTTGCTTCCTTTTCGATGTAAAAAATGTTTCATATTAAACATTTTATGCTCGACTATGCCGAAATGTAGTAATTATACACTTGGTAGCAGTCCTTTAATGCATGTCATTAAAGTACACCTATTCATTAAAGTTCAGGTTTTCGATTATTCTCGGATATGCAATCGAAAGACAACGAGGGAAACGTCACGGAGGCTGGAAATCCAATACTGTCGCAGAAGGTTATGTTCTGTTACTATAATAATTAGCGTTAATTGTAAATAATATTCAAATAAATTCAATTTGTCATCTCGTTTTTCAATTCTAAATCAATTTCCAGGTTATATCAAAATTAGTTCATGTTATTCTCTAGATTATATCAACGTCAATGACATTAATGTTCCTCGGAAAAAAATCAATACTTTCGCGTCTGCGCACATCTCACAATTTACGAGCTATGCACAAGGTCACTTCCCCTCTTCAGTCAGATGCGAATAAAATGAATACTTCTGAATAATTTAAAATTAGAAATATAGTCGAGTATAAAAAGTCGTATGAAACTTTCCTATAATGGTAATTAAGACGCTCGGATGAAAATTATGAAACTCGCTTGCGCTCGTTTCATAAACGAACATACTCGCGTCTTAATTACTATCATTATAGGCTCGTTGCATAATGTACTATTATAGCGTGTTTTGGGAAATAATACTAATAGAGAGAGGGCTAGTTGTAACTTCTGCTACAAAACTGCAACCTAGTCAGCTGTGGTGTCTACAGGAGCCATATTGATAAATATGTAAAAGTATTTTAAATTCGTCCATACGGATGCTTTCACGTGTTCAAATGGATTTTTAGGAGTCCGAAATACCATTGACATTGGTAGAGCACCCAAGAATAAAATATTCCTTGACTGACGACATAGAGTCTGAAGTTGATGATGAAAATTAAGCTTGAGATATTCGAAATTGTCTTTACAAACACACATTATTACCCTAATATGTCATAGAACGTAGAACATTTACCGTACGTTACGTAAATAAAACGCTAAAATTTTTAAATTATACCGATAATGTAGTGATTTAATTTATTGTAGTAGCCTATATATTATTTAATATCAGTTATTATAGTTTACGAAACAGTAATGCAGTAGCGCCACATGTCGGTATTTGTTCGAATCAGTACTAACAGCCAGGTAACTACAGGCCGAGGCACAGTTATCAGTTGAAGCACAGACAACTGTAAAGATGACGATAACTGTTGTTTCGGAAACTCATTTTAAACATATCAGCGCGTTAAATCGTAGATAACTCTGCATGCATATGTAACTGTCTTTCCAGAAACCAGGCATTAATCATACTTAAATGAAAATTCAACTTACTTACTTACTGGCTTTTAAGGAACCCGGAGGTTCATTGCCGCCCTTACATAAGCTCGTCATTGATCCCTATACTGAGCAAGATTAATCCAGTCTCTACCATCATATCCCACCTCCCTCAAATCCATTTTAATATTATCCTTCCATCTACGTCTCGGCCTCCCCAAAGGTCTTTTTCCCTCAGGCCTCCCAACTAACACTCTACATGCATTTCTGGATTCGCTCATACGTGCTACATGCCCAGCCCATCTCAAACGTCTGGATTTAATATTCCTAATTACGTCAGGTGAAGAATACAATGCGTGCAGCTCTGCGTTGTGTACCTTTCTCCATTCTCCTGTAACTTCATCCCTCTTAGCCAAAAATATTTTCCTAAGAACCTTATTCTCAAACATCCTTAATCTCTGTTCCTCTCTCAAATTGAGAGTCCAAGTTTCACAACCATACAGAACAACCGGTAATATAACTGTTTTATAAATTATAACTTTCAGATTTTTTGACAGCAGACTAGATGACAAAAGCTTCTCAACCGAATAATAACAGGCATTTCCCATATTTATTCTGCGTTTAATTTCCTCCCGAGTGTCATTTATATTTGTTACTGTTGCTCCAAGATATTTGAATTTTTCCACCTCTTCAAAGGATAAATCTTCAATTTTTATAGTTCCATTTCGTACAATATTCTGGTCACGAGACATAATCATATACTTAGTATTTTCGGGATTTACTTCCAACCCTATCGCTTTATTTGCTTCAAGTAGAATTTACGTGTTTTCCCTAATCGTTTGTGGATTTTCTGCTAACATATTCACGTCATCTGCATATAAAAGAAGCTGATTCAACTATTTTAACTATTTTTGTACTCTAGAAATGGCTAAATCATAATCGAGAAATAGCTAGGAATGCCACTAGTCACTGATTTCTAGCCATAAAATGGTTAAAATGGCATCACTGGACCATAGCGTACCCTTCGACACAATACCGAGGTCGATGTTTTCACTTCTAGTAATATATCACTAATTGTTTTGTTGATACCGGCTTAATCGTATTTATGAATAAGGTTATTGACATGTTGACACTGCAAAACACTCATTTAAATCACAGATTTGTTTCTGCTCTCAGATCTCTTTCAACGTCCACAAGTTGCGTTTGCAAAATTAAGATATAGAATAATGTTTATCTTCCCAGCTTAGAATGAAGTCATTGTGCTTTTGAATAAAGCAACGGTTGTTACCAGAAAACAAGCGAGCTGATGTAACCATGACTATGCGCTTGGGATAGATATTGAGCTATGTTTCGCCATTTGACGTCATCTTAATAGTATTTGTGCCCTTTGGACAAAATTACTGAACTCGCATTGCGTAGTTACGCCCTTGCAATCAGTTCCATTATTCCTTATCAGGAATACAGGATGAAAACAGCGAAGTGGCATTGTTTGCTTCCTCAATATACGAAGTAGAGGAGAGAGTTATTGAAATATTGCAGAAAAGCGATTTCGATTTACGCAGAATCACTTTCAGTATTTCAGTCTACGCCATTTGTCCACCTAAGTACAGCGTTTAATTGTACTTACTTACAAATGACTTTTAAAGAACCCGGAGGTTCACTACCGCCCTCACATAAGCCCGCCATCGATCCCTGTCCTGAGATGGGCAGGGAATCTAGCTCGTATGGGCGAATGCATAAACGCATAATGAGTGTTAGTTGGGAGCCCGGAGGGAAAAAGACCTTTGGGGAGACCTAGACGTAGATGGGAGGATATTATTAAACTGAATTTCAGGGAGATGGAATATGATTGTAGAGACTTGATTAATCTTGCTCAGAATGGGGACCGATGGCGAGCTTATATGAGGGTGGCAATGAACCTTCGGGTTCCTTAATAATAATAATAATAATAATAATAATAATAATAATAATAATAATAATAATAATAATAATAATAGTGTACCAGAGGAACATAGATTTGTATTAGCTGATCCATCTTTAATACCCCTACAGTCTACAACCTTCGCATACCACGCATACCAAGGGAATGTCCCTATAAACTGGAAGAAAATGGTAGATCTACAGAAATTCAAATCGTATCTTCTAGGCGAAGATGATATAAATGTTCTATTCTAACATATACAATTGGCCTGTATGTGACAAAGACCCAGAAGGTTTACTATTACAACATTGTAAGTGTATAAAACATTGAAGAAAGAGATATACTCCAGTTAATCTGAAAAGTATTTTAATTGAGCGTAAGCATTTCAGAAACTCTACATATACATTAAATATGTTTATTTTCTTCATTACTATTTGACCCAGAGTATCAGGGATTTGTGTGTATGTTTCTACTTATCCATCATAAATATACATAAAAATAAATATTCTAATCCCAACACCCAACAATATCTGTACAGTTTTCTTTTGTTTCTCGTGAAAAATTTGGTTTAGTATACATTTGAGATTTCTGAATTTCCTAATTCAAGTGATAAATCCAAAACAAATTTCTTTCAAAAAGGCCCTACGGACTTAAGCATCAATCTTTTAGATTACGAGAATATACTTCACATTGTTTAGATGGTAACGTAGCGAAGAAGTTCAACGGACATGGAATGGATGTGTTGTCTGGAATATTGACTGACATGATGAGTACAAAGCGAGTCCCGTTTATTAAGAATGACCACTCAACCTCGTTCTAATCGTCATTATCATCATCATCATCATCATACTAAATATTAGAGCAGCGGTCACCAGCACAGTGCACTCTCGGGCTAGCGTCTCTTACCCGCGGATAAGAGAGGCACCAGCGTGCATCCGTGGCTGCTCCATACTGCACGACGGTGCATATTCTTATTTATTTAACTAGCTAGCTAGTGAGCACAAATTAAATTTATAAAACAAAAATGTTTCTAGCCACTACCGTAAGAGCCAGGCATACATAAAATTTACAAAGACAGTTTACTAAATACAGTAGGCCCTAGGCACTAACTTATTTCGAACCAATAAATACAACACAAGAACAAGAATAAAGAAGAAAGAGAAAAACACACATTTAATATAAATTGACAATCAGACAGAAGCCAGTGATATTCAATAAAAAAACATGAATATAGTTGACAGAAATAAAAGGAAAAAAAAATACATTTGTTAATATTATATACAGACGTGGACAAATTATTAACAAAATTGACGATTTTTATGATAATTCTGTTCACAAAATTTGACTTTTTAATTTAGATTACGGTTGATAATTTTGCATATTTCTATCATTACAATAGACAGAAATATGCAAAAATGTCAACTTTAGTTTAAATTGAAGAGTTAAATTTTGTAAAAATATATAATAAAAATCTTCAATTTTGCTAATAATTTATAAATTAGCAAAAATGTCAACTACAGTCTAAATTGAAGAGTTAAATTTTGTAAAACTATAAAATAAAAATCTTCAGTTTTGCTAATAATTTGAAAATATCCAAAATGTCAACTGTATTCCAAATTGAAGAATCGAATTTTGTAAAAATATATAATAAAAACCTTCAGTTTTGCTAATAATTTGTAAATATGCAAAAATATCCAATGTAGTCCAAATTGAAGAGTTAAATTTTCTAAAAATATACAATACAAATCTTCAATTTTGCTAATAATTTGGAAATACGCAAAGATGTCAACTGTAGTCTAAATTGAATAATCATATTTTGTAAAAATATATTGTAAAAATCTTCAATTTTGCTAATAATTTGTCCACGTCTGTACCATGGATAATTTTACAAATTTCTTTTTTGAAAGCTTCAATTTTAAAATATTTCAAATTTGGAAAATGGTTTGCAATTTTATTATAAAGTCTTGGGACGAAACTAGCACCATGTTTAAGAGCTGCACTTGTATGACATTTAGGCTCAATTAATGGGAAAATAGACTTTTGTCTTCGAGTACAATATTCATGTCGATTAGATTTATGTTTTATTTGATTTCTGTGGTAATAAACTATATTTATAAATTTCTTCAATAGTTAATACATTAAAATCTGTATAAATTATAAATTTCGATACATTCCTTACCAGATACCCATTTCAGCCATTGCTAACGACCACTGTATTAGAGCAAGGGTTTGTTTCCGCTTTATTGTGTCGATTTTCTACGACAGCCCACATTTCTCTCACCATCGAGGTGTGTGTTTACTAACATTGGAAATCTATACCGTCCCTGTTCGTATTTCCTACAACTTGGATTATCGCACTAAGATCTAGCTCGATATCCTTGGCGTACAGAGGAAAAAATATAGAAAATATTAACTGTGATGGCATCGGAGACCGAATTCCGTACTCGGCTATCAAACATCCAGCTCAACAAACACGAAGCCTATGCCAGGTCTGAACTCGCAATCATAAATTCCATCGGCTTGGCAAGTCGCCGGGTGGGCGATAAAAAGTGCAGTCAATCACAATGTGTGGCGGCCTTTGTCCTATTTAGGATCCGCAAGGCTCGGTGTCACCCTTGAGGACTGAACCTGTGCGACGTGATGCAATGACATGTCACCCGGTCCTTGGATCTGCAGCGAACGCGGAAAGGATTCCTGCAGAGGGCGTCATGAATAATACAGCAAGCGACACCAATTCAAGTGCGGAGTTTTTCTGACGATGGGAGTTGATCTAAAACGTTGTTCTTAATAGGGCTCAGGCGTGGAAAGAAGAAAGTAGACAGAGAGAGGGAGATAGAGAAATAATCAAATAGCGAAGGAAAAGAAAACGAGAAAACGCTAAGCGTAGACCCGAAATACAGGCAAAGAAATATAGAAGAAAGAAAGAAAGAAAGAAAGAAAGAAAGAAAGAAAGAAAGAAAGAAAGAAAGAAAACAATTATAGGTAGACCATAAATAAAAAACTTATGAAAGGAAAGCACGAAGAATAAATGTATGAACATACTAATG
Source organism: Periplaneta americana (assembly GCF_040183065.1). Classification (NCBI taxonomy): domain Eukaryota; kingdom Metazoa; phylum Arthropoda; class Insecta; order Blattodea; family Blattidae; genus Periplaneta; species Periplaneta americana. Next base: position 44,403,294 of record NC_091131.1, read on the forward strand.
AAAGAAGAAAGGTAAAGCACTTACGAATGGCTTTTAAGGCACCTGCAATTTCATTGCCACCCCCACATAAGCCCGCCATCGGTCCATATCCTATGCGAGATTAATCCAGTCTCTATCATAATATCCCACCTCCCTCAAATTCATTTTAATATTATCCTCTCATCTACGTCTGGGCCTCCCCAAAGGTCTTTTTCCCTCCGGTCTCCCAACTAACACTCTATATTCCAGGTAAAGCACTAGGGCTACTTAATGAAAAATGGAAAATAAAGTAAGTTCGATTAATTAATTAAAATATGTCTCAGTGAAACGTACAGCAGAGTCCGTATAGGCCAGTTTTTGTGTGGTGCTTTTCCAATTCACTGCATATTAAAACAAGATGCACTACCAGCTTTACTTTTTAACTTTGCTCTACAATATGCCATTAGGAAAGTCCAGGAAAACAGAGAGGGTTTGAAACTGAACGGGTTACATCAGATGCTTCTTTATGCAGATGACGTGAATATGTTAAGAGAAAATCCACAAATTATTAGGGAAAACACGGGAAGCAAATAAAGAGATAAGTTTGGAAGTAAACCCCGAAAAAATAAGTAGGCCTATATGAATATGACTCGTGACCAGAACATAGTACGAAGTGGAAATAAAAAAAAATGTAAATTTATCCTTTGAAAAGGTGGAACAATTCAAATATCTTGGAGCAACAAGTATGACACTTGAGTGGGAATTAAACGCAGAATAAGAATGGGAAATGCCTGTTATTATTCGGTTGAGAAGCTTTTGTCATCCAGTCTGCTTTAAAAGAAACTGAAAGTTAGAATTCATAAATCAGTTATATTACCGGTTGTTCTGTATGGTTGTGAAATTTGGACTCTCACTTTGAGAGAGAAAGAGAGGTTAAGAGTGTACTTAGGAACATATTTGGGGCTAAGAGGGATGGAATTATAGGAGAATGGAGAAAGTTACACAACGCAGAACTGCACGCGTTGTATTCTTCACCTAACATATTTAGGAACATTAAATCGAGGCGTTTGAGATGGGCAGGGCATGTAGCACGTATGGGTGAATCCAGAAATGCATATAAAGTATTAGTTGGGAGACCTGAGGGGAAAAGACCTTTGGGGAGGCCGAGACGTAGATGGGAGGATAACATTAAAATATATTTGAGGAAGGTGAAAAATGATGCTAGGGACTGGATTAATCTTGCTCAGGATAGAGACCGATGGCGGGCTTATGTGAAGGTGTGAAGGCAGCAACGAACCTCCGGGTTAATTATTGTTTTATTACTATTGCTCCAAGGTATTTGAATTTTTCCTCCTTTTCAAAGGATAAATTTTCTATTTTTATATTTCCATTTCGTACTATGTTCTGGTCACGAAACATAATCATATGTACTTTGTCTTTTCGGGATTTACTTCCAAACCTATCGCTTTACTTGCTTCAAGTAAAATTTCCGTGTTTTCCCTAATCGTTTGTGGATTTTCTCCTAACATATTCACGTCATCCGCATATACAAGAAGCTGATGTAACCCGTTCAATTCCAAACCCCCTCTGTTTTCTGGACTTTCCTAATGGCATATTCTAGAGCGAAGTTAAAAAGTGAGAGAGATCGTACATCTCCTTGCTTTAGCCCACAGTAAATTGGAAAAGCATCTGAAGAGAAATTGGTCTATACTGACTCTGCTGTACGTTTCACTGAAACACATTTTAATTAATCGAACTAGTTTCTTGGAAATACCAAATTCAATAAGAATAGTATATATAAAACGTTTCTCTTAACCGAGTCATAAGCGTTTTTGAAATCTATGAATAACTTATATACTGTGCTCTTATACTCGTACTCCCATTTCTTCTGCAATATCTGTCGAATATAAAAAATCTGACCAGTAGTCGATCTATTACGCCTAAAATCACATTGATGATCCCCAATAATTTCATTTACATATTGAGTTAATAGAAGCAATACTAAAGGGATGGAAAGAAAGAATAAAGCAAATATAAACGAAAGAAAATGATAAGAAAGAAATGGATGAGGAAAGAATAAAGAAAGAAAAAATGTAAATGAAAAAAAAGAAATTGATAAACAGAAACAAAGAAAGGACAGATAAGGAACTAATAAAAGTTAGAACAATGGACTAGGGCGTCAATAAATAAGGGCCGGGAAGCCAATTAACAGTACCGTTATGCCATCAGCACTGTCTGTCAGCACTCACACATTTTCCGGACATCACTCGTCTCGGCTCAGCGAGTACCGCATTTTAAACTGTTCCATTGTGTCATTAACACTACTTCAGTGACGAGTGTTTCCGGAACTCGGAATAAACTTCAATGTCCACGCATTCAGTTCTAACTGCTGTGCCTTGTTCCACTTCAACTGCAGCAAACAAGATAATGATGAACAGGACAACCCGATTTTCGCGAATTATTTTTTTTTTCACGAATATCTGCTACGTGAGTCAGAGAGTTTAAATTTTTATAGGTATGAACGAGACCTCTGATCACATACAACAGATAGACCAGCCTAATGTCCATTTCAAGTCAACTTTGATCAATTCCACTGCCATCTAGCGACTACAGAAGAAGTTACGTTATAACCCTGACAGAATTGCATGGAGTAATAGCTTGCAGCAGTAATTCCACCTAGCGGTCATTACCAAAAAAATTATTTTCGACAGTGGAGATTGTGGTGGTTGTTCTCTTTTATAACCTTTTAAGTACCGGGACATTTGTTGTTTTATTTTTAAAGTTCAATATAATTCTACACTTCAAAAAAAAAGTCACTGGCATGAGGAAACATGCACAGTTAGGGCACAAATAGTAGTAGTAGCAATAATAATAATAATAATAATAATAATAATAATAATAATACTTTATTGCCAGAACAAAGATGCATATTGATTTTTATATAAAAACAATCTAGCACCTCCAGAAAAGGTCTCGTGCTCAGGAACCATTCCACATAATGTTAATGTATACAGGTACAGGGACATCATTTTATTTTTACTTCAATTTTTATTGTACCTGAGTTTTTGAATGTACTTCACTCCCACCCCTTCTACTAATGAAGTTCAACCGTCCTCCACACAGATCCAAGACCGCATATACAGTCATAGTAGCCTTACGGTCATAGTAAACAGTACGTTCCAAAAATATGTTCGCGTTTTCCAGTGACGAAAGAGCTTTCAATATTGAATCATTTTCGCACAGATACTGTCGTCCATTTGCCTACGTCGTATCCCGGTTTTCCCCACCAGCTTTTATTCGCCAGCTAGTGGCTGGGCTGTCTTAACTCTTTTCTGAGAACATTAATTTCTGTTAGCAATTGGACATCTACGTAATATTGTACAACTGTTTAAAATAACATAAGTAAAAGGGCCTCGTTAAGTAATTAACTGTCACGTGATTTCCCCTCTTTCTACGACCCTACGACATAACTACTTGGACGGACAGTAGATAGCATGTCTGAGTAATTTTATCTTTTCGGATCGGACAGAAGTGAAGACTGAATTTACAGTACGTAAGGTACTCTTTTATAGAGTAGGTACAGAATTATTTCAACATGAGTTACTAGTACGAAGGACGAAACTGGTAATTGGGATTAGGTACAATAGTCTATAGTGCGATAATATGCACATTAGAACTGAAGCCTGTATCGAAATGAACGGCCACCATTTTCAAAAATGTGTTTAAACATTCATATTATGATTATTTTTCAATTTCGCTTCATTCTCTATATTGTGCGCTAATGTGCTGTAGACAGTATAATGTACACTGCATAATGAATACGTCCACATGGACAGCTCAGTTCGTGAGTAAAAACACTCATTGTTAATACTGTACTGTATTTTGATTAAACAAAAACCTAATGAAAATTATCAAACTCAAAAGGTCGATATTTCCTAATTTACGTATATGGATGAACTACTTTTCTTCCCTCCTATACCTAGTAAAGTGATTTGTTTGTATATTACGCCAGTATCATCGAACTCCAGTCGTGGAAGGGAGTAGCAAACGACGTTGATCCAGAGGTATAGCCAGGTTAATATTAAAAATGTTAGTAAAAATAAAATGATGTCCCTGTATATTATACAATACAGGGTGGACCGCTCGAATGTACCTAATTTCAATTGTATGTGACAGGTAAACGGTTGAAGATAGAAACCTACAGTAACGTTTATATGAAAGAAAAACTCTACAAGTTTCGATATGCACATCACCACATCTCTACATGAGCTCCAGCTGTCACTGTGACGATATCGAGGCGATGAACGATTTCTTGCCAAGCACGTTGGAGCATGTCTTCTGGAATGTTCTCAATAGCCTCTATGATGCGCTCCCGAAGATCATGAAGGTCTCTGACTGGGGTGGCGTACACTTTATTTTTGACGTAGCCCTAGAGAAAGAAATCGTATTGGCGAATTCCACTCGTTTGGGTTTGTCATCCGGCTCCAGACGTTGCATTAACTGCACTTTGTATGTGTACATTTTTAAGACGTTTATGGACAATTCGTTGGAATGTTGATTTTGGTACTTGAAGTTCCCGCGAAGCTCTTCTTAATGACTTCCGCGGGCTTCACTCATACGCGGCTTGAACATTTGCAACCATTTCGTCGGATGTTCTACGACCACCGCCATGCTTCTTCAACACCGATCCTGTAGCTAAAAATGTATCGTGCCACTTCTTAATGCTTTTAGCAGTTGGAGCATCATGGTTTAACACTCGCCGATACTCCCTTTGAACTCTAACAATTGATTTAAACTCCGCAATACGGTTTGCGCTTTCATCTGCGGTGTCGCCATTTTGACAATCGATACAATCTACGAAAATAAACCGTGTCTGCGCATCATCTACCGACAGGATTCGAAACGTGTTGAGTTTTCCTTTAATATAAACATTACCGTGAGGTTCTATCTTCAACCGTTCACCAGTCACATACAATTGAAATGAGGTATATTCGAGCCGTCCATCCTGTACTTCGGGTCTCTGCAGATACATCGTATATCATAATCATGTACTGTATACATAGGCTACTATACTCTCAGGATTTATATGCTGTCAATTCATAATATGGAAATGGCCAATCTGATATACAGTATAGGCCTACATCAGGGACGAGACTATTTCTGTAGACGCGTTTTGTGATCGCGATATGTAGCGAATTTTGTTCGTATTTCCCTTTTCTTTTTTTGCGAATTTGGAATTTTCTGCGTTAAATGCGATTTTTTTTACGAATATCATTGAATCGTACATCCTTTGTCACTACTAATCGAAAATGCAGTCCGATCAATTTATCGCATTTCAAACACATAGGCACGTCATAGAGAACAATAACCTTTTTCAAATGCCAGGTAAAATCAGCAAGGACTTGGTATGCATTACTACCTAATGACAAGTCTCCTAACTTACGTAATTTCGCAACTAAGATGCTGGCAATCTTTGAATCCACGTACGTCTGTGAATATTTTTCTTCTAAAATGAACGTGATGAAAAATATTGTGCGTACACGTCTAACAGTGAATCATCTCGTAACTGCTTCACGTTTATGTAGTAATAGTATTCATCCTAATATAGATGGACTCGTCCTAACCAAACAGTATATGCGATCTAGAGTTTAAAAGTGATTATTTATAAAGAATGCTAAGCCATAGTGACCATATGAATGCCTATATTACATATTTGACTTGATTTGAAATATTTTGCAATTCACTTTTAATTTTCAGAGAAGTCTATATTGTATCTTAAAAGTATTTATTTCAGTCACTGACTTCACAGCATATGTTTAAGGTGCTACACATTTACATTACATATTTAAAAGACGTATGAACGTTTTCGTTGGTCTACGCCAACATCATCAGATACGAGGTACATTTCAGCAATATTAATGCTCTCTACATAATATCTACAAATACAAAACATACTTAGTGGCATGCAAAATGAGACATATTAAAAACCAACATTGCTGTGATACACATTGACATTCTATATGACTGCCTTGATTGTCACTTATTTAAAATACACGTATAGATTACAAAAAATATTGATTTACATATATATATATATATATATAAATGCAAGTCTTCACATATGAGATAATAAAATGACATGATTTAAAAGTGATAAAAATAATAAAATATAAAACTAAGATAAAAATTATGAATGTGAAGAGTTGCAAAATTACAGTAATTACATTTATTATATTTTATTTCTGTTTCACAATAATACATATATTTCCACCATTCAGAAACGTGTGTATCATGGTTTGTGTCACGTAATTATTTGAATATTTTTCAAGTTTATATGGTTTTATAAATGCCAATGTATTATACGTTGAGTTGTTTGATGTTGATTAATGATGTATATTTGATTTTGTCGGTAATGCTGTTCCTCAAATCTGGAAATAATTGAATTCAATAAGTTGATGACCCAATTTTAATGGATTTAACATTTGATTTGTATGATATGTTAAATGGAAGAAACTTACATGGCAATGTATTGTCGATGTCCAATACTGTAATTGTAATAAACGTGAGGTATGGCGCGAGTCAATTATCAGAATGAACTGAAAAAGATCAAATATTGAATCACTACTAATGATATTAATGAAGCAAGTATTTGACTGACATCATATGAATTTAAATGAAGGACAAAATTCGGTGCAGTTATTTTGAGTAATGAAATAGTTACGAAAATAAATATTTGTGTGCGGTTATTATGTACTAGTAGCAATTTGAAATTGTAATATAGTTAAGTGAAAGTATAAATCAAACTTTATCCAAAACAGCACCTTAAACATATGCTGTGAAGTCAGTGACTGAAATAAATACTTTTAAGATTGATTTGAAATGTTTGATGTAATGGCATGCCGCATTAGTTTTGTACAGCCCTAAGCGGAAGAGAAGCCAAGTTCATGTGATGTAAACAAGTCCGAAATATTGTGGAAGGAGTGAACTGGATCACACTTATCTCCCCTCCGTTATGCCCATCCCTGCCCTAAGCTGAAAGATAATACCCGTACATAAATTACCAACATTACAGAGCAAGAATTTTGTTGTGATACTATCTATATTTTAGAACTATGTGAGGCATGCACCCTAGCAGAGGGACAGTACTTCGAGATTCTAATAGAAATTAAGGTGAGTGCAGATTTTTATGTCTGCAAAAAATAGCAATTGCTTAACTACGGAACGGTGTAACGCTTTCCGCCACCAAGGCCGTGACGAAGTCGGCAGAAAATCTTCTAACTCAGACACCTGTTATAAACAGTTAAAACATCATTTACGCACCAAAATTAAGGAAGGGGATTCTAAAATTATCTGTCTTCCTGTTCCAAACAGAAGGGGAGTGTACGTTTGCCTTTTTGAACAAAATTATGCAAGCCTTATACAATGCACAACGAGAGAATTACCGGTATCGTAAGGAATGTGTCATTATCTCGATGTCCCGACCTCATCGCCGTGACTTTTATATCAGGGAAAATTTAAAAGAAAAAATATTATTCAAAATTATCCATATACCTCGAAAAACTTAAATACAGCGAAACCTCTCCTTACGGACACCCCCAAGATACGGACACTCCTCATATACGGACAGATTTTATGTTCCAACTGAAATAATATAGAAACAATGATAAATTTAACTCTCGTTTACGGACACTTCCAGACACGGACACGGACAGCTGTTTCACAGTCCTAAAGCTTGCTTTACCTCCTGACTGCGGACAGAACTTGGGTTTCAAGACCTAATGTGTTACAAAAATGGAAAATTTAGTTTTGAGAACTGTACAGAAATTCCTTAATATGAAAGAAGACAATAAGGGTGCTATTCATAGACATTTCGCTACGAGCGTGCTAAACTAGCCCCGGCTATCGATTAGTTACGTTAGTTACTTGTACGGGATTCATATCATCATATCGCTAACACTGGTTTATGAGTACGAAAAACGTTAGTTTGCTGATCATCCACTGGAAGCCTTCGCTAAGAATATCTATGAATAAGGCCCTAAGGGTTTCGTAGGCTACCACTAGTCCAGCCGGCTATCCCTTGTTAACTGGAAACGGGTGGATAAACAATGCCATAAAATTTAACCTATCTGACGGGTTAAAGGTTTTCGCGATCGTGAAATTGTATTCGACACATGACAGGGTTAGTAGGATTATTTTCTTCACTTCAATCAGTTGTTCTGTTTCGAGAGACATGGCACCTGAACGTAAAGGTTAAGTTGAAAACTGTAAATTACAGTGCTGCATAACTGTAGACCTATAATAAAACTGCATGGCACAGTACTGTATTTTCCTTTTTCGGACTTATCTACTGTAGTTCAAATTTGACAAGAATTTACTGTAATATACTGTATTTAGAACTAAATTACACTAATACATTTCATTTAAAGCGTGAAGGGATACATAATGCATATTATAAATTTACTGTTAGATTGGGGAGCCTCCCTCCCAATAAAGGACACCTCCCAGATGCAGACAGCTTGTTACGTTCCTTCGATGTCCGTAAATGAGAGGTTTCATTGTATTGCATTCGGGAAAACTCTTGGAAGTAGTAATCTTGTATGCATTGAGAGTAATGCATGTCGGTTGCTATAATAACCACCGTGCTCTATAATTTGCTACCCGCTGTTCATAAGCCCACTCCCATTTGCACTGGATATGCCACGATATTGTGCATTTTCTCTCTTCACTAAATTTCACTCACGAATTTTTTTAATTTAACTTGACGATTGTTGATTGTTACTAAATTTAGATTGTAGCCTGATTCGTTACGAATTGTCCGATACTACTGCGAACGTCCTATCGCTTCGCATTCTCCAGTTACACTGCCTCGGCTACCACGCGATCCGCCAATTCGTGCCTCAACTTCCTCTGTCTCGCGTATCGCTAGATGACGTCATCTGCTCCACCTCAAGGTCACATTGGATACATTGATCTTTCGTCTTTCCATCGCCGTTTACTTGATTGGAATATGACGTGTAGTTTAGTAATTATAGGCGACAAAACTCAACTGAAAATGTGTTGGTCGACTTTCTGGGATGGCACGTTTGCACTGGACCAAACTTAAAACGTATTCAGGTCGGCCACTTTTTTTTTACCATCCCGTATACAGAGTGTTAAGAAAAAAGTATCCAATATTTTAGGAGGTGATAGTATGCATCGAAACAAGAAAATAATGTCTAATAAACATGGGTCCTACAACACATACTTTCTGAGATTGAACACTTGTTCATAGGAGGTTTTTTTATTTTATTTGATTATTTTACGACGCTGTATCAACATCTAGGTTATTTAGCGTCTGAATGATATGAAGGTGATAATGCCGGTGAAATGAATCCGGGGTCCAGCACCGAAAGTTACCCAGCATTTGCTCCTATTGGGTTGAGGGAAAACCCCGGAAAAAACCTCAACCAGGTAACTTGCCCCGACCGGGATTCGAACCCGGGCCACCTGGTTTCGCGGCCAGATGCGCTGACCGTTACTCCACAGGTGTGGACTCATAGAAGGTGCTCAAAGTGACGTCCATTCATGGCAATGCATTTCTCTGCCCTACAATACAGCAGACTACCAGATAATCATACCGTAGTTGACATCCCTAATAATCCGTGGCGCTACAGCCCACGAAGGACCAAGACCGACCAGCCGCCTGCTGGCCTCACGGGCACATGCCGAAGCAGAGGTGGACGATCATCCAACCAGAATGGCGGTATCGTGTGGTTAGCACGATGAGCCCCTCAGCCGTTATAGCTGGTTTGCTTAACGGGATTTCGCTACCTATCGTAACTCCCCAAGTGCATCACGATTCTGGATGGGCACTGGTTCCATACACTGGCCGAAATTTCCTGAGAAAATTTCTTCCCCCATGAGGACTCGAACCAGCGCGCATTCCGCAACGCGAGTCCTAGGCAGGATGCCTTAGACCACGACGCCACGGCGCGGGACAGTTGACATCCCTGGCAAGGAATACTGATTACGTCGCAAGGAATACTGAAAACAAAAGTCTGGTTGCGGATATGAGCGGGGTTCAGCAGAGATGGTGTTGTCAATTTTCGTAATCAGCATGTGTGGGCTGATGAAAATCCCCATGCAGTTGAAGAAATAAGGCATCAGCACTGATTTTCAACCAACTTATGGCCAGAGATTAACTGGGGATCGTTATCAGGACTTTCTTATTAACGTATTAAAACAAATTTCAAAGAGTGCGTGATTTCTTACGCCGAGGGGCAGAGGAATGCATTGCCATGCATGGACGTCACATTGAGCACCTCCTATGAACAAGTGTTCAGATCTCAGGAAGTATGTGTTGTAGGACTTATGTTTATTAGACATTGTTCTGATGCATACTAGCACCTCCTAAAATATTGAATACTTTTTTAACACCCTGTATAAGCAGAATGTTCCAACCTATATCCTACGTAATACAACGATTTTGAAGTTATATCCTTTTGTGTCTAAATACGCGAAAATATATCATTAACTTCATCATATTCACTACATTTACTGCGCTACAGATTTACGCCACTCGGAATTTACTTGATTAGGCTCCATCTGTCAATTCTGAACTGTCTGGACACAAATTTGTCACAATATTGTGTTCTCACCATTCCAACTCGAATCTCAGTTACTACTGCCTCTATTTTTAGCTTCATTGTCTTCCCTCTTGAGCCACGTGTAGACTTGAGTCCCTTCCATTTCTATTCTTGGATTCTTTTGACATTTTGGCTATAAAAATGTTTATTTATCCAGGATTCTTTTATTTTACTATCGTTATTAAATTTCCAGTTACTGCACACGTAATTTCCGTCATGAAAAAAATATAAACGAGCAGCCACTATGTTATCCAACGGTTCCAACATTGTTCCTGAAGAAACAACGTTACTTGTGGGAATAAGTTCACAGAGTGGCAGCTTTGAAGTTACAGACTGAAGAGAACACGCGAAACGAGGTGACAGTGAAGGATAATCACAATTTAATTATATGTTACAGTATTACTAGCCCATGAACCTTACAGTCTTTGGTCGAAGTTTAAATTATGCACTTTTATACTCGGCCTTCACACAAAACGAACACGCTGTGAGACTTCACGTTAGGAAAGAGATTAAAATTTAATAATAATAATAATAATAATAATAATAATAATATACTAATAAAAATAATAATAATAATAATACTATACTGATAAAAATAAAATGTATAGTATTCAACAAATTGGTTAGCAATGTATACGTCATGTCAGCTGTTCATTACTGCACTCTATTGGCAGCGCGCTCGCTTACACGTAAGATGGACAACATGACAACATTGCTCCCCCTTCTCTGTAAGCTGTCACGTCGGAAGTAGTTTTGGTTACACCGCAGTCTAGTATATATAATTACGAAGCTCAATACATAGTAAATATGCATCCATAGATAGTTGCTAACCACTATATATACTCGTACTTTGCATACTTCCACTCAGTAATGAGTTTTGGAATAATATTCTGGGGAAATTTCACAGATAGTAACAATATATTTCTATTACAAAAAAGAGTAATTAGAATAATAGTAGGTGCCAAATCTAGGGAATCGTGTAGGACTATTTTCAAAAAACTACAAATAATGCCCATGGCTTGTCAGTATATCTTTTCATTAATAATCTTCCTCGTATGTAACCGTGAAAACTTTGTAACTAATTCAACAATTCATAGTATAAATACACGTCAAAAAATGACTTCCATGCTCTATCGGAAAGTCTATCGTGCTATCAAAAAGGAGTGCGTTATATGGCAGTAAAAATTTTTAATAGCCTCCCTATCGATATAAAAAATTAAACTCAAAACATAAGATTATTTAGGGCCAAATTAAAGAAGTACCTAATTTCTCACGCCTTCTATTCTGTAGGTGAATTCGTGACATTCAATAACACTTCACGAAATTGATACTAAATCTGTGTGTTGTACTAGTAGACTATATTGTAAATCTCGTCTGTATATATTTCATCTAGACTGTGACTATAAATTAAGACTTTAAAATAGTATTAAGTTTTTTGATTTGTTCCATATTCTAGCTGTAAAGCAATGTATGAATACCATGGAATGTTAATAAATACAAAACAATATAATACTAGGATCGCTAATATCGCCTCATTACAGACAATTCGAAATAGTACCGGCACGTCTATTGTTCCTAGCACCCTCACAACTCAAGCTTCGTGACTGTATATACTAGACTGTGGTCACACCATAGAACAAGGTAAAGAAAAGGAAAACAAAGTGAAGGCAAGTTGAATATAAGGAGAACGAGGGGAATACATAGAATAAGCGGGAATACAATAAAAACAATGAGAACAGAAGGAGAATAAGAGGTATACAAGGATTACAAAGAAAATACAGGGAGTATACGGTAAATACAAGGAGAACAAGAGATATACAAGGAAAAAAGGGAAATAAAAGGAGAATAAAGGGTTACAAGAAGAATGGGGGTAATATAAGGAGAACTTTAGGGAATTGCATTTTTAAGTGACGTTCAATTCCACCCCCTATATCTAGCGAGAAGAAAGAGGCTGTCATGAGTAAGGGGCGTCTCTCTCGTCATTCATCGCTCAATGACATCATTAAAAGAGCATTAACATCCTCAGGGGTTCCATCCATCTTAGAACCTTCCAGGATCAGCCGTTCAGACGGCAAGAAACCCGATGGTCTGACTCTAGTCCCGTGGCGTGTGGGCAAATCCTTAATTTGGGATTCCACATGTGTGGATACACTGGCCCCTTCTCATCTGTCTTCAACCTCTAATACGCCAGGATCTGCAGCAGAAAGTGCCGTTGTCAGCAAACACCATAAATATAAACATCTTGCAGATAATTATATTTTTTGTCCCTTTTGCGGTTGAAACGTTTGGATCATGGTGTAGTGAAGCCAAAGCTCTCATCTCCACCATAGGCAGAAGTTTAGTGCAGCTTTCTGGGGACCCTCGAAACAGTCAATATGTACGTCACCGCATTGGTATCGCCATTCAGCGCGGTAATGCTACAAGTATTCTGGCGTCCTTCCCCGAGTCCTCTTATTTAGATGAGATTTTCTTCCTTTAATTATTCGATTTATTTGTATTTTATTATAGAGAACCTCAGATATTCTATTACATTTAAATTGTGGATTTGTAATGCATATTTTAAATTTGTGGATTTGTAATGTATAATATGAAGGATGGTTGTCAGAATAAAGAAACCACACGACGGCGTAGATTGTTGACGATATTCGTCCAGTTATTAGCGCCGTAAAAAAACTGATGTTTTAGACAATGTAGGACATCGTAATATTGACAATGGAAAAAGATCGTGCTTTAGGTCAGATTCTAACACGTGATAAAGGCTTTATGACATTATACTGTAGTTACACCGAATTCGTTGATTTGTTGTTACAGCACTAAAAAGTAATGGATTGGCACCGACCAATGGCTGGAGCTTTCCTTGCCCTAAATGACCCGTTTGACACGCTTCGGGAACTTAACGAATACGTTCTTACCACCGATCTATCACACTGTCTGTCCTTCAGAGGTGATATTTATGAAACCAAGACCTTTTTATAGGAATGTTGTTGGGAAAATCTACGAGTGAAACCGCAATACTACCACACTCTGTCTGCAGTGGTCGTCTTTTTAGTGCGGTTCTTCTCTGAAGTTAATTCTGTCCATTTTTAATATGAGGTCATAAAGTTGTTTCTTTCTTCACAGCTCCACAGTCTGCCGACTAACCATAATTCTCCGCTTTATAGTCGTCGGTTACGTTCACGTGATTTTACTCTGAGGCAATATTTCACATAACTACTCAACTACTACCTCAAATTTCTGTTTCTTTAAGCCATTGCGACTTCATCGGTACAAGGTATTATTTTTTTCTCCGAGCATCAAAACTTCATAATGCGATGTGCCTATACTGTTTCTTACGTTATAATCATTAACTGGAAATTGAAGGAAAGTTTACAGATTGTTTTATATACAGGTTGAACAGTGAGTAATGTCATTATTCTTTGAGATATACTTACTTACTGGCTTTTAAGGAACCCAGAGGTTCATTGCCGCCTTTACATAAGCCCGCCATTGGTCCCTATCCTGTGCAAGATTAATCCAGTATCTATCATCATATCCCACCTCCCTCAAATCCGTTTCAATATTATCTCCCCATCTACGTCTCGGCCTCCCCAAAGATCTTTTTCCCTCAGGCCTCCCAAGTAACACACTATATGCATTTCTGATTCGCCCATACGTGCTACATGCCCTGCCCATCTCAAACGTCTGGATTTAATGTTCCTAATTATGTCAGGTGAAGAATACAATGCGTGCAGTTTTGTGTTATGTAACTTTCTCCATTCTCCTGTAACTTCATCCCTCTTAGCTTCAAATATTTTTCTAAGCACCTTATTCTCAAACACCCTTAACCTATGTTCCTCTCTCAAAGTGAGAGTCCAAGTTTCACAACCATAAAGAACAACCGGTAATGTAACTGTTTTATAAATTCTAACTTTCAGATTTTTTGACAGCAGACTGGATGATAAAAGCTTCTCAACCGAATAATAACAGGCATTTCCCATATTTATTCTGTGTTTAATTTCCTCCCGAGTATCATTTATATTTGTTACTGTTGCTCCCAGGTATTTGAATTTTTCCACTTCTTGAGATATTATAAACAAAAAACTTTAATACAATTTTTATCGTTTTTGTTTCCTTTTCGAAAAAAAAAATGTTTTATGTGGAACATTTCATAGCGTGTTTTGGGAGAGCCATTGATTTAATTCCAATATGCTCAGTCAATTTAAGAGAGCAGTGCATTATAATCATAATGAGTCAAAGAATTTTAGTTATGTCCTTTAAATATGCAGAGATTTGATCCGAAAAAAAAATAACTTTTCGTTCTGCAAAGGAATTTTAAAATGTTACATTTGTTCGGATCAAATTTCTGTACATTTAAAGGACAGAACTAAAATTCTTTCAATCATTTAGTAATTACCATATTACATTGCTCTCTTAAACTGACTGAGCATATTGGGAATTAAATCAATGGTTTTTCCAAAACACGCAATGAAATATTTCATAAGGCTATATAATTTTTTTCTCGGAAAGCAAACAAAAACGAGCAAAATTGTATTCAACATTTTTGTTTGAAACATCTGAAGGATTAAGCCTTTGAAATGAATGACGTTACTTACGGTACACCCTGTATGTCTCCCTCAGCCGATAGAAGCATTTATCCAAGACACAAAATAAATAATTTGCCGTCAAATACTAGTGATTTGTCAATGAGTGCAATCAATATTCATTAACATCTGACATCCGATCGATCTCAGTCTATATCCACAATTATCATGTATTTTGAGGGAGTAAGAATTCCTTTCTGCGACATGTCTATAGTAAGGGGAGACTATTGTACCTTTAAACACTTTTCACATTTTATTTTTTTAAATTTTGGGAAATGAAATTTTTTAAATGAAAAAATGCTTGAAATAATTATTGAAGATCCCTTCACAACTTCCTGTATATATTTTCCTGTTTTACGGATCTATTAAGGATGGAAAAAAATAAAATGGAGGGATATGTAATGTGTTCGAAGATACAACAGGATCATGTACCTTGGAACATGCACTCTTGTAAGTTGGAACATATGGAATATAGGTGAGAATATAGCTGTAAAAACTGACAATCATATTTAAAATGTATTTGCAATCATAAACCAGAGCAGGCTTCTCTGATTTAGATTTTATTTCCTGGAGGAACAATAACTGCTTCAACAGCTTTCTTCAAGGCATCCGAATCAATTGGGGACCTCTTTAATTCCAGAGTTACTTCGTGACATGACCTTAAAATAAAAGAAAAACAAAAACCGATAGTATCGTGTAATGTGGAACATGTTCCATGGTACAAGATGTTTTGTGTTCAAAGGTACAAGAGGGTGCACGTTTTAACAAATATGGCTCCGAAATCTAAGAGAGTCAAATAAATCATGGAAAGTAAAATATGTTATTACTCACCACATGATAGAGAACACATCGTGCTTGAAAGATATTAACAAATGCAATCTGGTTTTGTGTTAGAAAACATATATCAATGAATGAAATGTTTACTTTTGGTACCAAAAAAACTTCTTTTGTCTATGCAATAAATCAAACCAAAACTACGACCAGAATTACTTAGCGGCTTTCTCTACAATCTACTTCATTTTGAGTCCTCTAGGTAGCAGTAAAAATTAAAAAACAAAAAATGTTCAAAGGTACACTATGCTAAAGGTACAACAGTCTCCCCTATACAGAGTTAACCGTAAATAGCGTATTTAATTTAAGGGAGTTATTCTTTGGAATGTATCAAACAAAATTGTTGAATACAATTTTGCTCGTTTTTGCTTCTTTTTCTTAGATAAAATTGCTTTAAATGAAACATCTCACAGCGTATTTTGGGAAAATCATGGATTTAATTGTCAATATGCACAGTCATTTAAGACAGCAGTGTATTATGATAGTAAATTATTAAAAGAATGTTAGTTCTGTCCTTTAAACGTGCAGAAATTTGATCCGAACAAATGTAACTTTTCGTTATGCAAAGGAATTTTACAATGTTATATTTATTCGAATCAGACTTCTGCACATTTTAAAAAACAGAACTAAAATTCTTTCAATCACTTATTATCATAATACACTGCTCTCTTAAAATGACCGAGCATATTGGGGATTAAATCAATGGCTTTCCCAAAAGACGCTATGAAATGTTTAATATAAAAAAAATTATCTCGAAAAGGAAGCAAAAAGGAACAAAATTGTATTAAATGCTTTGTTTGAAATATCTCAAAGAATAACTCCCTGAAATTAATGGCATTACTTACGGCTCAATCTATGTGTATAGGGGAACTAGGCCTAAAATGACATACCTTAAGGAAATCCTGAAAAAAATATGTATTCTTACCAAATTTGTTTTGGTCAATTATATATAACTGATACTACAACATTAACACATATATTAAGATCAACAGAAAGTGGAAAATACTGACAATCTTTAACTGAAAGGTGTGTTTGAAAATAGACAAACTATGTCATTTTACCCAAGTTACTAGGGTAAAATGACACACTTAAGTTAATTTTTACATAGTTCAAAAAAAATTTTTGTTTCCTTACACTTGCACATTCATTGTGTGCACATGAGAAACATTTCTTGCAATGTAGCCATGTTTCTTCTGGTTTATATTGGCTGTAAAATTCATTGCAGTACAGACAAGGTGCATCGTTCTTAACATCACCATCGAAGTCACTCTCTTCATCTTGGTCCCCATTGCTTAGATCAAACTGAAGCTGTGTTTTTCCTCTGTTTGCTGAACATCTTTCTTCTACAGCTCTTCCTTCAGCTTCCTTTAATTTTAATTGGTTAATAAAGAGATGCTCGATTTGGGACCGTTCATATGTTCTCTTTCTTCTCGCCACAGATCTAGTGCCAGAGGGAATAGGGGAGATCTCTTGCTGTGTCACATGAGGTGAAGGCCTCGTTTGTGATGTTTCCGCTGCTGGAGCAGTTGTTGGTGATGGCTCTATCATATGTTCTTTTGCATTCCTTGTTGTTGAACTGCTCTTCTGTGTTGCACCCTTTGGGCCGTCTGTAGGGTCTGCATTCGTTTAGAGGTCTGTTTGTGGGCGCTGTAGGACTAAATAAGTGATCAGGAAATATGTCCAAATTGAGTGGACAAATTCTTGTTGAAGAAAATCCACCCTATGCATTGGTGATGGTTGCAGATTTTCCATAGACTTCAGAAAATAAGTCCGCAATTTGAAACTGTGTTATCACCCATGCAGGATGGTTCCTCAGCCACTTTATAACGACCTGATCATATGTTTTCAAAGGCCCGAAGAAAGAGACATCAAATGGCTGGAGTTGGTGGGTGCAGTGACGAGGGAAGGCTAACATGACGTGTAATCACTGTTGCCAACTTCTGTGCACTATAGAGCTGCAAATCCAAACTCATCTTACAATGTTTTCCACAAAAGCGCTTTTTGGTGAAGTAGGTGCAAGTAAACTTCAGACTCGCCAAGCCTAGCTCATTCATAAGAGGATAAATCTGACTAACAAAATTCAGTGCATATAAATATTGAAAATATATTTATTTTAGAAACTTTAGGGTTTTATATATTTTAAAGAAATCCCCATCTCACCTATTTTCAAATCAGTTAGCTTTACGAAAAATTCAGTCGAGCAATGAGAGAGATGCCATTATATATTACATAATTTCACAGAAGTAATCACTAATCAGCCATTGTAAACAAATTTGACACCAATTTTGCAATCGTTATCGCCCATAATATATGGCTTCTCATTTCCAGTCAGAAACATGCACTTGGGTAATATGACATAGTATGTCATTTTAGCCAAGTAGGTGGTATGTCATTTTACCCGAAATGAAGAAGAATAAGAAGTAGTGTTAGTACGACCTAACCTCTTCATGAATTTGGATATTGTAATGCTTTTTATAGAGGGAAATATTCATGTTTTCAGTCATGAACATTATTTTACTAATATCTAAAGCTTAAAAGGACAAAAAAATACATAACATACCTCAACAATATTATATCGTCTTGCACTTTTTTCCTTTAGTTGCACCTGCTTCACCAAAAAGCGCCTTCGCTTGCTGAAACTTGGATGTAACCACTCTTTCCAGCTTCTGTGCACTATAGAGCTGTAAATTCTAACTCAGCTTACGGTGTTTTCACAAAACACATAGTATGTCATTTTACCCAAGTATGTCATTTTAGGCCTAACTCCCCTATGTAAGTTGTATGTATGTATGTATGTATGTATGTATGTATGTATGTATGTATGTATGTATGTATGTATGCATGCATGCATGCATGCATGCATGCATGTAGATCCGGAGCTGCGTTCGGGCTTGGGTTGGATCCCCCTTTGATTTCATTGAATGGTTTCTTCCGAGGTTTTTCCCCAGCCGTGGGACTGAAGCCGCATAGTCTATGGCGAATCCTCGGCATCAACCCCTTTGATTTGATTACCTGGTAGGGTTTTTCCGAGGTTTTCCCCAACCAAAAGGTAAATGCCGGGTAATCTTTTGGCGAATCCTCGGACCTCACCTCATCTCACTACATCTCGCCAAAATATTTAAAAAAATTGCACAAAATTGTAAAAATTGAAGAAAATTACTAAATTGTAAAACTGTAAACATTTGTAAAAATTGTAATTGTAATATTGTAAAATTTTGACTTGTTCCACATCTTAAACCTTCATTGCTCATGTAAGATCTATGGAATAACATAAATAAATAAATAAATAAATAAATAAATAAATAAATAAATAAATAAATAAAATATGCATGTATATACATTATCTGTGCCTTGTGTTGTAATGTATAATATTGACATAGTAATTGTGTGCTCAGTGGAAAGCGTGGCAAAGTATATCTTTTTTTTTTTTTTTTTTTTTTTTTTTTGCAAAATGAGGTAGCTCCATTATTTCTTTGTATTTTAACGCCCCTAAATTGCTGATTATAATAAAGTATTTTGTGATAAAATGAAACTCCTAGATACCTAGGTCATACTCCGAAAAAGGAAGAAGCTGAATTATAATTTTTATTTTTTAGAATGTTTTTTGTACTGTAGTTTCCCACAACTTTATAAAAGTGGAGCTACCTCGTTTTTACAGGGAGCCCTTCAATTTAGTTCGCTTTTGCATCATTTTCGAGATAAAAATTGTTTATATGAAACCTTTCATAGCGTGTTTTGTGAAACCCATTGATATAATTCCCAATATGCTCAATCAATTGAAGAGAGCAGTATATTATGATGTTAAATGATTGAAAGAGTTTTAGATTTTTCTTTTAAATCTGCAGAAATCTGATCCGAACAAATGTGGATTTTCGTTCTGCAAAGGACCTTTTCAATATTATATTTGCTCGGAGCTATATTTTCAGACTATTTTCCCTCTACAATAGTTACTCCTGTCAAAAAATTCAGGAGAAATTTTGATATGGCGATGTGAAAGGTATTCGTGTTAGATATAATCTACTAGGGTCATTAAAATTATATGGTTAACGGGTGGAGGAAGTCATGCTAAAGATTTTTTTGCCCTTAGAAGTCCACCATCTTTGGCCGATTTTCAACCGAAGAACCTCTGATTCAATGGCAAGAACGCCAACCACTAGATCACAGAAGACGTCTAGGGCCATATAAACTCTCGACAGACAGATAAAACAATGTATCAGCAAAATTAATATTATCACGAGGAAGAAAAAACTTAAATTTCTTACATATACGTGGGACAGAAGGAAAAGAAATTTGTATATCACAATTCGCAAAGCAGGCGTACTATGTTTTTACGCTATCTGAAAAACATTAAGATATGTGGTCTTATTTCCGTCATGAGAAATTAACTAACGTCCTCGTTACGATGGTGCTTAAAACTATTTTTCTTTATTTAGTTGACAAAGAAACTCGTTAATACTTACAACACATGACATTATAGATTTGGGACGGTGACAATAATACGTTTTCCTAAACTTGGCGTTCACACGAATATTTTACATTACGGCTGACGTGGCGTATAACCACATACATATTTTTTGAAGTTTTACACGAATTTATCACAAGAAAATTGTGTCGTGTGTAATTTAGCTTCATGACTCACGTCTCATCTATCTTTCAGACAACGGCGAACATAAATCCTTCTTGGGGTAATGTTTGTTCAAATGCACCTGCAGGTTGAAAGTTTCACGTGTTTATACAGTTAATGAGGTACATTAACACAATACTGAAATACTTTCAACTTCTGCGTAGCATTTCATATCGTCAATAATAATAATAATAATAATAATAATAATAATAATAATAATAATCATGGTGAGTAAGGCCATTATTCTGTTTCGACTCCTTAAGTCAGAAAATACCGTATTTTCTCGGATATTCCGCGCACCCGAATAAGCCGCGCACTTCACTTTTGAAAGGGAGAAAAGAAAAAAAAATGAAAATAAAACTTTCAACAAATGTATTCACGACAAATAAAAAACAATGAAACGCAAATACAGGGTGATTCACGAGAATGAACCATTCAGAAGTAGTCTATCATTTCTTTAATTGGCAAGTATTAAGAAGCTAAAAATGTGCTGTGAAGTCGACCTGGCTGGCGAGTTGGTATAGCGCTGGCCTTCTATGCCCAAGGTTGCGGGTTCGATCCCGGGTCAGGTCGATGGCATTTAAGTGTGCTTAAATGCGACAGGCTAATGTCAGTAGATTTACTGGCATGTAAAAGAACTCCAGCGGGACAAAATTCCGGCACATCCGGCGATGCTGATATAACCTCTACAGTTGCGAGCGTCGTTAAATAAAACATAACATTTAACATTTTGTACTGTGAACTCCTTAGTTGCTTCGTACAGACATCTTTTTTCTATTTTTAACTAGAAAATTACATTATTCTTATGCACTTTTTACACCAATTTTATTACAAATCACATCACTTCCACTGACTTGATTATTTGAAGTTCAATTTTGCATTCTAATTTAGAGTCTTGGAGAGTTTACAACACATTAAAAAAAAAAAAAAAAAGTCGCCGTCCGCCTGAGTACACTTGGCCGCACGTTTGTGAACGGCACTCGTCGCGCTACGTAACTGCATACGGTCATCTTTGATTTCCGTAGCGCTCACGCTGACTGCTGACTGCACGCTGACCAAGATCACGCGTTCACAGCAATGCGTTCCAATAACGAAACGTAACTCTGTAAATATTGAGAATAGGACCCATGTTTATATGCCATTTTTTTTTTTGCCCAGAATGACTTTGGAAATAAGCTCCGTAAAGGACGGTAAATCCTCGTGAATCACCCTGTATAGTTCAGTTAAAAATATATTTTTTTTTCCTAGAACAGGACGCATTTCAAACCCATCCTAAGCGCACGCACTTTGTTTTGTTTAATATAATAAATGTCTGTAATTATTGTGAATTTTATTCTGCGCTGTTTTCATCATTATCATCGACGTGGCCAAGGCATTCATCTTCACTCTCACTTCTCCATACACAATCGTGCTCTGTTTCGTCCAACTACTTGGTGATGCTACACTTTTTGAAGCTCTTATCAACTAAAGACAGCGATATGCGTGTCCATGCATCATGAATCCATTGAAAATATGAGAGGCACACACTATAAGGTACACTTATCACACTTAAACTTGATTCTGATGGAGAGAAGAAAGACACTCTTTCAGCTTTCCCAATAACGGGACTGCCTCATTGGACAAAACATAACACACAGAGTCAAAATAAAAACAAACCACAAAAGAGGAATGTGAGGAACAAACAAGAAAGGGAAATTAAGTACAGGAAGGATAAGAGCATACATATAACAAGCCTAAACATAATAAACTAACGGATTAGACGTTCAAACAAAAGTTCTTCCCCATTAAGAAACAAAGTACAGGAGGTATTTTAAAATGGCAAGTGATCCTCTGATAGCAGTAAGGGAAACATCACGAATGAAGTCGTTGTTCAGCTGGAACTTCTTGCAGAATGTGACAAAGAGGCGAGGTATTGTGCCCCTAGAGCCAACCATTAGCCCAACTACTTCAATGGAGGTGAGGCGATATTTCTCCAAATAGAATGGAACTGTGGGCTCATAAATCCTGCATTTTTCTGCGTGCGGGCTGTTGTTCCTGTGCCTCGAACCTGACTGTCGGGCCGATAATGTAGGCGGATGTAGAGCCTGGTGGAATGACAAGCATGTCAATTCGCCGACAGGACCCCTTTTGAGAGATGCCATGGACTTCTTCGTGTACAGTGAGACCTTTCTTCCTCAAGGCTTCGGCAATCATGGACCTGATTCTGTGATGTCTAGATTTCCGCAGTGTCTCGCTGAAAGGACAGGCACCCAAAACGTGCTAATCCAAATGCAATTTAATAATGTTAACAATTGAAATACACGCGCGGATACCTCGCCCGCCTCTCAAAAAAATCCGGACTACACGAGAGATAGTGAGTGGTTTCTATAGCTGCGAGAGATAGTGAGTGGTTTCTATAGCTGCGAGATGCGAGATCTGCGTACCTCGCAACTATAGAAACCACTCACTATCTCTCGTGTAGTCCGGATTTGTGCGTGGCGAACATCGCACCTCGCATGCGTCGCTTCAGAAAAACCAAGGCTTAAACTCGTTTTTTTTTCTAAGCTCGAAAATACTTAAAGAAATACCTCTATAATAGACCTACTCTAAATTTAGTAATAATGATGGAGAGAAAAAAGATCTTGTTGTACTAACGAACAGAAAAATACAAAAAAGATACAAGGTTCCCAGCATTTACGTAATCGTCACATACGTGAGAATATATGTGGAAATTTGTTGTGCCGATTGTTTTTATGGCGACGAATACCTTCCTTAGCAACGAAATACATTTGTAAAGCTTGCCCGATCTTTAATAAAGCTGAAATTTCACCAGAGGCGTGAGACTGAAGCGCTAATCACTAATCACCACAATGCAGTTTTTTTTTCGCGCTTCCTTGTTTACGACGCCATGTTATTTCCGCTGCACAGTGTAATTGTATAAACAAGAGTGATGATATCAACAGTCATGACAAAATGCTTTTACATTGATTGTTTTTTAATGGCAAGCTCTCACGACATGTTGATGGCGCTAAAAATTATTTCATAACATGTTACTGTTTACTTATAAAGGTTACCACACACAGAAAGCTAAGCTAAACTAAGGTAAGGTAAGCTACGACTTAGCCTAGCTTGAATGCTTTATAGGTCTAAACCACATTAAAGGTTTTGCCTTAACTCCCACATTGTTAGAGGAAGAAATGAAGATGGACTGATCGAACTGAACTCCTCATTAAGTCAATAAGATACGTACAATCAATCGCGAGAGTTTCACTTATGTCTTGCCAACAGTTCTTTCCTGGTTGTGTCTCTATAATAATTTGAGGTTGTGTCATGGAGACAGAAATATTTTTTGTATTACTTTAATAAATCTTTCCTCCCTTGGCCTACCTTTCAAGGTAATTAGTACACAGGAACAATAAAATAACTATTAAAGTTGGCCTGCACACACACACAACAGTCTGCTAGATGCCGGGAAAACAACTGATTATGCGCATGCGCGAAGTCAGCTACAACTACGAAAATCGCCTCCTAGGCGATCTGTGAAACTTCGCTTAGCGTAACTTAACTTACTTTAGCTTAGCATAGCGCTCTGTATGTGCCATTCCATATAACCACATTAGAGCTTTTTCCTTAGCTTGCGTAGCTTATTTTGCAATTCATTTTTATAGTTTTCAGAGAAGTCTGTATTGTACCTTAAAAGTATTTATTTCAGTCACTGACTTCACAGCATATGTTTAAGATGTTAAACATGTAATGCAAAGGTTTAACACCTTAAACATATGCTGTGAAGTCAGTGACTGAAATAAATACTTTTATGCTCGACCATGCCGAAATGTAGTAATTATACACCTGGTAGCAGACCTTTAATGCATGTCATTAAAGTACACCTACTCATTAAAGGTCAGGTCTTTCAGCCAATGACGACTCAGGTTACAACTGTTCAGCCAATGACAGGTCAGCTTTCTACCGTTATAAAACCGCAAGTATCGATTATTCTCGGATATGCAATCGAAAGAGAATTAACGAAAAGTCACGGAGGCTGGAAATCCAATACTGTCGCAGAAGGTTATGTTCTGTTACTATAATAATTAGCGTTAATTGTAAATAGTATTCAAATAAATTCAATTTGTCATCTCGTTTTTCAATGTCTAATTTAATTTCAGTGTTATCTCTGTAGGTTCTTATGGCCTAGCAAGGTCAATGTGAACATCTGTTCCTCGGAAAAAATCAATACTTTCGCGTCTGCGCACATCTCAACATACGGGACATTGGTCTAGGTCAGATACAAAGAAAATTAATAATATCAAGTTAGAAACATGGTCGAGCATAAAAAGTCGTATGAAACTCGCCTATAATGGTAATTAAGAAGCTCGTATGAAAATTATGAAACTCGCTTGCGCTCGTTTCATAAATATCCATACTCGCTTCTGAATTACCTTCATTATAGGCTCGTTGCATAATGTACTATTAAGATTGCGTAGCTTAGCTTAGCTTTCTGTGTGTGGTAGACTTAACATAGAACTAATACATGTAACATGTTCGGGTGACTTTTGTATCGTGCTGTACGTTCAAGAAATTTTGAAATATATATATATATATATATATATATATATATATATATACATATACACACAGATTGGGAGGGGACTAAATAGGATCCTTTTGACAGATGAATCAGGGAAATGTGTTACATATAAAAGTCTAAAACCACTGTGGTATTTTGTGGCTAGGTTCTGAGAAAAATAAAATTTTCAGTTGAATTTCGGAATGCGTATTCCAGGAGTGATGTTTGGGAAAGCATTGTTACGCATTGTTTTTATGCATGTATTTATTTACACTGCAAGTGGTCAAGCACCTGGTGGCAGTGGTATACACAATATAAACAATACACAATAAAATGATAAGCAATACACAATAAAATTTACAATACACAATACAATTATACAATACACAATACAATTTTATACACAATACAATAAGAATACACAATACAATTTGACACAATAATTACAATTAATAATAAAACATAAATAAAATACTTAATTTACAATACAACCTACATAATTATGTATAGGCCCTACATAAGTTTGAATAGTCTTTCACTTTACTCACATCTCACTCACTGTAGTGGCGCTATGACGCATTTCACTGACACTATAGAACACATTTCATTGCCGTTATAAATTATCACTGATCGGAACTATTCACTGCACTGTAAAACCATAACTTCACTGACTCACCTCGCTTCATTGATACAACAGTTCAAATAAGTCAAATAATTACACCCTTATGCATACTTATAAACAGAACTACATTTAAACTAAACATTTCTAGTTTAAGGTCCTCTTACACGCTATTTTTAAATAATTTACAATTCAAACCAAGGAAGTAACTCGTCAGGCTAAATAAATACATGTCACCTTAAAAAAATTAAATGTTAAATGTCACCTTAATTTTAATTTGCACTTTATACACAACTTTTTAAGTTATTCTTGAATCTCCTTAAGGAAGGACAGCCCTCAAAGACCGCTGCAGGTAGGTCATTCCAATCATTTATAGTTCTATTTAAAAACGAGAATTTACCTACATCCGTTTTCTGTTTCCTACATTTGATTTTAAAATCATGATCGTTCCTACCATAGTACGTTGGCTTTTCTAACCGAGCCGTTATGTCTACCCATGCTTTCTGACCTAGATGTGCTCTATACAATGATGTTATTCTAGTTTTCCTAAGTCTGTTTTCCAAAGTTTCCCATGTAAGTTCGTTTATCGTATCGTTTTACTGTCGCTGAAGGTAATAAGTCTTTTCCTTTCGAATTTTTCGCAGACTAACTTTCTCACTATGCAACAAGGAAGTCTGTCGTGCGGACTACACAGTCCTCTTTGCTTCTTTAACACTCTTTGATCCGCCACTGTTAACTTCGCTCCAAATCAGACTATTTTACTTCTATAAAATTAGACCACAATCGTGGGTGTTTGTTCCGAAGGCCATCTGTACAAAAGTAACGCTGTAGACAGAATCGGGTTGAGGCAAGGCAGAAAGTTTATTAAAATGTATAGAAGGCGAACTATGATAACGAAGCATAAATATTCATGTAACAGTTGAGGTGTGATCGCGATTCGAAATTGATTTCCTTATCTACTACTACACTAATGGAAAAAAAAGAAATAGTAATTTTGTATAACGGAAATTCGATTAAGATTGCCATGGAATTGCTTACGTCATATCCGATAAAATAATTTCTCGGTAAGTAATATATAATTACCAGGGAAAGGATTTATATGTAAATACATATTTACTTATAAAGCTAATATAATTTATATTTTGCATTATCTTTATGTTTCACAATGTGTAGGGTTGAAAAATCCTACTTTTATTTTCCATATTTTTCCATATTTTAGAGTTTAGTACATATTTTCGTTAATTTCCATATATTTTCCATATTTCATATAAAACAGTCCATATTATATTAGGTTTAACAATAAAACAAAACAAAATTCCATTAACTTTTAAAAATACATTTCAACAATAGAGATTTAAACACATGTTCAGTAATCCCTTTAACATCAGAGTTATTTGAAAATTAGCAGTCCTATCAACAATGGGAAAGTAAGTTACAAAACTGTATTAATTTAATTTAAAATTTTTAACAGACTTCAGTTGTGCAGCTCAACAGTTAAATGCCAGTCAGAGTACACATAGGTTCAGTTTTGTAAATCATACTATAAAGACGGTAAATATGCCAAAAGTACGTCATTCAGTCAATTTAAAATCAAAACTAACAAGTTACATTTCAGAATTTAAAGAAGATGGTTTATCAACTGACAATAAAATATTATTTTGTAATTTGTGTCAGTGTGCAGTATCATCTACACAAAAGTTCCTGGTGCAACAACACATTACAACTAGTAAACATCAGGCCAACAAACAACTAAATTCCAAGCAGAGACAATTGTTTTTAACACAACCAACAACATCGAATGTAAGATCTGAGTTTAACATCGACCTGTGCCGTTCTCTCATCTCTGCTGATATTCCTCTCTACAAACTAAAGAATAAGGTCTTCAGGGAATTCCTTGAAAAATATACTCAACATACAATCCCGGATGAGTCAACACTTAGGAAGACGTATGCTCCATCCATCTACGATGAGACAATACAGAAGATAAGAGATGAAATTAAAGATAGTTCAATTTGGGTTTCCATTGATGAGACTCCCGACAAAGAAGGTAGACTTGTTGGTAATGTAGTTATCGGTTTGTTAAGTGAACAATATTCTGAACGAATTCTTTTACATTGTGATGTTCTAGAAAAGTGCAATAACAAAACTATAGTTAAACTGTTCAACGAAGCTATGGGTATCCTGTGGCCAAAGGGTATTATGTACGATAATGTGTTATTCTTTATTAGCGATGCTGCCCCTTATATGGTCAAAGCTGGACAAGCATTATCTGTTGTATATCCTAAATTGACTCATTTTACTTGTGTGGCGCATGCATTTCATCGTGTGGCAGAAGTGGTCAGAGACAATTTCCCTAAAGTAGATTTGTTGATTTCATCAGTGAAAAAAGTATTTCTCAAAGCTCCCAGTAGAGTTAACGTGTTGAAAGAAATGTACCCTGAAATTCCATTGCCACCAAAGCCAATTTTAACTAGATGGGGTACATGGCTAGAAGCAGTTGAATATTATGCCGAACATATAGACTCTATTAACAATGTTCTCCTTGCATTGGACTCTGAAGATGCAGTCTCAATTGATACTGCGAAAACAGTTACCTGTGACATAAGTGTGAAGAATGACTTAGCTCACATTCAGCATACATTTTCATGCATCATAAAAACGCTCAAAAGTCTCCAAAATAGGCACCTTTCACTATCTGAAAGTTTTGAAATTATAAATAGTACTGTGGAACAACTGAATCGTGGTAGAGGTAAAGTTGCAGATGCAGTAAGAGCTAAGGTGGACACTGTACTTTCAAAAAACCCTGGATATGAAGAACTACAAAAGGTTGTTGCTGTGATGAGTGGTGAATCAATAGTGAAGATTAACTTGGACTTATCCCCAGCAGACATTGTGAAATTGAATTATGTACCAGTTACTTCTTGTGACGTCGAACGCTCTTTTAGTCAGTATAAATCTATCCTCAGAGACAATAGAAGAAGATTCACTTTTCAGCACTTGAAAGAAATGTTTGTAACCTATTGTTATGGTAACAGACAATAAAAATTGTGTTTTGTTGAAACTACATTGGAAGATAAGGTACGTCCATTATATTTTTTGTTTAGTTTGATTAAAATGTACCAATATTTAACGTACATAGTCATTTTTTTATAATTTTAAGTCCATATTTAATTCCATATTTTGGTAAAAATCCATATTTAATTCCATATTTTGGTAAAAATAACTACATATATATTTACATATTTCATATATTTTTAGTCCATATAAATCCGTTCCCTGAATTAATTACATTATGCATCTCGTAAAAATGTTAATGTTTCGCTTTTAAAACTTTGGTCATTTAATATGTATTAACTTAATCTATTGTTCGACGAAAATTAATACACTGATACTGATATACAATCTACCGTTTATTAGTTATGATAAATTATTTAGGCTGTTTTTAAGCCATGAATGAATGTTCACCTGAAGCTGTATTAAGAGCTAATTATGAAGTAGTATATCATACAATAGCTTCGGGATACCATCTGTGAACAGATGGGCATTTTCTATTAACAAACTGTTAAAAAAACAACAAAGGGCGAATTTAAGTGATATTAATTTGAAAAATAGCCTATGCATTTTCGTAGCTGACATAAAATCTGATTTCATAAATGCAGAAATAGAGAAGAAATTTAGGTAGCAAAAAGAGGAATTTAAAATTGCTGTGTACCCTCTACATAATACAGAGAGTAACCAGGTTCTATTCCCGTGCAGTGCCAGGTACCACCCATGCCGCAGTGCCTCGCTGGTGGCAGCGACCTGACATGCCTGACCTAGAGAATCCTGAAACTTCTGAAGGCGTCAAAATAAAGGAGGTCCTCTAAAAATATGTATAGTCAATTATACGAAATCTATATGTAATTAATGAAATACAAATTGAAGAACTCAATAAAATTAAATAAAAAGATACAAAATTACTACAAAATAATTAAGTAGATATTTAAATTACATCACACACAAAACTTAGGATAATAAACGAATAACACAAACTATTGAATGACACAATTAGCAAAAAGTCTTAATAAAATATACAACTGAGCATTAGGCCGCATATATATATATATATTATAATAACGATTATATTCGACTTACAATCAAACATTCTAATGGGTGCAGATAAAAGTTATTTTTTTCCTTCCATCATGTTAATGTCAAAACAAGTGCTTATACAAATTTTGGCCACTCGAGCACAATTACGAGGGCCAGCAAAAAAATAAAATCCCTGGAGCAGTTTACAGAAAGAAAACACAATTTCATGGAAAGATTTATTGGAACAAATACAATTGTTGAGCTATTTTTCAACATATTCCCCACCGGAAATGAGACATTTGTCATCCTGTGGAATCAACTTTTGTATCCCTGTGTCGTAGAAGTCTGTCACCTGGGATCAGGACCAGCGTATGACAGCCGTCTGCACATCTCTGTCGATCCCACGGTATGACAAATATCTAAATTCCGGGGGAATATCTTTAAAAATAGCTCAACAGTTGAATGCATCTGTTCCAAAAAATTTTTCCAACAAAACTGTGTTTTCTTTCTGTAAATGGTCCAAGGGAAACTTATTTTTACGGCCCTCGTAATTGCGCTCGAGTGGTAAAAATTTGTGCAAGCACTTGTTTTGACATTATTAACATGGTGAAGGAAAAAAATGACTATCTGCTCCCATGAGAATGTTTGTTTGTTAGAGTACACATTTTCCTATTTATTGCATTAAAAACACTCCGAAGACGTCTAGACGATTTATCGTGTAGATGATGATGATGAAGATATCAATATTCTGTTTGGTCTACAAATTTTCATGGCGTAATGACCACGATGTCATTAATCATGTCTGGCATTAGCTAATAGATATTAAGGATGACGATATTCGGTTTGGTCTACAAATTTTCGTGTTTGTTACATTATTCACTCACTAATGACGTCAAGGTCAATCATGTATGGAATTATCTGATATTAGGAACGATGATGATGGTGATGAAGGTTCATGGTTGTTATGATAAAGAACAGAAGTTTTCTTGTGGAAGTGACTTTTTACTATTGTGACAGTTATTGTAATCGTGATCGTCATCACGAAGAAGAGTATTTTTTTGACGTTAGTGATCAAAATTATTATCATAGTCTTCTTCGGGGAAAGAATTCACGTCGTGTTCAATATAATCATGACAGTAACAGTGATTTCTGTGATCTTTAGGACTAAGATGATCATCATCATAGTCGTGAATATGAGCTCATGATCGTGAAGAGGTTCAATATAATGATAATGGTGACGAAATCATGGTTCTACAGAAACTAATTAACGTGAAAACAGCCATTCGTACCACGTGACGACGATAAACATGATCAAGTTCGTGAATACGGCGATGCTCACTATAGTAATAACTAGACTTCGTTGAATTGCCACACGCAGCATGCAATCAGTTGCCGATGTACGGTAGCATAGAGGAGGTGAGCGACCGCCCGGTCTCGTAGTATAAGCAGTTCATGTTAAGAGTTGTGACCGGTCCAAATAGATAGATCAGCTACAGCTAATGTATACCTATGTAAGCACTTGTTTTTGCATTACTGTGGTTGGAATAGTCAAAGCTTAACATTTGTTCAGTGCAGACAAGAATTCAATCAAACATACTACAATGAGAGTGTTGCTGTTCCAAACAATTGCCCCTGGAATACCCTTACCCCCGCAGCCAGTCTTGACTGGGGAACGTGGTTGGATGCTGTTAATTATTATTCAGAATATTACGGCAAAATAATGGAGATAATTGATGCATTAGATAGCACAGACATTTCCGCTGTTGCAGCTGTAAAATCATTGCCTTCTGAACAGCTATTGGAAGATATTCTGTTCATTGATTCTAATTTTAAAATCGTGTCCAAAAGCATCACCCTGTTAGAATTGCCTAAACAACAACTCTCAAAAGCCATTAATATAGTGGATAAAGTATCACAAATCGTTATCCAAAATATCACTAATTTCAGAAAAAGTGAAATGTAAATTGAGAAACATCATTGCTAAAAATTCTGCCTATTCACAACTTCGTACTATAAATGATGTACTATCAGATCACGACAAGACATCTGAAGTTGCTATACTAAAAAGTAGTGACTTCCCGTTCTTCAAATAATGCACCTATTACGTACATTTTCCCAAAATAAAAACTGTTTAAGTGACCATCGGAGGAGGTTACTTTGCAGTCGCTCAAAATGTACGTAACTCTTCACTGCACTGCACATACAGTATTCAAGGATCATGTGGGTATATTACATTAAATTTTAAGAGTTAATATATCTCACTACAAAATAATTGTGTATTTACATGTTTAGACATTTGCTACTTCAATGATCATTCATTATATTTCTTGAATGCAGGATACAGGTTTTATTGTAACGCAGTATACTGTTCAGTGTTTACATCAGAGGCTTACTGCATCCGTTGCACGTCCCCTTCTCATACAGTCTATACTGCGTGGGTAGTAAACCTTACGATTCTCGTGGCAATTCCACGAAGTCTAGTAATAACAAACATAATAATGATTGTGGAAAAGACTATTTTTATAACTGTGATGACGATAAACGTGATTGTGATAGTGAATACGGTGATATTCACTATCACAACAAATATGAAGATAATAATAATTAATGTGACTTTTATAGTCGTGATGTGATAACGATAAACGTGATCTTGAAGGTTGAAACGGCGATATATACGATCGTAAGAAAGATAAACATAATAATGAACGTAAATTATTGATTTTACGGTCGTGATGACGAAAACGTGATCGCTATCGTGAATACGCGATCTTCGTAAGGAAGATAAACATAATAATGAATGCAAATTTATTGCTTTTACGGTCGTGGTGACGAAAAGGTGATCGCTATCGTGAATATGCGATCTTCGTAAGGAAGAGAAACATAATACTGAATGCAAAATTATTGCTTTTACGGTCGTGGTGACGAAAAGGTGATCGCTATCGTGAATACGCGATCTTCGTAAGGAAGAGAAACATAATAATGAATGCAAAATTATTGCTTTTACGGTCGTGGTGACGAAAAGGTGATCGCTATCGTGAATACGCGATCTTCGTAAGGAAGATAAACATAATAATGAAGATTAAAACTGTGATTTTTATAATCGTGTTGATAATAAACGTGATCGTGATTGTGTCACAATTTTAATAAAGATAAATGTAATAACGAACGCAAAAACTGCTACTTTTACGATCGTGACGACTGTAAGTATGATAGTGATCGTAATTACGACGATATTAACGATCTTAATAAAGATAACATACACGTAGAAACGGCGGTTTTTACACTCATGACGTAGTGAATCACGAAAGTGATGAAGTGAATAAGGCGGATGTTCACGATCGTGACGAAGTGAATATGGCGAATGTTCACGATGGTGACGAAGTGAATAAGGCGAATGTTCACGATCGTAACGAAGTGAATAAGGCGAATGTTCACGATCGTGACGAAGTGAATAAGGCGAATGTTCACGATCGTAACGAAGTGAATAAGGCGAATGTTCACGATCGTGACGAAGTGATTAGATTAGATTTTAGATTAGATTAGATTTTATTAAAGTCTTGAGTATTATACAAATACTATGGACATAGTGATAATAAAACAAACAGAGTGAATAAAATTATATTAAAAACATAAGTTATTAACGGAGGACTCAAAGTATTCACTAATACTATAAAAGGGGTGATTAATCATCCAGCATTTTAAAACATTCTTAAATGTGTTATAGTTAACAGCGTGTGCAGACTTATGTAATCTATTAAACATAGATACTGCCATGGACATAAATTGTTTTTTTTAGTTGCTTCCAGTCAAACATCAGATTCAGTCAATTGAAAATTGTATCTTGTATTATAATTATGGTGATCAGATCTATGATTATAATTTGCTAAATTTTTCTTTACCTTCAGCAAGGAAGTGAAGATGGAAAGATTAATAACAGTCAGAATAGCCTCATTTATGAATAGGGGCTTACAGTGCGCATCATAAGCAGAACCAGTTAAAATACGTAAGGCGCTTTTTTTTTTTTTTTTTTTTTTTTTGCAGAAGGAGAACATTAGATACACTAGAACTATTTCCCCACACAGAAATACCATAGGTTATTATACTATTGAAGAAGCCAAAATAAGCACTTCTTAAATATGTTTTAGGCACCAGTGAATAAAGTAGATGTTCACAATTGTGATGAAGTGGGTGTTCACGATCGTGACGAAGCGAATAAGGCGTATGTCCATTATAGTGACGAAATGAATAAGGCGGTTGTTCACGATAGTGACGAACTGAATAAGGAGGATGTTAACGATCGTGACGAAGTAAAAAAGGTGAATGTTCACGATCGTCTCTGATTGAATAAGGCTAATGTTCGCAATCGAGATGAGGTAAATAAGGCGAATATTCAAGAACATAACGAAGTGAATAAGGCAAATGTTCACGATCGCTACGAAATGAATAATGTAGAAATTCATGATCGTGACAAAATTAATAAGGTGAATGTTCACGATCGTGGCGAAGTAAATAAACCGGATGTTAACGATCGTGGTGGAGTGAATAAGAATAATGTTCACGATCGTGACGAAGTGAATAAGCTGGATGCTGACGATTGTAACGAAGTGAATAAGTTCACGATCGTGACGAAGTGAATAAGGTGAATGTTCACGATCGTTACGAAATGAATAATGTAGAAATTCATGATCGTGACAAAATTAATAAGGTGAATGTTCACGATCGTGGTGAAGTAAATAAACCGGATGTTAACGATCGTGGTGAAGTGAATAAGAAGAATGTTCACGATCGTGACGAAGTGAATAAGCTGGATGCTGACGATTGTAACGAAGTGAATAAGTTCACGATCGTGACGAAGTGAATAAGGTGAATGTTCACGATCGTTACGAAATGAATAATGTAGAAATTCATGATCGTGACAAAATTAATAAGGTGAATGTTCACGGTCGTGGTGAAGTAAATAAACCGGATGTTAACGATCGTGGTGGAGTGAATAAGAAGAATGTTCACGATCGTGACGAAGTGAATAAGCTGGATGCTGACGATTGTAACGAAGTGAATAATTCACTATCGTGACGAAGTGAATAAGGTGAATGTTCACGATCATTACGAAATGAATAATGTAGAAATTCATGATCGTGACAAAATTAATAAGGTGAATGTTCACGATCGTGGTGAAGTAAATAAACCGGATGTTAACGATCGTGGTGGAGTGAATAAGAAGAATGTTTACGATCGTGACGAAGTGAATAAGCTGGATGCTGACGATTGTAACGAAGTGAATAAGCTCACGATCGTGACGAAGTGAATAAGGTGAATGTTCACGATCGTTACGAAATGAATAATGTAGAAATTCATGATCGTGACAAAATTAATAAGGTGAATGTTCACGATCGTGGCGAAGTAAATAAGCCGGATGTTAACGATCGTGGTGGAGTGAATAAGAATAATGTTCACGATCGTGACGAAGTGAATAAGCTGGATGCTGACGATTGTAACGAAGTGAATAAGTTCACGATCGTGACGAAGTGAATAAGGTGAATGTTCACGATCGTTACGAAATGAATAATGTAGAAATTCATGATCGTGACAAAATTAATAAGGTGAATGTTCACGATCGTGGTGAAGTAAATAAACCGGATGTTAACGATCGTGGTGAAGTGAATAAGAAGAATGTTCACGATCGTGACGAAGTGAATAAGCTGGATGCTGACGATTGTAACGAAGTGAATAAGTTCACTATCGTGACGAAGTGAATAAGGTGAATGTTCACGATCATTACGAAATGAATAATGTAGAAATTCATGATCGTGACAAAATTAATAAGGTGAATGTTCACGATCGTGGTGAAGTAAATAAACCGGATGTTAACGATCGTGGTGGAGTGAATAAGAAGAATGTTTACGATCGTGACGAAGTGAATAAGCTGGATGCTGACGATTGTAACGAAGTGAATAAGCTCACGATCGTGACGAAGTGAATAAGGTGAATGTTCACGATCGTTACGAAATGAATAATGTAGAAATTCATGATCGTGACAAAATTAATAAGGTGAATGTTCACGATCGTGGCGAAGTAAATAAACCGGATGTTAACGATCGTGGTGGAGTGAATAAGAAGCATGTTCACGATCGTGACGAAGTAAATAAGCTGGATGCTGACGATTGTAACGAAGTGAATAAGTTCACTATCGTGACGAAGTGAATAAGGTGAATGTTCACGATCGCCAAGTGAACGACGTTAATGATCGCGATGACAATATTCACGATCGCGAAGATAATATGAATTCGGTCTTTTATTCGCCTGTTGTACTCGTGAATGCAGTGGATACTTAAGAAGTAATGGCCCCAGTGGAGGAACTGACCTGAATCACCTCCTGCAGGCCTTGATTGATAACGTGCAGAGGCAGACTCGTTCTCGCGCAGAATGCGATTTGGCCCAAGGATACGACAACTCGCGAAAAGGTGTCAGCCTGCTTAGATTGTCAACACGTCCACCAAGGAGGAAGTGACAAAAGTATCGCGGCCTCTGCAGTTCCGCACTCTAGCCCGAGGTCGTGTTACACGGCCGGCCACAAACACCCCACAAAATTGCAATTTGTGTTAAGAAGGATTTCAGCATGTGTTCCACTTGATACTTCAAAGATTTTTCACCACTTTCGTCATTTTTCTTGAGAATTTGCTTGACAAATGTTAACTTAACAACTGTCAGTTACCTATCGTTGAGTTAAAATCAGAAGGTCCACACTTGTAGAGTAACGGTTAGCGCGTCTGATCGCGAAACCAGGTGGCCCGGGTTCGAATCCCGGTCGGGGCAAGTTACCTGGTTGAGGTTTTCCAGGGGTTTCCCCTCAACTCAATACGAGCAAGTGCTAAGTAACTTAATACAAGTGCCATCAATTAAGCATTCATATTTCAAGGAGACGACTTATTTCGCAGGTTATTTTTTTAGTTGGTTATTTAACGACGCTGTATCAACTACGAGGTTCTTTAGCGTCGATGAGATTGGTGACAGCGAGATGGTATTTGGCGAGATGAGCCCGACGATTCGCCATAGATTACCTGGCATGCATTCACCTTACGGTTGGGGAAAACCTCGGAAAAATCCAACCAGGTAATCAGGCCAAGCGGAGATCGAACCCGCGCCCGAGCGCAACTTCAGACAGGCAGGCAAGCGCCTTAACCGACTGAGCCACGCCGGTGGCTTTCGTAGGTTACCAATGTTAATAATAAACTTACTGATTAGCATGGAATTTAATTAGGTAGGCCTATATATAAAACAAAGTTTAACAAAGACAAATTATACTGTACAAGACTGTAAGGTTCTCATGTCTTCCTCCAAACCGCTCCGTTAATTCTGTGCTGGGGTTGTAATGAGCAGGCTTCGGCCTAGGACACACAGTAACGAGTATGAGGTTTAGAGTATAAATGACTTCATGACCCGTGTCCAGTCACCCGACTGCAACAGCACAGGTGGGTCCGTAATGTGCATTACCGTTGTGTGTAGGCCTATTGCTGCTTGGCTGCGGTACGTGTAACAGGCTTCGGCGTAGGGACACCTGATTGAAGGTTACAACTCACGTTCATTTTTAATGGTAGACATTTATTGTCTAAACTATGAATGTACTGTATACACTGCATCTGTACAGGATGAAATATATTTTGTGCCGTATTGTGACGGACTGTTTACATGTTGAGACACGAAGTAACGGCGCTCTTCATCTCCCACTCCACTCGACCAACAGAACACTATCTTCCGTGCGTTCTGAACTTCATGCGTTTCGTGCCCAGGACCGAAGCCTGGTAATGAGATACCAAAATTCTGTACCCCTTTAATCCGCCTTTAGCTTTCCTTTTCGTCATATTATGCTACGCTTAAATTACCGTTGTATTTTACTTATTGTATTAATTGCTTCTACAATTGTCTGAAATAATATAAATACAACTATCCCTTCTTTACTTGGTGCAGAAACATTACTATGTGAATGATACGATCTCAAAAATCGCCAGACTTTCACCGACTACTTCCCAGAACATGAAGATCATAGCATATCCAATTTCATTCTCATGAAAGAAATAACTCGAAAGCAGTCGTTCTAAAGTACAGATACTTGTCTAATAGAGGAATTGCATGGTTGTTGAGCGTCTGAATGTTATAATGCCATGTTCCTTTCCTCCATGAAATAGAAACCCGTCTTTGTAAACACAGGATAAAGATAACGTTCAGATACAATCGCTAAAAGCAAGAGAGAGCATGGAGGAAAAAGATAATAGCTCTCGTCTTCTGGTATTTTTAAAATGTGTAAGATACGAATTTATATGTACATTGGAGCCACAATTTATAACGCGGAAAAACGTGGCAAGAAAAAAGACGGGGGAAGAATGTCAAATTCAGAAGATTTCAAATTAAGAATCTTTCCATTTTAAGCTCTAAAATAGTAGTAGTAGTAGTAGTAGTAGTAGTAGTAGTAGTAGTAGTAGTAGTAGCAGTAGTAGTAGTAGTAGCAATAGTAATAGTAGTAGTAGTAGTAGTAGTAGCAGTAGTAGTAGTAGTAGTAGCAATAGTAATAGTAGTAGCAGTAGTAGTAGTAGCAGCAGTAGTAATAACATCAGTAGCAGTACTAGCAGTAGTAGTATGAGTATTTTGTTTAACAATGTTTCCAACTGCAGAGAGAGTTCATCGGAAAACAAATTTGACTCAGGTAAATGCCGCAGACCTTCTGCTGTTATAGATCTTGAACGCGATTTCCGAAGAAATAGTACACACATTTCCCTACATCGAGCGTGGTAGGGTTTTATGTTGCGCAGTAAGTACGGATAACACAGGTTGAAGGTACGTCAAGGTTAGGGCATTAGTATATAGCTGACTTCCAATCAGTGCAATTCAGTGAGTGTCATGCTATATGTCTATGGAAATAGATCGGCGTTTAATAACAATCTGATAGACAATCCAGAATTCAGTAAAAAAAATCGAGTTAAATGGACTCTTTCCTTATTAAAAAAAAGGACGCGCTTAATAGTGTTCTAACTGAAGAAAACTTCGATGACACAATTGCATTTGTGTTCCAAGAAATCTTTAAGAAAGTGAGGTCATAAACAGTCATATTTATTTTACTATTCATAGATTTTTAATTTTCACTTTCACTTTTATTATTATTATTATTATTATTATTATTATTATTATTATTATTATTGTAGTTTAACCTTAATATTGAAAAGCAGGCTTAAAGTTCCACTCCAGAGAAATACTTAATAATCTCAAAACTCGGATCCCAATGCATTGGTCGACAGTTCCAACACTTATTACAAAATAAGCCAATAAAATAAATCTGTAATATGATGTGTAAGTCGCGCGAACTTACTGCCGAAAGCTGACGGCTAAGCGCGCTGATACTTGCCCATATCACTTTTCGAACGGCACCGTACTAAGCGAAACCTGTTTCTAAGTGTACAACCATTACTTGAAAGGGAACTAATGTGTTATTTTCCTACATGCACTATTGTTCTGCATTAAATGGATGGATGAAGATCTCATAAATACATGACATAATTCAATCAACTTCTTTTATATAGACTAAGTGATATTTCATATATTGAGGAAATAAAAAGTATTACAGAGTCAAATTGGATTGGTCTCAAAAACATCCAATGAGAGAATTAAAGAAAAGGCTTTACAGAGAAAAACTCCAACAACAACGAGGTCAAGAAACAGATAGAGAAAGGTTCCTGAGTGTTTCAGCCTGTATAGACGTAAGATATAATCCCAAACAGGAAGCAAAAGAGACATCAGAACAGCGAATGTTTCACGAGATATTTTTGGATTCAGACGTCCTTGCTCACAGAGTATAATATCTGCTTTGCGTAATAACCGATATACATACATTAATACAAATCAGATTACGTATGCAAGACA
Source organism: Periplaneta americana (assembly GCF_040183065.1). Lineage (NCBI taxonomy): Eukaryota > Metazoa > Arthropoda > Insecta > Blattodea > Blattidae > Periplaneta > Periplaneta americana. The sequence goes on from NC_091131.1 coordinate 44,443,054, forward strand.
TGAATCACTAGTTTGTTTTTAAAGCTGCAATCTTATAGTTAAGATAATAAACATTAGCAGTTGATGTTGGATGTTATTTGTTGACAGTTTAGTTAAAAAAAATACGAATTGCAAAATCGGACACAGTGACTGCAAAAGTTCATTATCTAGACGTCATTTATTATGTACGCTCTCGCATTCTTTTGTGATTAAATAGTTAGAGGCACTAGAGAGCGGAGCAGAATTGTACAAATAAAGAATATACAGGGACATAATTTTATTTTTACTTCAATTTTTATTGTACCTGAGTTTTTGAATGTACTTCACTCCCACCCCTTCTACTAATGAAGTTCAACCGTCCTGCACACAGATCCAAGATCCGTCATAGTAGCCTTACGGTCACAGTAAACATTACGTTCCAAAAATATGTTCGCCTTTTCCAGTGACGAAAGAGCTTTCAATATTAAATCATTTTCGCACAGGTACTGTCGTCCATTTGCCTACGTCGTATCCCGGTTTCCCCCTCCTGCTTTTATTCGCCAGCTAGTGGCTGGGTTGTCGTCTTAGCTCTTTTGTGAGAACATTAATTTCTGTTAGGAATTGGACATCTACGTAATATTATACAACTGTTTAAAACAACTTAAATAAAAGGGCCTCGTTAAGTAATTAACTGTCACGTGATTTCCTCCCTTTCTACGACCCTACAACATAACCACTTGGACGGACAGTAGATAGTATGTCTGAGTAATTTTATCTTTTCGGATCGGACAGAAGTGAAGATTGAATTTACAGTACGTAAGGTACTCTTTTATAGAGTAGGTACAGAATTATTTCAACATGAGTTAGTAGTTACGAAGGACGAAAATGGTAATTGGGATTAGGTACAATAGTCTATAGTGCGATGATATGCACATTAGAACTGAAGCCTGTATCGAAATGAACGGCCACCTTTTTCAAAAATGTGTTTAAATATCCATATTATGATTATTTTTCAATTTAACTTTATTCTCTATATTGTACGCTAATGTGCTGTAGACAGTATAATATACACTGCATAATGAATACGTCCACATGGACAGCTCAGTTCATGAGTAAAAACACTCATTGTTAATACTGTACTGTATTTTGATTAAACAAAAACCTAATGAAAATTATCAAACTCAAAAGCGCGATATTTTCTAGTTTACGTAAATGGATGAACTACTTTTCTTCCCTCCTATACCTAGTAAAGTGACTTGTTTGAATATTACGCCAGTATCATCGAACTACAGTCGTGGAAGGAGATAGCAAACGGCGTTGATACAAAGTTATAGCCAGGTTAATATTAAAAATGTTAGTAAAAATAAAATGATGTCCCTGTACTACTGAAATTGTAAAAATTATAAATGTTCAAGTTTCTGTTATGTTGCTCTGATATTCCTCTATGATACTAATAAGGGATCACAGTACACTTCTTTGTGAAACGGAGCACATCGAGGATTTATTCACAGGTAACGATGTCAGTATCCCTTAAGCATTGGTTTTTTTCTGAACCGACGCATGCGACATGTGAGGTGCGAGGCCCGCCTGGCACAAATCCGGACTACACGAGAGATAGTGAGTGGTTTCTATGGCTGCGAGGTACGCAGACCTCGCATCTCGCAGTTATAGAAACCACCCACTATCTCTCGTGTAGTCCGTATTTGTGCGAGGCACCTCGCTCGTTGCATGCGTCAGTTCAGAAAAAACCAAGGCTTTACTCGCTAAACTACTAGTGCGTCGCTCATAATCTAAAAGATGGATTTCAAAAAGCAATACTACATCATTGTATAGTATGGCAGTATTCTTGTCCAAAATAAATACGGCTTACAGTCACAATACTGTAAAATATCAAACACACAGAGGTGGTAGGTGGCATTCAGTGATTGAATCACTCAATTCAAGCGAATCAATTAGTCCAATAATTGAATAAACTGACTCTATCGATCTAGTAATTCAATCAGTCCAATTCTGAAATCAGCCCGATAATTAAATCAAAACAGTTATTTTCAATGCAGTCAAAATTTTGTCTACATTTATTTGCAGTCAATTCAATGATTCAGTTGAAATCAAACCACTCATTCAGTCAATATAGTCTATACAGTTATTCAGTCAGTACGATCACTCAGTCCTTTTACTCAGTCAGTGATGTCAATCCGTTCATTCAGTTGCATCGAACCAGTACTGAGTTGCATCAATTCAGTAATAGAGTTGTATCAATGCAGTCATTGAGTTGTATCAATGCAGTCATTGGGTTGCATCAATCCAGTCATGACTTGCATCAATCCAGTCATTGAGTTGCTTCAATCTGTCATCCAGTTGCATCAATCCAGTCATTCAATTACATCAACCCTGTCATTCAGTTGCACCAATCCAGTCATTCAGTAGCACCAATCCAGGCATTCAGTTGCACCAATCGAGGCAGTCAGTTACACCAATCCAGGCATTCAGTTGTACCAATACAGTCATTCAGTTGAACCAATCTAGCTATTCAGTTGTATCAATCCAATTATTCAGTTGCATCAATCCAGTCATTCAGTTGCACCAGTCCTGTCATTCAACTGCATCAATCCAATCATTCAGTTGCATCAGTTTGTATGTATGTATGTATGTATGTATGTATGTATGTATGTATGTATGTATGTATGTATGTATGTATGTATGTATGTATGTATGCATGTATGTACGTATGTACTGTATGTATGTAGTAGGTTATTTTACGATGCTTTATCAACATCTTAGGTTATTTAGCGTCTGAATGAGCTGAAGGTGATAATGCCGGTGAAATGAGTCCGGGGTCCAGCACCGAAAGTTACCCAGCATTTGCTCACATTGGGTTGAGGGAAAACCCCGGAAGAAACCTCAACTAGATAACTTTCCCCAACTGAGAATCGAACCCGGGCCACCTGGTTTCGCTGCCAGACGCGCTAGCCGTTACTCCGCAGGTGTGGACTGTTTCATCAGTTCAGTCATTTAATTGCATCAATGCAATCATTCAGTTGCATCAGTCCAGTTATTTAATTGCATCAATCCAATCATTCAATTGCATCAGTCCAGTCGTTTAATTGCATCAATTCAATCTTTCAGTTGCATCAGTCCAGTTATTTAATTGCATCAATCCAATCATTCAGTTGCATCAGTCCAGTCGTTTAATTGCATCAATCCAATCATTCAGTTGCATCAGTCCAGTTATTTAATTGCATCAATCCAATCACTCAGTTGCATCAATCCAGTCATTTAACTGCATCAAGCCAATCATTCAGTTGCATAAGTCCAGTCATTTAACTGCATCAATCCAATCATTCAGTTGGATCGGTCTAGTTATTTAACTGCATCAATCCAATCATTCAATTGCTGCGAATCAGTCAATGTGTTAAATCAATATAGAGTTAAGCCTTGGTTTTTCTGACCCGCCTCGCACAAATCCGGACTACACGAGAGATGGTGAGTGGTTTCTATAGCTGCGAGGTGCGCAGACCTCGCATATCGCAGCTATAGAAACCACTCACTATCTCTCGTGTAGTCCGGATTTGTGCGAGGCGGGTCTCGTACCTCGCATGCGCTGGTTCAGAAATTCCAAGGCTTTAAAATATTCGAGAAAAATTGTGTACACAGACAGACGGCATGTCGTATATTTCCTTAAAAATTTCGGAATATAAGGTATGTTTTTGTATCACAAAAGTCCTTTCCTTCACACTTATTGTATTGGGACAAGCCCTATGCATCTAACCCCTACGAAAGGGAAACATGTCTCCACTTCCTTATCGGAAATCGATTACGATATTCTGGTTCTGCACCCGGAAACGCTACCACTTCACCCATAGCGGAGGACAGCAGCAAAATTGCTGTTTTAATATAAACTTATGATTTTAATTAATGAGTGTTGTTAGCTATTACCGTAACAAGGGAAGCGCGATAACTGCTTTCATTAAGCCTTCGCGGCGTAAACGAAGCCAAGGACAGTAAATTTAATTAGTGTCGGATAAAAATGCGCTGCAGACTTTTTAGCCACGTACTCCGTATTTACAGGTTGCGCTTTCAATACCACAGCGGTCATTAACCAGGGGCGCAGTAGTGGGAGGTTGTGTCGTTTGTGGTTTATTGACTGTTTCACCTTCCACACTTCAGTTCGCGATATGTACTTAGGCGTTTATTTCTTCAACGATACCCTAAAACAAGCGGAGTTGTCTAAGAAAGTATTTTTACAAGTCTTCGTACTCTTTAATGATGGTACCATTCTGGGTTCAATCCCCAGCCAGATCGTGATGGAATTTGTGAACAAACCACACGTTGCAGAGGATTTTTCTCGTTTTCCTCTATCATTCCACCAACATTTCCGCCTCCCCTTCATTTCATCTATCATCTGCAATAGTAAAAATATGCTGGAGTGAAGTCTTTGGGTAATACGGGTTTACGGTGCTAATGTAGGAAGGGCTTGGGGCTCCGGGGTCTTCAGGCTACTCGTGTGGGGAGGGGACCTGGCTCTATCAGGAGCTGAGGCAGGATTGCCCACCAGTCAGCATCGGCCGATCAGGAAGGAGTTGAGGCTCCGGGCTCCTGGGGTTTATCAAGATACTCGTCAGCGAAATGGAACCTGGATATATCAGGGACTGAGATTGGATGGCCCACCTGTCAGCGTAGGATTCACCAATGCCACCCAGACCACCTGTCGGATTTAGAAAATAATTGCATATACAGTGTGTTTCAGAAATACTTTGACAAACCTTGAGGGCATGTTCCTCACAACAAAAAAAAAAGTTCATGTAAACATATGTCAGAAAATTCTTAGTTTTTTAGTTATTAATGAAAGAACATAACGAAACATCTGTTAGATAATTTTAGCTTGGTAGCAAGTGTTGCAACTTTAACCAATTAAAAAACTCATAATAATGAAAGTTTACGTTCAACGCGTTTCGAGGTACAATCCAACTTAATTTTGTAACCGATTCATTTTGTTAGATAATCGAATGACGTTATCGATAGAAGTAGATACTACTTGCTTCAAGTAAAATTACCGTTTTTTCCCTAATCGTTTCTAGATTTTCTCCTAACGTATTCACTCATCCGCATAGACAAGCAGCTGATGTAACCCGTTCAATTCCAAACCCTCTCTGTTATCCTGAATTTTCCTAATGGCATTCTCTAGAGCGAAGTTAAAAAGTAGAGGTGATAGTGCATCTCCTTGCTTTAGCCTGCAGTGAATTGGAAAAGCATCAGACAGAAGCTGGCCTATACGGACTCTGCTGTAAGTTTCATGGAGACACATTTTAATTAATCGAACTAGTTTCTTGGGAATGTCAAATTCAATAAGAATGTTGTATAAAACTTCTCTCTTAATCGAGTCATATGCTTTTTTGAAATCTACGATTACTATTATTATTATTATTATTATTATTATTATTATAATTATTATTATTATTATTATTATAATTATTATTATTATTATAATTATAATTATAATAATAATAATAATAATAATAATAATAATAATTATTATTATTATTATTATTATTATTATTATTATTATTATTATTATTATTGTAATTTAGCCTTATATTAAAACGCATACTTTAGGTTCCACTGCAGAGAAATACCTAATAATCCCAAAACTCGGATCCCAATGCCCCTCTTATATCAAGATCGAAAACGTATACTATCCTGAAGATAATATAGATAAAATGTAGAAAAAGCGAAGAGTGTTGTGGAAGTACCTCGAGAAAAATCCACTGTAACATCTGCTTTCTCCATCACAAATTTCATCATTACCTGGCTGGCGATCGAACCAGAGCTCCCTGTATGGAAGACACCGATATAATAGCCTATAACAATTATGATATCACAATGACGTGATCATGACGCCCTGGCGGGATGCAAACACGTAACTGTAGCTTCCTCGCAGCGTCCAAACTTCGTCCTTACAATGCGTACGGCTGACTACAGTTTTTCTGCAATGGGATGCTAATTGAAAGCTTTGACAATCTCTTGTTAACTATTCTTTTACGCATACAATTGAGCGTCGAAGAGTATGATTATCTCTGCATGTTTGCTTAATGTGGGCACCTGATTTAAATAATTGCACATCACGAGACCGCTTCACGCGTAGTGCGGCCATCCGGGTGGCCTCCCGCTCCAAGGCTCGGTATGACGATGGGAAAGGAGGAGGAACAGCCGTTTGCTATTATTTAACAAGCCCGTATCAACAGCACAGTGGTTAGAACAACATGTGCTAATACGGAAATCTCGTGAAAGCTGCAAGGATCGTATTGTCATAATATATCAAACGCTACCCAACCAAGTCGAACTAATCCCAACAGAACGTAACTTCATATGGCAACATTCACACCTCGCTTAACATTTAAAAATAAGAGTAATACATGAATTATTTGCTTATTTCTTTAGCATTCCCCCTAACTCATCTCGTTACACAACAAACCACCAAACCCCTCCATTACATCCTTTCCCTTCTCATTCCATCCGCCACACTCCACCCGATCAGCTCATTCATTCTTCCATCCACCAATTTTTTCATCCATCAATCCACCTATAGTCACGTCGCTCTAATTTCCGGCAGCCAATCGCGTTGCAGGTCTGCTACATTTAAATGTGTGCGTCTTGTGATTCGCTGAGGAAGACGTTATTCATTTCTTAAGGTTCGACAAATACTTAATATAATCGCCCGCCATTTTGGCTCTTTCGTTGGCGTTCGCAGAAAGCACACGAAGACGTTATTTGCCGCTCAATTATTTGCTGAATTACAGTGCGTTTGATTTATTATCATAGGAGCTACGACATGATAATGTTTAGCGGTGTGGCAAATAGATTCCTCGTATGGTAGCTCGGCAACGAAAGAGCAAAAATGGCGAACGATACTACGTACCTAGACTTTATAGAGCCTTCACTTCCTAAGACGTAAGCAAAGAGGAGGAGTCACGCCGGGAATAACAGCGTCGCGACTTTACCTATCCATTAATTCATTCCATACTTACCCACCTGTGTGATTACCAACCTACAGGTACCGGGACCAATTTATGCGCTTGACATACGCCACAACTCCGTATCCGCACTAGCAGGATTATCTGAACTGAAAACGTTGGCCGTGAGTTAGCTTATCTGTTGATCCGTCCCGGTGGAACGCAATCAGCGTATTCCGGATCTCACCGGACCGGTGGACAACAATGAAGTCACGCTGTAGCGAAATAGGAACAAAACTGCTGGAAGGTTCGATGGCTATTATGGCGTCTATACAAGTTGTCTGTGCTACGCTAGCAAGATTTTGCGAAATTTCCATACTGCCATCTCGTTCAAAGAAAAGAGAGCATAAACAATACATTTCTTGAACCAGCAGTAATAACTGGTCCGTTGACATGTTCGCTCATAAGCCATTAACATATTGTTTTTACGTTGTGCTCATTAAAAACAATACAGCAGAACTAAAGCAGAACACACCGCCATGACACAACAGTGCACGATGTCATTCGTCTGCTAATTCCCGCCCTATACAAGAACCAATCAGACTCATTGATGGCCGCTGATGAAGACTACCACAACCTCTGAAAGCTGATGGAACCGGTGCGACACCGGTGGAGCATCAGTGACGTCATCGTTGAAATTCGGAACACCGTGATGCCATCAGATTGCTTAGCGCTGAGATTCGGAATACGCTCAATGTCTGTTTTCAGAATACTACCTGCCCGCAACCCTCTTGTCTAATTTCATCCCCTCATCCAAGTATTTTAACGGTCGTGCAATAATCACAAAGTACAGAGGAAATAAAATTACATATCACCAAAGCTAACATTTGGTTTAACCAGAAATGTCTAATATTTTATCTTAAATAATTTTATGTGACTATATCACAGTTAAAATATCACATAAAAAACATGAGATTATTGTACTGAAAACTATAAGTATCTGATGATGCCACAAAGAATGGTGAAAACGTTCCTAAAAGAAATATGCAAATCTATACTAATAATAAATCTATAGCCGAAATTTTTCTGGTAATTTTCGATTTTCCAAAAATAATTGGTCCTAACATATATAATTAACCACCCTGAAACCGAAAATCGCTTTTTTGAAATTTTTGTATGTCTGTCTGTCTGTCTGTCTGTCTGTCTGGATGTTTGTTACCTTTTCACGCGATAATGGCTGAACGGATTTCGATGAAAATTGGAATATAAATTAAGTTCGTTGTAACTTAGATTTTAGGCTATATGGCATTCAAAATACATTATTTAAAAGGGGGGTTATAAAGAGGCCTGAATTAAATAAATCGAAATATCTCGCTTATTGTTCATTTTTGTGAAAAATGTTATATAACAAAAGTTTCTTTAAAAATAATTTTCGATAAGCTTTATTCCCTGAAAAATTTTGATAGGACTGATATTTAATGAGATAAATGAGTTTTAAAATTAAAATAACTGCCATCTAAGGCCGTCTAATGAAATAAAAACAAATGACTTCGTCTATAAGGGGCCTTGGACAGCAACAATCGAAAGCTATGAAAGATAGCCTACAGAGAATGTTTCTGTGTTTGTATGAAGTAATATCGAAAGCTAAATTAACCGATGTGTATAATTAATTATTATTTCACCATTGGAAAGTGTAGTTTCTCTAGATGGGCATAATGTTATTACAGTAACTTCTGATATACGGGAGGGTCGGGTAGTATCGGACATCGGGTAATATCGGACAGTGCGTTTCTTTCATCTACCACCATATGGTAGTACCCGAAAGACATGGTCACGTTTCTCTATGCGACATCACAGAAACGTAACCATGTCAATCAGGTACTATCATCGTGTGGTAGATGAAAGAAACTCACTGTCCGATATTACCCGATGTCCGATACTACCCGACTCTCCCCTAATATAATATAATATAATATAATATAATATAATATAATATAATATAATTAAGAAACATGTTAAAGGAATTGTCATTGCACCAAATGAGTGGTCTCTGGACTAAAATGATCGCAGTTTAATTATTTGGATGCAATTTAAATTAAGTAACATATTAAACGTTTTATCCTTCTATCAAACACGAATGTTTCCTGGATCAAATGTCCTATTTTAATTATGTAAATACTTTATATTTATTTCTAACGGGTGCAGCGGACCGCACGGGTACGGCTAGTTATATAAAATATAATTTTACTTTGTGATATTATATTTGATGTCATTGACAGAAATTGAACAAAACATTTATCTGGACAATATTCGCTCTAGAATATGCTATTAGGAAAGTCCAGGATAACAGAGAGGATTTGGAATTGAACGGGTTACATCAGCTTCTTGTCTAAGCGGATGACGTGAATATGTTAGGAGAAAATCCACAAACGATGAGAGAAAACACGGAAATTTTACTTGAAGCAAGTAAAGCGATAGGTTTGGATGTAAATCCCGAAAAGACAAGGTATATGATTATGTCTCGTGACCAGAATGTTGTACCAAACGGAAATATAAAAATTGGAGATTTATCCTTCGAAGTGGTGGAAAAATTCAAATATCTTGTAGCAACAGTAACAAATATAAATGACACTTGGGAAGAAATTAAACGTAGAATAAATATGGGAAATGCCTGTTATTATTCGGTTGAAAAGCTTTTGTCATCCAGTCTGCTGTCAAAAAATCTGAAAGTTAGATTTTATAAGACAGTTATATTACCGATTGTTCTGTATGGTTGTGAAACTTGCACTCTCACTTTGAGAGAGGAACAGAGATTAAGGGTATTTGAGAATAAGGTTCTTGGGAAAATATTTGGGGCTAAGAGGGATGAAGTTACAGAAGAATGGAGAAAGTTACACAAAGCAGAACTGCACGCATTGTATTCTTCATCTGACATAATTAGGAACATTAAATCCATACGTTTGAGATGGGCAGGGCATGTAGCACGTATGGGCGAATACAGAAATGCATATAGAGTGTTAGTTGAGAGGCCGGAGGGAAAAAGACCTTTGGGTAGGCCGAGACGTAGATGGGAGGATAATATTAAAATGGATTTGAGGGAGATGGGATATGATAATAGAGACTGGATTAATCTTGCACAAGATAGGGACCGATGGCAGGCTTATGTGAGGGCGGCAATGAACCTGCGGCTTCCTTGAAAGCCATTTGTATGTAAGTAATTATTTAAATATAGCTTTGTAATTCCTGTGTTGTAGAATCGTACGTTTGACCTTTTTACCGATCTACATCCGATGAATACATGAACACCGTATGCAAATAACCTAATTTAGGTTCCGTCAAATGCCTTCGGTCAATATCTGTTTCGAATGTCATACACAAACACACTTAAAAATAGTTTCACTTCTTCAGTACTTGAACTAGCCTATCAGGATATTTATTTCCAAGTCGCAGTAAAATATTTGTAAGTGGGTTGGGGACCTTACGGTGGACGTGAGGCATAAACTGCCACAAGCTTAACGAGTGGAAATAATTTGAAGGTGATTCAATGTATGTATTGAGGTCTACGTCCCCTGTTCTGCGTCGCAGCGTGTCCGCACTGTTATCATAGCAGAGCTCGTGTCCTCATGTTATTTTCAAGACAACGAAAAATGCCAACAATAACGGCATATACAATTCAGATCAACACAGAGGCACGTACAATTGAACCCTGCACCGGTTCCATACAATTACAACGAATGTGAATAATCAATTCTAATAGTTATAGTATCAAATCAAAAAAGTTATGTATGGATTTCATAAAAATTCAAAATTGTATTATATACTTCTTAATTTCAATTCAGGAATCCGCCCCTGAGGACGAGTTCTATTCTTTCAGGGACGAGCTAAAGTTTTTCTGTATATATTATATTTTATGTTTAAATAAATAAATAAATAAATAAATAAATAAATAAATAAATAAACAAATCTATACTAATAAGTAATAATAAATCAGTAGCCGAAATTTTTCTGGTAATTTTCGATTTTCCAAAAATAATTGGTCCTAACATAAATAATTAACCACCTTGAAACCGAAAATCGCTTTTTTGAAATTTTTGTTTGTATCGCTGTCTGTCTGTCTGTATGTATGTTTGTTACCTTTTCACGCGATAATGGCTGAACGGATTTCGATGAAAATTGGAATATAAATTAAGTTCGTTGTAACTTAGATTTTAGGCTATATGGCATTCAAAATACATTATTTAAAAGGGGGGTTATAAGAGAGCCTGAATTAAATAAATCGAAATATCTCGCTTATTATTGATTTTTGTGACAAATGTTACATAACAAATGTTTCTTTAAAAAGGATTTCTGATACGTTTTATTCTTTGAAAAAGTTTGATAGGACTGATATTTAATGAGATAAATGAGTTTTAAAATTAAAATAACTGCCATCTAAGGCGGTGTATTGAAATAAAAAACAAATGACTTCGTCTATAAGGGGCCTTGGACACAACAATCGAAAGCTATGAAAGATAGCCTACAGAGAATGTTTCTGTGTTTGTATGAAGTAATATCGGAAGCTAAATTAACCGATTTGTATAATTAATTATTATTTCATCATTGGAAAGTGTAGTTTCTCTGGATGGACATAATGCTATAATGTTATTACAGTAACTTGTGAGTGAATTGAGGACAGGTAAGATTAAAATAGCTTCTTATGCACAGAAAACTTGATAGGTTATTCTGTATATTCATTTCCTGTATTTCTTAAAATAATGTTTATGAATGTATTCATTTTTATCTGAGAGAATTAACGAACAACGAGAGTGTATTGATTTAGTATGCAGTAATAGTACGTTAGCTTAGCAATCCATTATTGTATAATTCAAATTTTAACTATGCTCAATTGAATCGTGTTAAAATACATAAAATATATATGCAATAAATGCACTGCAAAAAAATTGGGTAATGAGCCAAGCAGATCATATTGCGCTGATCTAAAAGTTGTTCCTCCTGAGATTCAAGAGCTCCCACAACAAATTAAAAACTTTCTAATTCGAGTACATCCGTTATCAACACACTTCTTACATAATATAATATAATATAATATAATATAATATAATATAATATAATATAATATAATGTAATGTAATGTAATGTAATGTAATGTAATGTAATGTAATGTAATGTAATGTAATGTAATGTAATGTAATATAATATAATGTAATGTAATGTAATGTAATGTAATGTAATGTAATATAATATACTATAATATAATATAATATAAACATAATAATAAATCTGTAGCCAAAATTTTTCTGTTAATTTTCGCTTTTCCAAAAATAATTGGTAATAAGAATTAAGAAACATGTTAAAGAAATTGTCATTGCACCAAATGAGTGGTCTCTGGATCAAAATGATCGCATTTTAATATTTTAAATACAATTTAAATTAAGTAACATATTAAACGATTTATCCTTCTATCAAACACGAATGTTCCCTGGATCAAATGTCCTATTTTAATTATGTAATTACTTTATATTTATTTATAACGGGTGCAGCGGAGCGCACGGGTACGGCTAGTAAATAAATAAATAAATAAATACATAAATTATAATAATAAGTAATAATAAATCTGTAGCCGAAATTTTTTTGGTAATTTTCGATTTTCCAAAAATAATTGGTCCTAACATAAATAATTAACCACCCTGAAACCGAAAATCGCTTTTTTGAAATTTTTGTTTGTATCTCTGTCTGTCTGTCTGTCTGTCTGTCTGCCTGTCTGTCTGTCTGTTTTGTTACCTTTTCACTCGATAATGACTGAACCGATTTATATGAAAACTGGAATATAAATTAAGTTCGCTGTAACTTAGATTTTAGGCTATATGACATTCAAAATACGTTATTCAAAAGAGGGGTTATAAGGGGGCCTGAATTAAATAAATCGAAATATCTCGCTTATTATTGACTTTTGTGAAATATGTTACATAACAAAAGTTTCTTTAAAAATGATTTCCGATCAGTTTTATTCCTTGCAAAATTACGATGGGACTGATATATAATGAGATAAATGAGTTTTAAAATTAAAATACAATGCCATCTAAGGCGGTGTAATGAAATGAAAACAAATGACTACGTCTATAAGGGGCCTTGGACAACAACAATCGAAAGCTATGAAACATAGCCTAGAGAGAATGTTTCTGTGTTTGAAGTAATATCGAAAGCTAAATTAACCGATTTGTATAATTATTATTTCACCATTGGAAAGTGTAGTTTCTCTAGATCGACATAATGCTATAATGTTATTACAGTAACGTCTGAGTGCCCTCTGGACCAAAATGACCGCATTTTAATTATTTAAATACAATTTAAATTAAGTAACATAATAAACGATTTATCCTTCAATCAAACACGAATGTTCTCTGGATCAAACGTCCTATTTTAATTATGTAATTACTTTATATTTATTTCTAACAGGTGGAGCGGAGCGCACGAGTACGGCTAGTAATAAACAATAATAAATAAATAATAGATAATAATAAATAAATAATAAATAAATACACAAATAAATAAATTCATCAGCATTAAGAAAGAACTGTCACTGGCCTCATCTAGCTACCAATCATTTGACTCTAGCCACAGAATCTCACAATTGATATAGCGCTGTCAAATAATCAATTAAAAAAACTAACATTCTACCCCTAACAGAAATCGCTGCTAAGTAAGCAGAGACCAGATGAGAGGTGCCAAAACTTGATAAGTGCAAAAAAAAATTAGATAAGGTAGCGGAGGGTAAGTGTGCGCGGTCGGGTAAGAGTGCTCTCGTGAATTTTTCATGGTTGGTAGGATGTCTACTGCAAAATTGACTTGCATTACTCCATTGAGTATGGATTATTGACAAGGTTGAGACATTCGTTGGTCGAGCCGCAGAAGAATCTCCATTTAGAAAGATGTGTAAACGTTTTGTTTGAAATCACATGTAATTTTTTTTTCATACGAAAACTTGAGCTTTCTACAGAGTTATAAGTCAGTCAGAAGGAATATGTTGACGTTAAAATGAAGCCCTCTTTGTAGCGATGAAGTGGCATGAACTAATGTCCTATGACCGTATTGTGCTGCTCTTTAGTAACACATTCTTAAACAGACTCGATGTCGGCTAAAAGTGTGCACGGAATGAGCGGATATAGGTCGCGCCAGGGATTTTGGCAGATGGATTTTCTTAATGCGATCTGGAGAGCGAGTTCTCACCGCTGCAAGATCGGTTGTTCTCTCTGTCGCAGTGGAATGGGTAGGACATAAGAGTAAACATGCACGCCCGAGTATTTGTGCACTCTGGACAGACACCTCCAAAAACTAAACAAATATTACAGTAGTCTATATGTGTCTTTGGTATTCTCAAGAAACTTGTTCGATTAATTAAAATGTGTCTCAATGAAACTTACAGCAGAGTTCGTATAGGCCAGTTTCTATCTGATGCTTTTCCAAATCACTGCGGGCTAAAGCAAGGAGATGCACTATCACCTTTACTTTTTAACTTTGCTCTAGAATATGCCATTAGGAAAGTTCAGGATAACAGAGAGGGTTTGGAATTGAACGGGTTACATCAGTTTTTTGTCTATGCGGATGACGTGAATATGTTAGGAAAAACTCCACAAACGATTATGGAAAACACGGAAATTTTACTTGAAGCAAATAAAGCGATAGGTTTGGTGGTAAATCCCGAAAAGACAAAGTATATGATTATGTCTCGTGACCAGAATATTGTACGAAATGGAAATATAATCTTTTATATATATGGAAATATATATGTATATGGAAATACGTTAATCCTTAGTCAATAGATAAGACTGAGTTTTACGAAATACGAACATTAAGGGATGGAAAATGGGAGGCAGTAATGATCAAAATAATTATACCGATTTATTTTGTTTAACCAGCAGACGTGCAGCTTTTAAATTTAATACAAAGATTCACTCATAAAATTGAGTTAGACTATTCATCTCATCTCTCAGAATTGTTTCTAAAATGTATAACAAAAGTAAAAAAATTCAATTTCATGTAGGCTACTCCCTTGAAATAACTTTTTTTTTTTTACTTCCGAGCAGAGAGGAGAGAGAAAGAAGTCGACGATTTTAAAAATTCACTAAACTATGTTTAACTAGAGACGTAAAATTTAAAGTGAAGGTTACTCTCTACAATATTGGTTAAACATTCTTAGATTTTTTAAATACCATATCCTAAGGTACTGATGAAAAGGCAGAAGGGAGTGAGAAATCTCATGTCATCCGATCTCGATGGAAGTCGATATCTGGGGATCTTTGCGATCACAGAATACGAGTAAGGTATTATTTAGTCCGACTTTGTCCCTAAAGTGGTGGAGTGGGACAAAAATGGGTGAAAAATTAAATTAGATATCTTAGGGGTTTTCGAGACGAAAATTACGAATAATACAATTTGTGCGAATTCAATATGGCAGTTTCAGTACTATGAATTATATTTTAAAAAATTAAACATCGGATATCGCACAGGTAACACATGTACAGTATTTAAGGGGGTATGTAACACCTTTTGATAGTAGGCCTATACATTTAGTAAAATCCAAAGTGTAATTTCTACATATTCTGAATGAATGTTGTGCTGGAATTTAGTATAGTCATCAGCCAATACCTCTAGATTAATAAACAACTTTTTAGAATCCATAAAATACAGTATTTATTGTGATGGTAATTATATTTTTCAATTGGTGCAATTTGTGCAGGGAAAATTGGTTTCTCCGATATTTTGCACGATTTCGAATATTTTAAAATGCTTTCTTCTCTGTTCTATTCACAATGTGCGTGTGAAGAAATTATTGTCCTTGTAAATCCATTACAATCCTATTTATTATACTCTTATATAAATCTAACTTCCGCAGCATGCAATTTTACCCAATTAACCAAATTATATTTTGATTATTAAGAAGAATCGTAATTTTATTAACTTGAATTGTCGCACCACCAGTAGACGATCCCTAGATTATTACTGGACAAATCTTGTATATTGATCTAGTAAGGGTAGAATTTTCCTTTTAATTAAGAATTAATTTAATTTAGAAAATGTAGGAGACGTATTGTAAAATCATTGCGAACGGACGTCATTTAAATTTATTAAAGGTATTCTTTGAGTAGTTCTGTACCGTGGTGTGTTTCATAATAAGGATAATTGATATGAGCTGCTGTTATGAAAATATGAACGACTCAGAATGTTATCGCATCTCATTCTCGCAGCTTACAGAAACAATATTGGCTCGCCTACTGGAAATGTCATCGAGGTCATCTGCCAAAATCGGTGCCTCCGACTATAAGAGCAGTGTTGCCAATTCAGCGGTTTTCCCGCTAGATCTAGCGTTTTTCAGTTTTAGTTTAGCGGATAAATTTATGAAATTTGTATTGCCCATATAGGAATTTAGCGTTGTTTTAACACTCACAGCGGTAAAATAATCTTATTTTTACATTGACAGTATAGCAATTTAGCGGTTTCTGTACTGTATCTTAGCGGGTTTTTAAGAATCGAGTTGGCAACACCGGGTAAGAGTGCGCGAGTTACGTTCAAGTTACGAAGGATTTGGGCATTTGTATATGACTATTGTTCTTGAGTCCTTTTTTTTTTTTGTAACCATTGTCTATTATTTCTCCTTTCTACAGTTGTAGTTAAATTTATTACTAAATCTCATATTTCTGTTGTGGGCATTGCACTCTAGAATAGTGTAAAAAAATTCAGTTACAAGTGTACTAAAAAGCCTGAAAATGTCTATGTCTGCTTCAAAAGTCTTCTCATATAAAACAAACTGTTTTGGCGTCAATTCAAATATTTGTTTCATAACTTAATCATTGCAGACTCTTTATGCTTATTCTTACCCGGCTGTGCTGCTAAGAGTAGGCCTATGCATTTGCCTCCTTAAAAAAAATTAAAATTAATTTGTTTACTATCTTTTCCTAAAGTCCATCTGCTGAATTTATAATCCGTATAATACTGTCATCCATTAAACAATTGTTCAATATTTCATCTATAGTACAACAGATTCTACAGACAATAATACACTAGGTGTGCACACTTACCCTCCTTTACCTTACATATTTCAGTCAATTCAGATGGTATAGCTCGCGCAAGAAACGATTACCGAAAACCAATGTTGGCGTTGCTGTCTGTTTTGACGTGTGTATGTAGGCACACCGAGTGGGGAGAGGTGCGAGCCGATGGAAGTACTGTCTCTTCCAAGAAGATGAACAAATGAGGACATCGCTGTGGAAATAAAGAACGTAGCAAGAGAAAAATTCGAAGCTAATTAAACGCGCAACATATGTTTACGAATGAAATAGTAATACCGTGCGATACAAGACACGTATTCACATGCAATGGAACAAAATAAAGTCGTAATGTAACTATCACAACGCTAGACTGATTCTATCGATGCCATTTCTCTTCCGACTGTACTCTTGAATATCATTCAAGTAATCTCGTGAACTTTCCTGTCGCCCGCTCTTCCTTATCGCAGTGTTTGATTCGCATTCCTTCCGTCGGTAATCCGTACTTGCGACTCCTATACCCCTGCATCATATTACACCAAGTGTATGTGTCAAATCTGAATAGTTACATTTTTGACATTTAAAATGTGATCTTGTTTCAAAATGTTATAAGATATTTAATATTTTCTCTCAAAACTCCATAGGCCTATATTTGGCCATTTTGAATCAAAACTTCATACACTATTATTTATCTAGATGACCATTTTGTTCTAAAACTTCACACTTCACACTCCATACTGCTCCCAATATAGAAACTGTGCAATATCAGCACACTTTAATATTTAATTTGTTATTGTATCTTCTCCCGGAGATTTTCTGTTACTCAGTTTTGCTATTGCATCTAACGTTTATTCATCGATAGCTTCAAATTGTTTTTAAATTATACGCATTATTATAAGGTAATTCTCTCCACTGTCTAGTGGCTGGACTTATAACTCTGTGGACCCTGGTTCTAGCCCCGTGTACACCCGATTTATAACTTGTGTTGAGCAAGCACGTGGTCCAGGTAAAGACACAATAGTTAATTGTGAATGCTCACATTTAAATGCATTTATTTTAACAATATTTCCGTTCTCGTTCTCGTTGTCGTTTCTGTTCTCGGTTTATTGTGAACCAGCCTTAACACAGGGATTTTCTCCGGAAAGTCCGATTCCGCTATGGTATCCCATTAAATCTCCATAATCATCTCATCTCATCGCGGATGTAGCGTAGACGAGCCTCCAATGGCGCACCCTGGGAAAAGCCTGTGTCTGTAAATTGTTCTATTACACAACTGACTTCATATGGGTCAATTACGAATTGTTAAATATTCTATCCAAGTTTTCTGATTCATTTTTGAAGCGGTAATATAATTCTTGTATCTCCCATTAGAAGCACTAACACTAATGTTTCTCAATGTCATCTGCTATGCGACACCTCCCGAGTTAAAAAAAAAATTAACGGATCCAATTGATATTTTCGTCACGTAAGCCGTATGACGTCAGTAATTCTCTTCTGTGCAGCTGTTATTTCATGCAGGTATCTGATTTTACATGCAAATTAATTGCACGCATTCATCTTAATACAATAAGCATTAATGACACACGCACTGTTTAATAAACATTTGTCACAATACAACTCTTCCGGGACCATTAGAGTTTTACAAGAGGTAATTTTTGTGCAAGGCAGGGACAGTGAAAAAAGGCACACTTGGCTCGTCTTGCGGTGAAAGGTCAGCGACATATGATACTGTACGAAACTTCCTAAATGCTCATCTCTTCTTGTGACAGAGCTTTATAAAAGGCAATTAGTTTTGCTACGTAAAACTGATACATTACATTATGTAACATGATTTTTGTTTATGGGTAATGAATGACATTTTCTAATTTATTTATGCTTAAAAATGTGTAGAAGGTCTACATTATTCATCTCTAATTTTTGTTTTGTGACCTAATTTGACTGTAAGATAGGCGAACGAAGTCAGAAAAACAACACGTGAATGAAAATTAGAACGTATTTGCATTAAACTCATACAAAAAACAATACAATACACAGGGTGATTCACTTACGGAGCTTATTTCTGAAGACATTCTGCGCAAAAAATGTCATATAAACATGTGTCCTAATCTCAATATTGTGCAGTATAGAACTGAAGAAACAAGGATTTTGTATTGGGTTGTGTACAGTACTATAGGCGTGTTCGATCTTCAATTAAGTCAACATTATAAGGAAGTGTGCGAGAGACATTGCTTATGTTTCCTCTTACCGGTGACATTCAAACATCTGTAGAGTAGTCAGTTGTTATTAGACAGAGCTAACGCAATATTTGCAATATAGGCTACTGTAAAATATACTTGGTTCCCATTAAAAAAAAAAGGAAGTTGACTCTGATACCTTGATAATTATTTCATGTACAAAAAATGCATTAGGTGTATCAGATGTCCCCTTCGATGTGATGTAATTTGTAATTGTCGGTTTGTGTATATCTGAAATACACTATCTACCAGAAAGTAATTGAGCACTGTTTTTTCCCATTTAGAACTCCGTGGTACCACCTCTTGTTGCTATAACAGCAGCCATCCTGTCAGGCATGCTCTCCACTAGTTTGTGTAGGATATCCACTGGAATGCGTCGCCATTCCTCTTGCAACATGGCACTCAGTTGGACAATGGAAGTTGGCCGCATCTTCCGAGACCTCAATCGCCGGTCCAATTTTCCCAAAGATGCTCAATGGGATTGAGATCAGGACTCTGTGCAGGCCAGTCCAATGGGTGAACATTATTGTCTGCATACCATTGCATAGTAGCCGTCGAAACATGGGGCCAACTTCCATCGTCCAACTGAGTGCCATGTTGCAAGAGGAATGGCGACGCATTCCAGTGGATATCCTACACAAACTAGTGGAGAGCATGCCTGACAGGGTGGCTGCTGTTATAGCAACAAGAGGTGGTACCATGAGGTTCTAAAGGGGCAAAAATAGTGCCCAATTACTTTTTGGTAGATAGTGTATTTCACACGCTATCGGAGGTGAAAGAGTTAAGTGGGTCACCCTGTATAATCTGGGTAGTTTACATTAGCCTGTACGTTAGTTCTAATACACTGAACACTGGGTTTATCTGTAAAGTATTAAAAACAGGACATATAAAAAAGAAATTAAAATAAAAATAGGTATAAACATAGGCTACTTTCTAAAAAAATCACTATCTTGATCATAAAACCAAAGTTCGTGCCGAATAATTAACATTGTCTATACTTTTCAGACATAATTTATTATAAAATAATACTTAAAACCCGGAAACAAACAAAACATTAAAATTTGTTACATAGTGGTATTAACAGTTGTTTAAGTCAATGATATTAAAATAAATCGGAAATTTCCTTTCTTCATGATAGATCTATATGAGCCGTTCAAAGCAGAAGTGGTATAAGTCAAGAATGGGTAATAGGGTTAAAGTAAACATTCAGTAAAATACAGCGCAAAGTAGCAATTAATATTCAATTTATTTAAACTATTAGTAGTCAGTGGATAGCAAGAAGGACATATTAATTGCTACTTTGCGCTGTATTTTACAGAATTTTTACTTTAAACCTCATTACCCAATTTTGACCTACACCATATTATGTAAAGTAAAGCCGTCATTATCATTATTAACATCAGTCATTAGCAGCAGTATTATCGACCACCAAACAGCCACCGGCGCGGCGTAGCTCAAGCGTTTTTGTGCAGACGGTAGCGGGCTCATAGGAGTAACATCGATAATTCAGATAGCAACAAACCGACATTCTTCGGTTTTCTAATTAAAACATTTATTGGACTCTCCAGAACCGATGAACGTAGGTTATAGGATATTATAAAATTGATATGAGTTCGTCGACAAAAATGAAACACACACGTACGAAGAGATCTGCATAAAAAGTAAACGGAAGCCCACGGAGGATATGCATCAAAATTTGGAAATAATCTTTACTGGCAAATTATTGTAGCAAGCTTTATAATAGATTTTACAGTTATTATTATTATTATTATTATTATTATTATTATTATTATATGTAATATGCTACGTATGTATTTAGGTACAGCTAGATACGTAGGCCTATGTACAAGGTGCAGTCAATATATTTCCGAACTGCACTTGTATTTATTGTACCGTTAAACATACATGCGCGTGTCACTGAAGATCATTGCTTCCATGCCTGCTGAGTCAGTCTATCAAACAGCGTCAGATTTTTCTTTAAGAACTGAGCTTCTATAAGTGATTTTGTGCAAACATGTCAATGACCTATACTTTCCCTGGAATCTCGCCATATACGTCTTATGGCTAGTCTTCTTCTCTGTCTTCCAAGTGATGCATTTACTATAGATTCCAGGCGTTTCCCTGGTTCTAGTTAACGTATATATTTCCTGTCCCGTGTCTTGCCTACATTTCGGGGCAGTCCGGAAACTTATTGATTGCCCCTTGTATGCATGCGTGTTGATGATGAGGACTCCTTTTTCTCATATTACTTTAGTTCGGCTTCTTGGCCTAAAGCTGCAGTTTGTTTATGGCGGTCATCACCGGCGATTGTCGCCTGGAGTTGCTAGCAGATAAAATGAATGCGCACGGTTTCTTTACAGCGATGATCGCCAACGTAGATCGTCGGACGCGACGCAGATCGCTGGAGGTTGCTTCTGAAGCAAATTCAGGACGCACATCGCCGCATACATGTTCAATAATCGATATTTAGAGAAGACCATGTAGAAATATTGAACCGAGTTACGGCAGCAAAACAAATGAGAAGTGACAGCGATGTACGCTGATAAAGAAACCACTTCCCGACGATCATCGTCAGCGTTTATAATCGTTTATGATCGCCGTAAACAAATCGTAGTTTAAGATGTAGAGTAGAATGTAGAACATAGTAATTTGGAATTTGGTATTATTAAAAAAACAACCCTGATATATATATATATATATATATATATATATATATATATATATATATATATATATTTAAAAATGTATGTTCCGAAGAATTACATTAGAGTTGTCTATTTTTCTTATTTTCATAGTATACTTTCTTACGGACTACTTTTATGGGGTAACAGTACTCATACTAATAAGGTAGTTATGTTACAAAAAAAGCTATTATAATTATTACTAATTCATCAATGAAGGCACACTGCAGGCCGTTATTTGTAAATGAAAAAATTATGACTGTAACATCATTGTTTATTTATCAAGCCCTGAATTTCGTCAAAGAAAATTCACAAATGTTGACACATAGGAATGATGTTCATATATACAACACCAGAAACCGTGACCTTTTTGACATACCTAAGTGTAGGCTAACTAAAACAATGAATAATTATTTTATTATGTCTTTAAAATGGCAAATAAATTTCCGAGATATATTTTTAATCTGGAAAGGAAGTCTTTTAACAGACTTGTCTCTGTTTGGTTAATCAACAAACCATTTTATGAAATTAATGAGTTTTTTAATGTCAACGTTGTTGAGAGTTTTTGAATAATTTTATTGTTCTGTTGTTTACTTTTTATTACTGACTTTGTCAATTGCACTATGTTGTGTGCTCTGACTGTACAACACTGAATATACTGAATATTATAATCTATTCAATTATCTATATCAGTGACACAACGGTAGATAGTAATCAACTAACAGTTCATCCATGCAACATTGATCTTGTGCAGCTCCATGTTGTGATGTTAACTCCTAAACCACCTATTAAGAAAGGTTAAATTAATACTTACGGAAAAAAATTCATACCATACAGCAAAATCAAAATCCAAAATAACTGTTAAACATTTAGGGTATGCAAAATGCGCGGGAGCGGAAATAACGCGAAGAAATATAGGCTAGTAATGCAAATTATTTGTGTTATATCATTAATTATTCTTTTTTTTATCTCTTTATACATATATATACATACATAAATCATATGTTTGCACAAGTATATGCAATGGAATTACTGTGTGTTATCTGAATTGGTTTAGTGAAGAGCCGTTAACACGGGTCTACGTAAGAGAAATAATAAATGAGCCTACAATTCATGCAAAAAAGTAACCTGCCCCTGTAGAAAGCTCTATATCAATGCAAGAGTCTTGTCCGTCGTTAAGTGATGTCATAATAATGTGACGTAACGCAAGTATGCGAAGTCAGACATTGAAACTTCCGTAACGTTTTATCCATTTGACTCTGTGCACAAATTTTTCATGTTAAAAAACGAAAGAAAAAAAAAGGTAATGGGTAAATGGAAGAAACAAAAAGAAAATGCAAAAAAGGACAGAAGAAAGAAGAATAGAATGTAAGTAAATAAAGAATAAAAGATAAGAACAAAGGAAGAATGGTTTCAGAGTTGTACCTGGTAAGATTTATCTTGTCTCAGTAGCAATAAAACCAAGCTCCTTCAAATGAGGGTGGAGATTATAGGAGGGTTGTAAATTTTCAGGATTCCTTTCAAAACCTTTTTATTGTGCAGGCTACCGGAACTCAGTTTCTTGAAAGACAACCTCAGTGACGGAACTACACAGTACGAAGAGAGATATTTTGTTATTTTATTTTGTGCTACAGAATGTATCAACTAGTCCCTTCCGCCACTGGATGGACGGACGGCACCGCTCCACTCCCCCATCGCCATAAGAATACAGACGAAGTAAGACATATCTCCTTTCTCTCTCTTTTCACAGTGAGACAAGATACATCACACAGACGTTAGTTTCAATTGCCGCGATTAGGTATTTAAGGGTAAGCTTTTTGTCTAGTTGACTTCCGGGCTTGTGGCATTAAAATTATGCGAAGGAGAAGTATTTATGGTGCTCTGATCGGCCTCGATTTGACCTGTAGCTCACAATCACGTATCCGGAACTCGGTGCAGCACGTTAATAATCGAAGATTCAGCAAGAACTTCGATGTGACGCAGGAAAGTGTGTGATGTGACAAGTCAGCAAGGACGTCGTTACTTATTCAAGGTTTCAGACACAAATACTGTGGCAGCCCAATCCAATCCGTCAGTTTCATTGTCTTGTCAACGCGTTCCAACAAAGGACAGTGCACTGCTGGGCGCCCACGCCTCGTATCCTTTGCGAATAAGCGACAGGACAGCATGCAAACTCGGCCTTCTGCACCTGCCGTTTCTGTTAATATGAGGGACAACTACCACCTGTAGTGGATAACATTATTATTAGTGCTGTTGATCGATTAAAATATTTAATCGATTAACTATTTGAATTTAATCGATTAATCGAGTTTTGATAGAGTTGAAAAAATGTTTTAATATACTGTAATGCACAATTATTGTTAAATTTAACTTGTGTTCGGTGATAAGCATAACTATTAAATGTTGTATATCTGTATATATATATATATATATATATATATATATATATATATTGTATCGTTATATTACAAAACTATTTTAATTACTAACATATTTATTATGAGGCTTATAATTTGTGTCCATTTCTCCTGGAATTTTTTATAGAAAAAAAAATAACAAAAAGTATGAAGACTCACCTAGTTAATACTGTTTCATCCATGATTTTAAACATATGAGTGCATTCACATGCTTCGAATTAAGTGCCGCTCTACGTTTAGTAACAATGTTTCCTGTACCACTACACACGAAAAAACTTTTTTTTTGTCAAGCATTTCTGTACGATCGTTCAATTTAAATCCAAACGTTTCTCTGAGTTTACCTCTCAAATTCTCATATGACATAATGGAGTTTACACTTTTCACAGACCACAGAAAACTGATTTTTTTTTTCTTTATCAAACTAAATATATAATCTTCATATACAAACTCAGTATAGAAACTGCAAATGTACAGCGGTCGAAACAGAAGACTGGCCACCTATTGTAATCGAATTACCAGATTTTAGAAAGAGAAGAAGGTAGTTACGCTCTCACTTACACACAGTGTAGACATGACTATTTTATAAGGGATGAGGGGGATGAATCCCAGAAAAGTGTGTATTTCATATGCTAGTAAGATGAGCTGACAACAAGGTGGACGTTTTCTTGGAAAACCATAAATCTTAATAAGGGTTTCGTATTGTGTTTCAACTTTCAATAGAGGTAGACTAGGTCACTGTCCTCATATCTCCATCTCTTTCTGAAGTGTTTGTGCAAAGGCTTTCCCTATGCTACCTGATTTACAGTTAGAAAATAACAGTACTATTGTGCTTTTAAGTAAGCAATTTCCGAGAGAGAAATATTGTCAGAATTTTTAGTATGAGTTTGTATTAACAAAATAATAATTAATATCAACTACAAACGATTTTTAATCGACTCGATTATTCGATTAAATCCCACAACACTAATTATTATCGATGTACTGTACATACGTTGACATAGCTTTTACTTACGAAATAAATAAATAAATAAATAAATAAATAATAATAATAATAATAATAATAATAATAATAATAATAATAATAATAATAATAAACAATCATCATCCGTGGCGCTACAGCATTCTAAGGGCCCAGATCGATCAGCCGGCTGCTGGCCTCACGACCACATGCCGAAGCAGAGGTGGACGATCATCCAACCAGAATGAAGGTATCGTGTGGTTAGCACTATGACCCCTCCAGCCGTTTAGCTCGCTTTCGTAACCGAATTTCGTTACCTATCGTAGATCTTCAAGTGCATCACGATGCTGGGTGGGCACCGGTCACATACATTGGCCGAAATTTCATGACAAAATTTCTTCCCCCAATATGATTCGACCCAGAGCGCATCTCTCACCGCGAGTGCTAAACAGGTTGCCTTAGGCCATGACGCCAAGGCGGCGCAAGACAAATATTTACCTTTAAAAACCGTAATAAACTAACGTGTTCTTTCCCAGTGGATACACATCGATTACTTGTAAAATTGTAAATTATGTTTTATTTAATTACGCTCGCAACTGCCGAGGTTGTATCAGCGTTGCCGGTGTGCCGGAATTTTGTCCCGCAGGAGTTCTTTTACATGTCAGTAAATCTACTGACATGACCCTATGGCACTTAAGCACACTTAAATGCAGGGTTTAAGCCACAATCGCATTTTGCAACTCGATTTCTAAAATTGCAACAAACTCTGAATGTAAATGTGCAAAAATGCTACAACCACACTGGACTTCAGAAACGAAGTTGATATTGGAGAAAATGAAATTAGAGATATCTTTGGACTAATGTGAATTTAAATGAAATGCTAACGGTATGGGCATGTTCCCGAGCAATAGATGTTCGGGAGTTGATTTCAAAGAGTTTGTGCAATTCATGTAAGTTAAGTGAACAATTTCTTCTTATTGATTTATATAATTCCATCGCATACTGTAAATTGTGAGCGAGGATTTAGTTG
Source organism: Periplaneta americana (assembly GCF_040183065.1). Lineage (NCBI taxonomy): Eukaryota > Metazoa > Arthropoda > Insecta > Blattodea > Blattidae > Periplaneta > Periplaneta americana. Next base: position 44,469,325 of record NC_091131.1, read on the forward strand.
CACGAATCTTGTAAAAACTGGAATTAGAAACCGCCTTTCAGTAAAAAGAGTTAGCACTCTGTTAACAATAAATCTTGAAGGGCCTACACGTAAAGAATTCCAATGTTTAGAGTGCCCATAAAATAACATATTTTAATGCGATGTAAATTCAGCAGTAATTAATTTTAACATGCCTACGTCTAATGAGTTACTTAGGCCTATATAAGGATATCTAGAGTGTGATAAGATGGATTAAAAGTAAATTACAGTACATAACTTTTTGTTTCTGCATACTTTATTAATTTTATCTTTCTGCACAGTTATTTATAATATTGCACAAGCATTTCGCAATTTGCACAAATACAATTTCTCATTTGTGCATTTTTGCGACAATTATTTCTTTAGTCGGCGGGAAAAGGTACAGAAGTCAAAAAAATTAATTTTTCAGGAGAAACTTTCTTTTTAATTTATTCTTAACTGAACATAACTATAATAATGAAATTCATGTATGTTGGGTAAAGTAAGACCCTTTTCAATTTAAAATACAAGAAATTTTATTATTTCAAAAATTGTGTGATTAGGTACATCAGAAAAATCGACGTTTTTTTTTACTTATGTGCCTTTTTCCGCCGACCAAAGATTTATTTTCTAGCTTAAACCCTGCTTAAATCCCATCGACCTGGGCCGGGATCGAACCTGCAACTTAGGGCACAGAAAGGCCAGCACTCTACCGGCTGCACCACCCAGTCTGACTTCGTATTCCTATTAAATTTTCTTTAAAAAAAATCCCAATTTGTTTGTATTTTCTCCAATTTTCCAATTTTTTTAATTTATTTTAAAAATTTCCAACAATTTGGAAAATTCCCACGGGTTGACAACACTTATACAGGAGACCACAGCGCCAACGGACAAACATCCGTGCCCTAGGCAAAATTCGAAGACCAAGACAGTGGCGGCTGTACACGGATTGTCGAAGCTGCGTAAGTACACCACGGCACGAATTGAAACAGCCGAGGGGAGACGGTTTGTGTGGCACTAATTAAAAATCCAAGTTCACTTGGTCGGTGGACTTACCAGTCGGGCGCAGCTGTTGCCGAGAACTGGAAAATGAATTACTGCATTGTGCGCGCACATCCATTGTGCCCTTCCGCTCGTGTCTGGAAGGTAACGGTTCCAGCAGCATTACTGTGCCATTACACGATTTCCGGGTTCAAACCCCGAGTTCATCCGCACGAAATAAAAGAAACGGGGCTTGCCTTCTCGATACACTTTATGATCGTTTCGTGTTCATGTTCAGCGACTCGGAGGACGGATGCTCCCATCTTGAACGCTGCAACCTGTGGCTCGCTAGTCACACCACTCGCACTCTATTATTGTTTTCATCGGTTATTTAACGACTCTGTATCTACGACTTAGTTATCTAGCATTTATATATTTATTTATTTTTGTTCACACCTCTGGAATAACGATTAGCGCGTCTGGCCGCGAATCCAGGTGGTCCGATTTTGATTCCCGGTTAGGGCAAGGTTTTTTTCCGGGGTTTTCCCTCAACCCAATATGAGCAAATGCTGGTTAACTTTCGGTGTTGGACCCCGGATTCATTTCACCGGCATTATCACCTTCATCTCATTCAGACGCTAAATAACCTAAGATGTTGATAAAGAAACGTAAAATAACCTACTAAAAATGAAACATTTATTTATTCATTAATTCATTCATTCATTCATTCATTCATTCATTCATTTATTTATTTATTCGTTCATACGTCGATGACAGGAAATATAAAAAATTGTAAATTTATTCTTTGAAATGGTGGAAAAATTCAAATATTGTGGAGAAACACTAACAAAATTATAAATGTCACTCGGGAGGATATTAAACGCAGAATAAATATGGAAATGCTTCTTGTTATTCGGTTGAGAAGCTTTTGTCATCCAGCCTGCTCTAAAAAAAAACTGAAAGTTAGAATTTATAAAACAGTTATAGGCTATTACCTGTGTGACTTGAGGCTTTCCCGGCGTTTGATGTAGAATAACTCTTTTCGGGTTCTCAGCCAGGTGAGTAGGAGATTAGCTAATCTCCAACTCACCTGGCTGAGAACCCGAGAAGAGTTAAGGCTGGTTCACAATAAACCGGGAACGGAAACGACAACGAGAACGAAAATAATGTTAAAATTAATGTATTTAAATGTGAGCGTTAATTTATTTTAACAATATTTCCGTTCTTGTTCTCGTTGTCGTTTTTGTTTCCGGTTTATTGTGAACCAGCCTTTATTCTACAGTTATATTACCGGTTGTTCTTTATGGCTGTGAAACTTAGGAACAAGATCTTCTACTCAACTATCCAATTTTGTGAACATAATTATAATGTGCTTAATCTAAATAATAATAATAATAATAATAATAATAATAATAATAATAATAATAATAATAATGTAGGCCTAATTAAACTAAATTAACCTTTTTTGTAAATACGAAGTAATCACTTCTTAGCCATCCATATGCTTTCATGATTTTTTGTTTTCCATTCATTTAGTAAAGAATTTATACACACTCAATTTCACTATTTTACATCAGATAACTCCGGGACGTCCTGGTTATGAGATTAGTGCAGTTAACCACCAACGCGTGAGATAACACGGAAATTCAATCGTATTTCCCAGTTCTTAAGCTACAAGAAGTTTTCTTTCCTACACTACTTTCGTAGTCATGACAAGGTTTTTAAATATCATAAACAAATTTACAATTAAAACAGTGTGGCATAGGGTAAAGGTTAGTAATATTGTGGTAGTAATAATATTATGATAGTTCTTTTTGAGAATTTATTACAATTTTACTGAGCGAGAGGAAGATCGGTTTTTTGCTTCAACGTACTAAGGGAATGTTCATAGCAGAGATCTGCATCGGACGTTTTCGCTCGAGCGCCAAGTAGTTCATAGCATAATCCGAAGGTAGCGTACATGCATGATGGGTAAAATTGTCACGAGCGATAAATCCTCGAACGGTATAAGCCGAGCGTTAGACATTCGTTCTTGTTACAGTGATGAACTGTGTAGTAACATCATAGATGTTTATCATTTCAAAACTTTGCAGTGTTTAACTAACCTCTCCATAGTACAACTACAAAACTTGCTTTACAATGTAATATAAATGTTGTAGGTATTTTTTTTTTTTCACACAGGAGTGATTTTGTTTTTGCCACATCTGATAGATGTTATTGGATACAAATGTAATTATTATAAACGGAGATCAGAATCACGATAATGCAAGAACTGTAGGCCTATCAAGTTTTCTAATAATAATAATAATAATAATAATAATAATAATAATAATAATAATAATCTATAATAATTAGTGTATCAATCTTTGCGTCTGTAACACTTGTGCAGCATGATTATTCGTTTTATTATATTTTCTGTGACGTTATCTCTGTACTAAATTGTTATTAATCTACTGCTATATCAATAATATTTTGTAAAACGTTCCTACATTGTCGCAGTCTATAGGCGGAACACTATGTACTGTTCTCCAACCAGGAGATCAACCGTGAAAGGAATGTGCTTACTATTGCGTCATCTATTGGAGCGAAGTAGATAGATAATATTACCGTTATAACATCATTTTAAAAACCATGCGCTCTCCTGCACATGTTAGTTCCTGTATGGAGAGATTAAAAGACCAGGAGATTAACAGTGATCTAATTTTGTAACTAGGGTAGTATCAATATGTGTTCATCAATGTTATTGTTTGTGCTATGAAAGCTAGCCAATACAGATACGTGTGTGAACTTATGACATCTTATGACATCAACATTCATTCACAGCATTACCCCGCTTCGTCTCATTCCCCAAAGACTTTCTCGTGGTTGGAGTATAGTATGGACCTATCATATTATACATGTGGTAAATCAAATATTGAATAATTATTAATTAGCAATAATAACTGTACATTGAAGTTTTTCATACTATTTTATTTATAACTTCATGTTCCTGTTTTGGTACGTTCCATTGACTGTTCCATCAAACGTTTGTCATAAACGCAGAAAATAAAGCCATATTTTTACCGTGTGAGCAAAACATATGTGTATCTTATCTGTCGCCTTCCACACAAGATAAGACATGTCGGTGAGATGACCTTGTACTGTGCTTCTATTTATTACGAGCGTATCACGACCGATCGTATCTCACTCGAGGGTGCGACACTCGACCGAGTTCAAGCGAGCGATTTAACTCCAATGCAGCACTCTGGTTCATGGATAAGTTTCTGCGCAAAACCGGTCCTTCTCTCGCTCAGTAAAATTGTAAAAAATTCTCAAAAAGTACTGCCATAATATTACTAGTATCACAATTTACCAACCTTTACCCTATAAAAAAAAACCCCCTTCAGCATTCTGTAGATCCATAGCAGTGACGTTAGGACGTCACGTTTTACGAAATCTTGTTTAGAGATTGGGTTCCTTGGAGAGGGCGGACAGACGTACAGCTGAGTCGTGACTTGGAGATGTTTACGACAAAATGATTATCGATACTGGTTTCTACGAGCCGTCACTCGGTGCCACTGTGTCAATTTCACCGACCCATTTACAGCTCGTCGCTAACGAAGTGTCTTTCAAAACAGTAATATAGGTATACATTTAAGATAATCAATTACTGATTAGTGCAGAAGGATAGTCATAAAAATGTGGGACATGCACATTTCACTTGATTTCTCGATAAATGCAACTATAACATCAGCCATTTGATGACTTTCTCTATTGGATTAGGTCTTATTACGGGCATCCACATTTCGAAAGGAGAAACAAGTCAGCATCTCGCAAGAATTAGCCTACTGTACTGCAGGCCTAAGTTTAACAATTTCCTTGTAATCTGAGGTGTTATGTAGGTCGGAAAATTGGATGTCTGTACATTTACGACAGTACAAATACCCAAATATCTCGCTCCACCCACATTCCGGAAGAATAAACAAGTCTGTATTCATGTGAATTAAGTTTTAACATATAGGCCCGGTTTCTTCAACCTTTGTTAAAATGCACCTAACATAGCGTTAATTAACTGTAAGTTAAAAGTATGAATTGCTGTTAAAAATATTGCGTTTCTTCAACTTTACATTTCACATTTTAACATTCTGTTTGTTAACTCTCTGTTAGGACCAGAGATTCTAGAGTTTAACCATAACCTATAACCAAGTATAGGCTCACTTCTGTTTTCTGAACTCTGACAATTGCGATTCTCGCTTGTTTCCGTTGTTTGATTCAGAGAGGATAGAAGTCTTTCTATTCTCTCAGGTTTGATTTTTGCTTCTTTCCTCGTCTGTATCACAATAGCGTGGAGCGGCGTATTGGTATTGCTGTTATGAAATGGAAAACACTGGAACAAAAAGAAATCGTGGGACTAATTCCTCTTCGTTCGAAAGAAGCCTTCTGCTGGAAATTATTTCGCAGTATAAACCAATTAATGAGAATAAACAAACAAACGAATCTACGTTGAAAGCGAAAAGTGAGGCTTGGCAGAAAATAGCCTATACCTTTGTATGAACTTCTGTTCTGTCAAATCACAGAAATCGTCCGCTCTGTTTATGTATTCATTGATATCATTTTCTAAATAAACCAGATATATAAGTTCAGCATCTAACGCACCAGCCATATTGGATACTTCTATGCTAACAGAGAATTAACTGCATGAAATTGGGCAGTTAAATTAACATAGTTTTTAACAGCCTGATAGTACTAACAGTAGTTGAAGAAATGCTTCAACTGTTAAGTTTACAGTTAAAATGGAATAACACACTGTTATAATTTAACAAAGGTTGAAGAAACCGGGCCATACACTACTAAATTAATTGAAGAGTAAATTGCTTTCTAGAAATATAAGCAAATACTTTTACAAATCACTAATTTACCGGTATTGGTTTATACAGTACGCGCTGCCAAAACAAACAATAATGAAATTACCGCTCGGCTTCTGCCTATATTTGCCTAGAAACCTTGCCAGAATATTTAGACAGATTGTAGATTCAGTGCTTATGAGGACAGTGAAAGATTTGAAAACGTGTAATCAGTTACCATTTTCAGGGACAACAACTTCGTTTTGAGTTTTCAATCCTTTGTTGTTCAGATCTTATTTTGAAATGCTTCATTCCATTAGTACGTTGTTCACTTGTTCTACTATTTTGGAATGTAAAAATTAATTAAGAATGTGGTGTTTTTCTACTTGTCTGAGTGTTTGTTGAAATATATATATTGCTTCAGTTTTGTGATGGGATCTGTTTTACTTGATCATGTAATGGATTTGTTATGCTTTAATTTGTTCATGAGACGTCATTACTTAAGTACTCGTATGTAATGTATTTCATCTGTTTGGGTTTGTTTGGTGAAATTGTTTTGTTTGATTTTATGATGAAACTGTATTGCTTCAATTCTTGACGAGAATGAATTAGTTAAATATGTGGTGTATTACAACTGTTTAAGTTTTCTGATGAAACTGTTGTTTGAGTTTGGTTTTTGAATTTATTTTAATGTTTAAACTTCTGATCAGTTTTTTATTACTTACGTGTATTTTAACCATTTGGAGTTTTCTATAACGACACTGTTTTGCTTGCTTTTATATGAATTAAGTATGTAGTGTATTTCAACTATTTGAGGTTTGTGATGTGATGAGACTATGGTTAACATTGTAATGCATTAATTCTGTGATTCGATTCTGTTTATTATGTAGGTTACAGTATATGATGTATTTAAATTGTTTTGAATCTGTAACAAAACTGGTTTCTTACGTTTGTTGATTAAATTTTAAGCAAAAAAGTACTTGGCTTAGTACTACAATTACGGCTATCACAAAGAGTCTTTATTGTTTAGTATTACGAGGCGCATCCAGAAAGTAAGCTTCCCTATTTAAAAAAAAAAGAACACACACTTTCAGGAAAACATTTATTGGCAACAGGTACAGGAAAGTTTCAGCTATTTTTTAACATAGCCAAAATCAGAATTGAGACACTTGTCGTATCGTGGGATCAACTTTTGTATCCCTCTGTCGTAGAACTCTGCCGCCTGTGAATGGAACCAGCGTGTGACCGACGTCTTCAGCTCTTCGTCGTTGACAAAACGCTCACCGGAGGACAGGAATTTCTTGAGGTGCAAGAAAACGTGAAAATCGCTGGGAGCAAGATCAGGACTGTAGGATGGAAGATCAAACAACTCCCAGCCAAATTCCGTCAAAACAGCTGCTGTGCGCCGAGCCGTATGTGGACGAGCATTGTCATGGAGGAGCACAACACCTGCAGTAAGCATTCCACGCCTCTTGTTTTGAATGGCACGTCGCAATTTTCGCAGTGTTTCACAGTAACGGTCAGCGTTCACTCTTTCACCTCTTGGAAGGAAGTCAATGAGCAGAATGCCCTTCCTGTCCCAGAACACCGTGCACATCACTTTCCGTACCGACAGCGTCTGTTTGAATTTCGTCCTGACCGGAGATCCACTATGCCGCCAATGCATTGACTGCTGCTTGGTTTCCGGGGTGAAGTGCGAAATCCAAGTCTCACCGCCCGTGACGATCCTGTTGAGGAACTCGTCGCCGTCATCGTGATACCGTTGCAGAAATGTCAGTGCTGCTCCTAAACGTTGCATTTTGTGTTCGGGTGTCAGATTTTTCGGCACCCACCTGGCACACACTTTTTTGAACAGCAGGTACTTAGTGACAATCTCATGCAACAAGGATCGCGATATCTGCGGAAAATGGCTGCTCAGCTCCGTAATCGTGAAGCGACGGTTCTCCATGATGCACTGCCGCACCAGCTCAACACGATCATCATTGATGAGGGACTGTCGCCCATTGCGCTCTTCATCATATACACTTTGACGACCTTCGGAAAACTGCCTACACCAGCGACGCACCATCTGCTTACTCATGATGTTCGGCCCATAGACCTGACAGAGCTGCCGATGAATTTCAATTTGCCCAATGCGGCGGCGGGAGAAGGAATAAGAGCTTCTATTTCGGATCACTGCTGCCACGCTACTGGCACTAGGCGGGACCTGTCCGGCTGGCATATGATTGATACGCCATAGATCTGTTACGCATGCGCAATTGACACGGATAATTACGTTTACTTTCAAGGGGAAAAAATCTGGAAACTTACTTTCTGGATGCGCCTCGTATTTGCTCTGGTACTTAACATGAGCTGCTCTAGTGTACGACGAATACTGTATGTATGTATAATAATGATTAATACTATTAATATTATTACTATTATTATTTTTATTATTATTATTTGTATTATTATTATTATTATTATCATTATTATCATCATCATTTTATATTACCGGTTGTTCTGTATGGTTGTGAAATTTGGACTCTCACTTTGAGAAAGGAACAGAGATTAAGGGTGTTTGAGAATAAGGTTCTTAGGAAAATATTTGGGGCTAAGAGGGATGAAGTTACAGGAGAATGGAGAAAGTTACAGAACGCAGAACTGCAGGCATTGTTTTCTTCACCTGACATAATTAAGAACATTAAATCCAGACGTTTGAGACGGGCAGGGCATGTAGCACGTATGGGCGAATCCAGAAATGCATATAGTGTGTTAGTTGAGAGGCCGGAGGGAAAAAGACCTTTGGGGAGGCCGAGACGTAGATGGGAAGATGATATTAAAATGAATTTGAGGGAAGTGGGATATGATGGTAGAAACTGGATTAATCTTGCTCGGGATAGGGACCAATGGCGGGCTTATGTGAGGGCGGCAATGAACCTCCGGGTTCCTTGAAAGCCAGTAAGTAAGTAAGTAAGTAACTAATAATAATAATAATTAATAGTAGTAGTAGTAATAATAATAATAATAATAATAATAATAATAATAATAATAATAATAATGAGCATCCTAAATTAAATGAAGCACGATCACTTAAAATAACATTTAAAGTAAATCTAATACTGAATAGACATTTAAAATTCCACCCATGCAAATTGCAAATAATTTGACTTAATAATCGTGTCATTTTTTTGTGAAAGATTTTTTAACGAGATCGAAAATGATGAAGATGCTTTTCCAATTTATGGATGTCTGATTGAAGTGCGCTATCATTTAAATAGCACCGTAAATAATCATAACTTTCGGTATTATGCCCAGGAAAATCCACGGGCAACTTCAGTAGCGGCCCCTACATTCACAGAAGACAACCGTTGGTATGCTGTCTCTTTCAAAGGAATTAGGCCTACTGAGCCACATTTCTTTTAGGATGCCAATGGTCATTTTCAAGAAGTAGTAATAATGTACAAGTTTTCTGGTGAAGTATTGAACAGGAAGGAAAATTTGATCGTTCACAAGCAACTTAAAGGAGAAGATCAACAAGTCTGTAAAATTCGTCTAATGAAGAGACGAGCTGTGTCATGCGTTTACATGAAAGAACGAACTAAGTCATAAGGTGCTAATGTGTTAACACACTTAAAAATGTTGTATAACTATATTGGAAACCGGTCCGTTACGAAACAGCTTATCATGTGAAAACCAACAATGCGATGGCGGGGGGATACGGAAATTAAGTCAGAGAATGCGATTAACAATACGACTGTTTAGCATGTCAAGGTATACAATTTCTAGGTTTTAGGACTCCTGATAATATACATCCAAAGAGGTCAGTTAGATACCGGAATTTCCTGCCGCTCTGATAATATAAAAAAAGACTTTTAAACAAAAGAAACGACTCGATATCGTTATCAAATACAACCAATATCACGCAAGAAAAACCCAGCTCTGAAAAGTATGTACAAGGGAAATTTTAAGAACCAGGTATTTCATTTAAGGGAAGGTTGAAGGCTGAAACGCCAAAAATGAAAATTTTCAATTTTAATTCAATTAAATTTGCCGTTTTTTTCTGAATCAGAATATAATATAAAGTTTTAATTTACGTCATTTAAATAGCATGTTTTGAAGCATGTTAGACTACATAGCTCCAATAACAGAATTTCTCTTTATCGCTGTTTTTCTCAGAACGACCTTTTGCAATCTTCAATGTTCCTTTTCCCAGAAACTACAAGTCCAATTTGATTCAAATTTCGCACAAATGCTGTTTTACACCAAATAACGAACAATTACATTAATATAGAATAACTCTTCTCGGGTTCTCAGCCAGGTAAGTTGGAGATTTCCTTCCAAGCTTTCGACGGCTAGCTCTGCCATCTTCTTCAGTATGGCAGAGCTAGCCGTCGAAAGCTTGGAAGCTAATCTCCAACTCACCTGGCTGAGAACCCGAGAAGAGTTATTCTACATCAAACGCCGGGAAAGCCTCACGTCATACAATTACATTAATACTTCTTAAAATTCCTTTATACAGCATGATAAATATTCTGAAAACGTATTTTTTTGATTGAATATTACAAATAATTTTTTTTGCACGATAGTAATGAAGATAGAGATTCTTAGTTCCTCAGGCTATAACATATAGATCCTAGCATGTGTGAAAAAATATTTACAGTTCTACCTATGACAGTATTTGAGGAAAAGAATATTAGAAACCAATGTTTTGAGTTAAAAAAAAGTATAATTAAAAACAATCATCCATATAGCTAAACAATTCATTCAATCAGAATGAAATCTATGTCACATGCAAGACACACATACAGGGTAAACAATACGTATTGTTATTAATTTCAGGGGGTTATTCTTTGAGATATTTCAAACAAAAAAGTTTAATACAATTTTGCTCGTTTTTGCTTCTTTTCAGAAATAAAATTGTTTTATATTAAACATTTCACAGAGTGTTCTGGGAAAACCATTGATTTAATCCCCAATATGATTAGTCAATTTAAGAGAGCAGTGTATTATGATAATAAATGATTGAAAGCATTTTAGTTTTGTTCTTTAAATATGCAGAAATTTGATCTAAACAAATGTAACGTTTTAAAATTCCTTTACAGAGCGAAAAGTTACATTCGTTGGAATCAAATTTCTGCACATTTAAGGGGAGTTGGTCACTATCGCATGCAAAATAATGGTAAAAATAGCCTCTCTTCAAGCAGTCATAAATATAATACTATTTATCACAGCTCTTTCATTTTTTTAGTGATATATGTATACACATTAAGCTTTGAAATGAAAAAGAATGGTTACTCTAGAGTAAATCTTTATCCTTAAATTAATTTTTTTAATTAAGCACAATTTTTTTTTATAAATCCACTACATGTCTGTGATTAGGTACATTCTATTCACTTATTATAACACATATTGAATTGAAAATTTGACCACTTACTGCTAATAGATACTAAAACATACCCTAGTAAAATTATTCATGTATCTATAATATTATGGGCATAGGGCTTATAGCAATCATCACCGCCAATAAATTAGAAAGGAATTGAAGATTAGTATAACCCGTATGCCCATAATATTACAGATATTTTAATAATTTTAGTAGTGTATGTTTTAGTATCTATTAGCAGTAAGTGGCCAAAATTTTAATTCAATGTGTGCTATTATAAGTGAACAGAGTGTAACTAATCACAGGTATGTAGTGAATTTATATAAAAAAGATTAAATTCAAAAATTAATTTAAGGGTAAGATTTACACTAGATTAACCATTCTTCTTTCATTTTAAAGCTTAATGTGTATACATACGTATATCACTAAAAAATGAAAGAGCTGTGATAAATAGTATTACAATTCTGATCGCTTCAAGATAGGCTATTTTTACCATTACTTTGCATGCGATAACGTCCAATTCCCCTTAAAGAATAAAACTAAAATTCTTTCAACAATCTATTATCATAATACACTGTTCTCTTACATTGCCCGAGCATATATTGGGAATTCAATCAATGTCTTTCCCAAAACTCGTTATGAAATGTTTCATACAAAATAATTATCTCGAAAAGGAAGCAAAAAACGAGTAAAATTGTATTAAACCTTTTGTTTGAATTCTCTCGAAGAATAACCCCCTGAAAATAATAACATTACTTACGGTTCACTCTGTATAAAGATTTCCATAAAATTTGATCATTATTGGTTGAGTAGCTTTCAAAATAAAATTAAAATTAAATCACAGTTCAGTATATACAGTTGCGAAGCTCAATACTTACTAAATATGCAAACATAGACAGTTGAAATATGCATCCATAGATAGTTGCTAGCCACCAGGATCGCTACTATCGCCTCATCACAGACTCTTTCCCTAGCAGACGATAAAATGTATTGTACTTTTGATATCGTATTCTTTTGAAAAATTAACGCCTTCCTTCCACTATTGAAATACGAAATACATAAGGTTTATATATTATTTTCATAAAGTATATATTATATTTTATAAACTCACCTTCCTGGATCTTTCGGAAGGATAACTCTGACCTCTTTTTCTTAGAATTTATAGTGCAACAAATGTCTCCTTGTCCCATATTATTACTCAAATTATTGTATTTTTAGCCATTTACAGTTATTACAACCGATAACGAACATTTCACAGTTTACACAACTTTTCACAACAATGCGAAATACGGCACAGTCAATGCCTTTTCGATCTAGACCAGGCCGTAATATATGTTCGGGTTTTCTATTTCAATGTATGGAGCTCAGTGAATTATTATATTATAACTTTATTGCGTATCATAGCTAAGTTTTATTTAGTGTAATGTGTCCATAAGTTCCCTTTACTTCTTGTTGCATAATATGTTGCATAAATAATTACAAAACTGTGTTATTTTAATGTGAAGAGAATTTTACATGTTAACATAATCTGTTTGTGTCAACATTTCAAGTTTAGAATGGAAGCTATTTTGAGGTTTAATAAAAAAGAATTTATATTGTGATTTTAATATAGCACATCTACCTTCCTTGATAAAGACAGAAAATTTATCATACCACTCTTATGAAATCAGTGTACGTACGATTGTTGCTTCGTCTCTTAGGTAGTAGATAAATACAATAATTCAATACTCAATTGTAGTATTAAAATACAGACAAATTGAATGTGCGGAGTATCATACATGACATTATGCTTAATTATAATGTATAATTGCGAATTTAGGAATATAAGATATAGTAAACATAACCTATAATATTTCCATATGAATGGCAGGGCATTGAAGACCACTAAAATTAGACAGAAAGGGGCAACTGGGACAGTAAACATAACATATAATTTCAACATATCTAAATATTCGTGCGGTGCAACTGAAAATTATTGAATCGTGCATAAATGAATGTACAATAATTTCGCAATATTTAATCGAAATAAAGGCAGGTAGGTCTATTACACATACGAACAACGTAATTTTCACACCAAAAATAATATTACACCTTAACTCGCAAGGAATTATGTCTGAAGTGTCTCCTAATCATTGTTTTAAATTTTATTAATGCAATTACACTACATTTTAGAGAAATATATGTTACTTTTTATGCATTCCAATTAATTTATATGGTTGAAACGCCGCCCTTCGTGATCGGGTTAAGCGAGTCACATGGTCTGCCTTACGGCCTGTATTAGATCACGATGCCAGTGACAGTCTTGTTCCTAGTACACACAGCGCTCCAAGCAGCTAGCAACTATCGCGAGAAATGCAAAAAATCACCCCAAGCTTCGCGACTATATATACTAGACTGTGATTAAATGGTAACCTATCGGTTTTAGTCACTTCAGTCTTTAAACTCTCCTTAATGTTGACAGCGATAATATTTTTCTAATTCTTGTTACTCTCTTCGCAGAGAATATAAAAACACTTGCCTGTTCAGATTTCTTAGGTCGCTTCAGCGTTTCCAGACTTATTTCCTTCCCTTTCGGTAATAAAACCACAATATTATTATTTCTTTCAATTATTATTTACATATGTTTGACTAATCTTCTTTGACATATTAATATTTACTTTTATGTCCTTGGATATTCCTGCTTGGACTCTACATTATCGACAAAAATGATAATACAAAAAAGACGTGAATTTAACGTATAAAACTATAATAGATTATTTAACAGTCTTTGGTAAGTTCTTATGGAAAAACTGTGGAGCATAATGTCTAAGAAAGGAACTATTAATGAGCTCTAATCGATGTCTTCCCTTAAAATATCATTTGTAAATCAGTCTTATTGTTACTTAACTCAGTTTTATATAAAATCCCAGTCATCAATGATCCTGTAGGCCATGAAAGAAAATAATAGAATTCCTAAATTATTTCTCTCCCTATTTTTTCACAGCTAACATCTTCAAAACTAATACACTAAACTTCTTTGAAGTAATACAAAAACATGTCTTTTTCGTTTTAATCGTGGAAATGAAGATTTTTTTTACAGAAACAGTCAATTTTCGCGGAAATTCGCGACAAATTTAGTCATAAATTAGTCACATATATGATGAAACCTTTACATTTTGGTGCAACTCTCATATTAAGCGTTTGTCGCTAATAATAATAAAAAAAAAAGCCGGCCCTCTTCTGATCATTTCTATGGGAACACATCCAAAAGTGCAGGCATAATGTATGACGCCACCATCTAGCAGGGATTTGTAGAACTAAAGTATGTCACTAATCTAATCGACTAACGTACATTGATTAAGAAGTCGTGTTCAAGCTATTATAAACAAAGCTGACGTTGCGTGCTGGCCGTGTTTCGGACTCTCTCTCTCTCTCTTTATACTGTACTTGTCTTTCACCAACCAATTCGATTGTTTCAGGCCAGGTGTAGGTCGGTTAAGTTTTGGTGCGGAATGGTGTCGCAGCTATGTAATGCAAGTACAAACACACAGAAAAGTACAGCCAGCAGAAAACTATTCATTATTATTATTATTATTATTATTATTATTATTATTATTATTATTATTATTACTAGCCGTACCCGTGCGCTCCGCTGCACCTGTTAGAAATAAATATAAAGTAATTACACAATTAAAATAGGACGTTTGATCCAGGAACATTCGTGTTTGATAGAAGGATAAATCGTTTAATATGTTACTTAATTTAAATTGTATTTAAATAATTAAAATGCGGTCATTTTGGTCCAGAGAGCAATCATTTGGTGCAATGGCAATGCCTTTAACACGTTTCTTAATTGTTATTACATGCAACCATAGTTTAATGAAGATTGACATACCATTTAGTTTTAATGTCTATACTTTATATTACTTGCTATATGTTTCAGAAGTTACTGTAATAACATTGTAGAATTATGTCCATCTAGAGAAACTACACTTTCCAATGGTGAAATAATAATTAAACAATTAATTAGTTTCCGATATTACTTCATAAAAACACAGAAACATTCTCTGTAGGCTATGTTTAATAGCTTTCGATTGTTGTCCATGGCCCCTTATAGACGAAGTCATTTGTTTTTATTTCAGTACAGCGCCTTAGATGGCGTTGTTATTGTAATTTTAAAACTCATTTATCTCATTAAATATCAGTCCTATCAAAATGTTGTATAGAATAAAACTTATCGGAAATTATGTTTAAAGAAACTTCTGTTATGTAATATTTTTCATTAAAATCAATAATAAGCGATATATTTCGATTTATTTAATTCAGGCCCCCTTATAATTCCTCTTTTAAATAAAGTATTTTGAATGCCATATAGCCTAAAATCTAAGTTACAACGAACTTAATTTATATTCCAATTTTCATATAAATCGGTTCAGCCATTATCGCGTGAAAAGGTAACAAACATCCAGACAGACAGACAGGCAGACATACAAACAAAAATTTCAAAAAAGGGATTTTCGGTTTCAGGATGGTTAATTATACATGTTAACACCAATTATTTTTGGAAAATCGAAAATTACCAGAAAAATTTTGGCTACAGATTTATTATTATTATTATTATTATTATTATTATTATTATTATTATTATTATTATTATTATTAAGCAGGTTTTTCGAAGTTCATCACATCTTCCTGCGCGCAATTAGGCCTAATGTCCCGTCGCTTTCCTCCAGCGTTCCAATACTCGCCCTTCATTCTTTTCTCCCGCATGCTGCTGAAAATTACATCCTTCCAAGTAATCTTTGGTCGGCCCCTTCCATTTCTACCAGATGGAACTAATTCCAATACTTTCTTTGTTAATGTATTGTTTGCCATCTTTTTCTTGTGTCCATATAATTTTAGTTGTTTGTTAAGATGTCTATTATTGAACTTTGAACTTTTATACTTCTCTACTCACACTGTTCTTTATTCTGTGTATTCTAGAAATTCTTGAGGAGCGTCACCAGATACTCATTTCTGTCGAAAATAATCATGATTTTGTTCTGGAGTTTAGCTTCAATGTTTCTACTCGGTATGTTATTATAGGCCTATTTCTTAAGCTCATGTTAAAAATTGTAGACTTGCATAATATATACGTAACTGTAGGTACGTTAACAGAAAGCCACAATTCCAAGTCACACAGAGTTTGTGTGCAATCGATGTGGGTCCCTGGCGGCTCGTCAGCCCATTCGAGTTGTGTGGATATAAGAGGAAAAATTGAGACTTTATCGGGTGGAGTTCCTGGGTAGCTCAGTCGGTAGAGCGCTGGTACGTTCAACCAGAGGCCTCGGGATCGATATCCGGCCCCGGAACAATTTTTCCCTTGAAATTATTCAAAACTGTTAGGCTTGGAACAGGTCTAAAGGCCTAAATCTTGGTAGATAGAAGGAGAACAACAGTAATAACAATAATAATAATAATAACAATAATAATAATAATAATAATAATAATAATCTATACTAATAATCTACACTAATAATAAATCTGTAGGCGAA
Source organism: Periplaneta americana (assembly GCF_040183065.1). NCBI lineage: Eukaryota > Metazoa > Arthropoda > Insecta > Blattodea > Blattidae > Periplaneta > Periplaneta americana. The sequence continues at coordinate 44,486,004 of NC_091131.1, forward strand.
ATTTTTCTGGTAATTTTCGATTTTCCAAAAATAATTGGTCCTAACATATATAATTAACAACTCTGAAACAGAAAATCGCTTTTTTGAAATTTTTGTTTGTATGTCTGTCTGTCTGGATGTTTGTTACCTTTTCATGCGATAATGGCTGAACCGATTTAAATGAAAATTTGAATATAAATTAAGTTCGCTGTAACTTAGATTTTAGGCTATATGACACTCAAAATACGTTATTTAAAAGAGGGGTTAAAAGGGGGCCTGAATTAAATAAATCGAAATAACTCGCTTATTATTGATTTTTGTGAAATATGTTATATGACAATAGTTTCTTTAAAAATGATTTCCGGTAAGTTTTATTCTTTGCAAAATTTTGATAGGACTGATATTTACAGAGATAAATGAGTTTTAAAATTAAAATGCAATGCCATCTAAGGCGGTGTAAAGAAATGAAAACAAATGACTACGTCTATAAGGGGCCTTGAACAACAACAATCGAAAGCTATGAAACATAGTCTACAGAGAATGTTTCTGTGTTTGTATGAAGTAATATCGAAAGCTAAATTAACCGATTTGTATAATTAATTATTATTTCACCATTGGAAAGTGTAGTTTCTCTAGATGGACATAATGCTATAATGTTATTACCGTAACTTCTTAGTGCTCTCTGGACAAAAATGATCGCATTTTAATTATTTAAATACAATTTAAATTAAGTAACACATTAAACGATTTATCCTTCTATAAAACACGAATTTTCCCTGGATCAAACGTCCTATTTTAATTATTTAATTACTTTATATTTATTTCTAACAGGTGCAGCGGAGCGCACGGGTACGGCTAGTAATAATAATAATAATAGTAATAACAATAATAATAATAATAATAATAATAATAATAATAATAAATCTACAATTCACCTATGCAACGTGCAGAATCGACACTAAACATTGGTATATTTAAAATCTCAACAAGAATAAGTATAGTTCCAGGTATCGTCATAGAGTAAAGAAATCCTTACAGCACGAATTACAACAAATAAATAGTCTAATCCATCAACGGCCATAACAGATACAATTTCTTTATGTAGTACCTTGTTGTACTATCGTACTGATGCACAACATACAATTTTATACACATATAACACAATAATTTATTATTATGATTATTATTATTATGATTATTATTATTATTATGATTATTATCAGGGAAAGGATTTATATGTAAATACATATTTACTTATAAAGCTAATATAATTTATATTTTGCATTATCTTTATGTTTCACAATGTGTAGGGTTGAAAAATCCTACTTTTATTTTCCATATTTTTCCATATTTTAGAGTTTAGTACATATTTTCGTTAATTTCCATATATTTTCCATATTTCATATAAAACAGTCCATATTATATTAGGTTTAACAATAAAACAAAACAAAATTCCATTAACTTTTAAAAATACATTTCAACAATAGAGATTTAAACACATGTTCAGTAATCCCTTTAACATCAGAGTTATTTGAAAATTAGCAGTCCTATCAACAATGGGAAAGTAAGTTACAAAACTGTATTAATTTAATTTAAAATTTTTAACAGACTTCAGTTGTGCAGCTCAACAGTTAAATGCCAGTCAGAGTACACATAGGTTCAGTTTTGTAAATCATACTATAAAGACGGTAAATATGCCAAAAGTACGTCATTCAGTCAATTTAAAATCAAAACTAACAAGTTACATTTCAGAATTTAAAGAAGATGGTTTATCAACTGACAATAAAATATTATTTTGTAATTTGTGTCAGTGTGCAGTATCATCTACACAAAAGTTCCTGGTGCAACAACACATTACAACTAGTAAACATCAGGCCAACAAACAACTAAATTCCAAGCAGAGACAATTGTTTTTAACACAACCAACAACATCGAATGTAAGATCTGAGTTTAACATCGACCTGTGCCGTTCTCTCATCTCTGCTGATATTCCTCTCTACAAACTAAAGAATAAGGTCTTCAGGGAATTCCTTGAAAAATATACTCAACATACAATCCCGGATGAGTCAACACTCAGGAAGACGTATGCTCCATCCATCTACGATGAGACAATACAGAAGATAAGAGATGAAATTAAAGATAGTTCAATTTGGGTTTCCATTGATGAGACTCCCGACAAAGAAGGTAGACTTGTTGGTAATGTAGTTATCGGTTTGTTAAGTGAACAATATTCTGAACGAATTCTTTTACATTGTGATGTTCTAGAAAAGTGCAATAACAAAACTATAGTTAAACTGTTCAACGAAGCTATGGGTATCCTGTGGCCAAAGGGTATTATGTACGATAATGTGTTATTCTTTATTAGCGATGCTGCCCCTTATATGGTCAAAGCTGGACAAGCATTATCTGTTGTATATCCTAAATTGACTCATTTTACTTGTGTGGCGCATGCATTTCATCGTGTGGCAGAAGTGGTCAGAGACAATTTCCCTAAAGTAGATTTGTTGATTTCATCAGTGAAAAAAGTATTTCTCAAAGCTCCCAGTAGAGTTAACGTGTTGAAAGAAATGTACCCTGAAATTCCATTGCCACCAAAGCCAATTTTAACTAGATGGGGTACATGGCTAGAAGCAGTTGAATATTATGCCGAACATATAGACTCTATTAACAATGTTCTCCTTGCATTGGACTCTGAAGATGCAGTCTCAATTGATACTGCGAAAACAGTTACCTGTGACATAAGTGTGAAGAATGACTTAGCTCACATTCAGCATACATTTTCATGCATCATAAAAACGCTCAAAAGTCTCCAAAATAGGCACCTTTCACTATCTGAAAGTTTTGAAATTATAAATAGTACTGTGGAACAACTGAATCGTGGTAGAGGTAAAGTTGCAGATGCAGTAAGAGCTAAGGTGGACACTGTACTTTCAAAAAGCCCTGGATATGAAGAACTACAAAAGGTTGTTGCTGTGATGAGTGGTGAATCAACAGTGAAGATTAACTTGGACTTATCCCCAGCAGACATTGTGAAATTGAATTATGTACCAGTTACTTCTTGTGACGTCGAACGCTCTTTTAGTCAGTATAAATCTATCCTCAGAGACAATAGAAGAAGATTCACTTTTCAGCACTTGAAAGAAATGTTTGTAACCTATTGTTATGGTAACAGACAATAAAAATTGTGTTTTGTTGAAACTACATTGGAAGATAAGGTACGTCCATTATATTTTTTGTTTAGTTTGATTAAAATGTACCAATATTTAACGTACATAGTCATTTTTTTATAATTTTAAGTCCATATTTAATTCCATATTTTGGTAAAAATCCATATTTAATTCCATATTTTGGTAAAAATAACTACATATATATTTACATATTTCATATATTTTTAGTCCATATAAATCCGTTCCCTGATTATTATTATTATCATTATCATTATCATTATCATTATTATTATTATTATTATTATTATTATTATTATTATTATTATAATAAGTATGGACTTTTTCCTTTTCATATTCGAACAACGGTTTAACTCTCGACATTGTCATATATATGCACATCATCATATGCCTAAAGACTGCACGTGGGTAGACGTTTTTATACTGTATTGTGCTTGTTTTACTTTCTCTCTTTGTATACAGAGAAAGTGTACTTTTCGTGTGACAACAGACTTCGCTATATGGCTCGAAATACACACAAAAAAATAGACGTTGCCTGCTCCAACAAGAGAAAACGTCCGTGTTCATGGGCGTGTATGATACCTCTTGTGGAAACCTGAATAGTACGAATTTATACGCTTTGTACATAGGTTTGTAAGCAGTCCACGGTTGAAACCTTCAATGCTACGTATTTACAAATTGCGTCATGTTTTCTGCTACTGTTACTTAAATATTGCTTAAAGCGTAACACATTACAAACAAATAACACTTTAATTCTAACATCTAATAATATATGACTTCATCAGAAATCTTAGCGGCAAAATTTTCCTCATACATACATGTCACGAGACGCAACAACTCCATGCTAACAGGAGCCCCACGGACATTATACATTATTGCTGCTGCTGCTGCTATTGAAGACAAATTACAAAAAGGTTGTCTGTATGTATGCGTACTATAAGGTAGCCTTTCAACACTCTATAAAGTCTGAATGAAGCATGTATGTTCTGACTGCATTTATCTTATAATAGTACATTATGCAACGAGCCTATATTGAAGGTAATTAAGAAGCGAGTATGGATATTTATGAAACGAGCGCAAGCTCGTTTCATAATTTTCATACGAGCTTCTTAATTACCATTATAGGCGAGTTTCATACGACTTTTTATGCTCGACCATATTTCTAACTTGATATTATTAATTTTCTTTGTATCTGACCTTGACCAATGTCCCGTATGTTGTGAGATGTGCGGAGACGCGAAAGTATTGATTTTTTCCGAGGAACAGATGTTCACATTGACCTTGCTGGGCCATAAGAACCTACAGAGATAACATTGAAATTAAATTAGACATCGAAAAACGAGATGACAAATTGAATTTATTTGAATATTATTTGCAATTAACGCTAATTATTATAGTAACAGAACATAACCTTCTGCGACAGTATTGGATTTCCAGCCTCCGTGACTTTTCGCTAATTCTCTTTCGATTGCATATCCGAGAATAATCGATACTTGCGGTTTTATAACGGTAGAAAGCTGACCTGTCATTGGCTGAACAGTTGTAACCTGAGTCGTCATTGGCTGAAAGACCTGACCTTTAATGAGTAGGTGTACTTTAATGACATGCATTAAAGGTCTGCTACCAGGTGTATAATTACTACATTTCGGCATGGTCGAGCATAAAATTATGTATGCGGTTGTATGAATGTATGCAAACAAATAACAGACCGAACGAAAGTACGCACGTAAGTATGAATGAATGCATATACGTAAGTACGAATAATTAAAAACACATGTATGAATGCATGAATGAATGAATAAACGAATTAATTAATTAACACTTACTTACAAATGACTTTTAGAGAACCCGGAGTTTCATTGGCGCCCTTACATAAGCCCGCCAACGATCCCTATCCTGAGCAAGATTAATGCAATCCTTACCGTCATGTCTCAACGCTCTGAAATCCATTTCAATATTATCCTTTCACCTACGTCTCGGTCTCTAAAGGTATTTTTCCCCTCAGATCTTCCAACTAACAATATATAATTAAATAATTAATTCATTCATTAATGTAACTTGCGTGTATATGGATAAGTGAACAAATGCAAGTACATATCGTCGTTGTTCCTGCAATAACTCCTATGTGATATATTTATCGATTTTCAGATTTTTGCTCTATTAAATAACTTAAATAGTGATGCAGCAAATAATAAAATCTCCTATATGTAATTATATTTGTTTGTTTCGAAAATGTAAGAATTCACAGTCTCCTATGTACGGCTGTCATAGGATGAATAAATATGTTTTGTCTTCCTACTGAAAAGATTTATATTTTGCACATAGGAGTTATTGCAGAAACAACGACGATATTTATAATTAAATGAATGCATGTATGATTGCATGTAGGCAAGCATGAATAAGTTAATGAAGGCATGTATGTAGGTGTAATTAAATGAATGGAAGCATATATACGTAATTACAAATATACAAATTAATGCATGTAGGCCTAAGTATTATATGATTATATGAATGAATGAATGGATTGCATGTACATACGTAATTATGAATATAATAATTAATGCATGTACGTATATATAATTATATGAATGAATGCATGCACGTACGTGTATATGAATAAATTACAATGATTGCATATAACTTACGTAAGTATGAATATATTAATGAATGCATGTAGGTACGTATGTACGAATAAATGACAATGATTACGTATACGAAAGTATAAATATTCGAATGAATTAACATGTAGGCCTACTTGTGTATGACTATAACACTGGACGAAAAAATGTACGCACGTATGAATGCATTTAACCATTTTAGTTTCTTTACGATTAAACTTTATTATAAGTTTGTAAGTGGCTTAATTTACTTTAATGAATGTGAATCATACTTATTAAATAAAAATAAAAAGTAGTTTCAAAAATAAAAATAAATACCGGTAATAAATAAACACAAAAGGAAAAAGAAAACTTGATTTTTCATTAATTCTAAAAATCAATACTTTAAATGAAATATTCTCTGAAATTAAAAAATGTATGTATGTATGTATGTATGTATGTATGTATGTATGTATGTATGTATGTATGTATGTATGTATGTATGTATGTATGTATGTATGTACTGTATGTATGTATGTATGTATGTATGTATGTATGTATGTATGTCGCATTGTATTCTTCACCTAACATTATTAGAAACATTAAATCCAGACATCTGAGATGGGCAGGACATGTAGCACGTATGGGCGAATCCAGAAATTCATATAGAGTGTTAGTTGGGAGGCCGGAGGGTATAAGACCTTTGGGGAGGCCGAGACGTAGATGGGAGGATAATATTAAAATGGATTTGAGGGAGGTGGAATATGATGGTAGGGACTGGATTAATGTTGCTCAGGATAGGGACCAATGGCGGGCTTATGTGAGGGCGGCAATGAACCTCCGGGTTCCTTAAAAGCCGTAAGTATGCATGCATGCATGTATGTATGTATGCATAGATACATATATGTACGTATGCCTACGTGTCTTTGTATGCATGAGTGAATTAAAAATTAAAGAATTTATGTACAGTAGTGGCAAAAAAAAAAAAAAGGACCGACCCTTGTAGCTGATTTCAGAGCCTTGTTCACTCCACAGCACGATATACTGGTAACTAAGACTTTCGTGGTTCGAATCCTGCCTGGGAAGGCTGGTAAAATTTATGTTCTGGGTATAATAAGTTAATTAAGTAGTAAAATGTCGCTGCAATGGAAAAGTATTGGGAATAAATTTGAATAAGGAACAAAAAAAAAAGTTTCCTTCCCAAGCAGGATTCAAACCACGAAAGTCTTAGTTACCAGTCTATCGTGCTCTAGAGTGAACAAGGCTCTGAAATCAGCTACAAGGGTCGGTCCGGTTTTTTTGCCACTATTGTACTGATTTGCGTATGTTTCATTATATATGGAACTGACATAACTTACAGATGAGGAGGCGAGACCTGGTATTTGAGATGTGCGAGAGGAGAAAGAATGAGTTAACAGAGAGCGAGTTTGTTTCAGGACGGTCAACATTACATGAATCTACAGACGCGGAAGTTATCTCAAACTAAAATCTATCTTTCCCCTCCATATCCATTGATGATATAGCCAGGTCTTTCCTCATCTACTATAGTTTAATCATCATGGTGTATAGAGCCTAATAATCCCGCTTTACATAATTCTCTCGTTTTGTCTAAGTCTGTATTAAGTCGTCTACACGGTCTACTCTACTGCAACCAAGTGAAGGACACTAAGCGCCAACTCACCTGCTTCTTCTACCGACTGTGAGACGTTGTGACACTGCTATGGCAATGAAGGAGTAAATAGTGTAATTGACATGGGAAGAGAAGTCTAAATACTCTGAGAAAACGTGCTCTATCAACTACAATTGACCAGACACGAATGCTGATGCTTTTTGTAAGAATACGGCATTAGATTGAGAATCTCACAATCATAACATTGCACGGTTTTCTTCAGGCTCATCAACCACTTGTTCCAGATTTTCCCTTTCACATTCCATCCTAATGAGCACTGACCTCAGGGCGGGGCGAGTTTGACATTTGCCCCGGGCGGGCATTGCGAGAGGACCGGCTCATCGGCGTTAACGACCTGTAACGCATTTAATCAGATTCACAAGCTAGGCAAGTAATTCTATATATTTATTGACTCCATAAGCTATAGACGCTATTCACATTTGATGAGGTTATGATATGAATCGGAGCAATGACGCTATATAAATTATGGCGAAAAAACAGTTCCTTCCGTATGACATGATAGATTGTGATGAGCGGCAGCAGAAGGCTGTGCAGTGCAGAAACAGCTAAATTGCTATATTGTCCATGTAAAATTATATTATTTTGCCGCTGTGAGTGCTAAAAATACCCGCTAAATCCCTATATCAGCAATACAAACCCGCTAAACTAACGCCAAAAAACGCTAGATCTAGCGGGAAAACCGCTGAATTTGCAACACTGCTTACCGGTAGGAGATCAAACTTGTAAGTCTTCTTTCACTTATGTCGTCCTCGTGGTTAAAATGATAGTTATTTGCAGTGTACCCAACTGTAGCGAAATTCCACTACGCGTAGCGGAATTTGAGGCTTCGGGAGACGTAGCAGCGATAACACTACTTTTCTCCAACGAGGAGATCAACCGTGAAAGGAATGTGCTTATTATTGCGTCATATATTGGAACGAAGTAGATAATATTAGCGTTATAACGTCAGTTTAAAAACCATGCGCTCTCCTGCATATTTTATTTCCTGTATGGAGAGATTAAAAGACCAGGAGATTAACAGTGATCTAATTTTGTAACTAGGGTAGTATCAATATGTGTGTATCAATGTTATTTATTTGTGCTGTGAGAGGTAGCCAATACAGATACGAGTACCGACGTGTGTGACCTTATGACATCTTATGACATCAACATTCATTCACAGCATTACCCCGCTTCGTCTCATTCCCCAAAGACTTTCTCGTGGTTGGAGTACAGTAGTCGACAAATTGAAACCTTTTTCATGTATCTGGTATGTAAATGGGTGGATTGACCTAATTTTGGGGTGCTAAATTCAGTGGAAAAATCAGTTTCTTCTATCATGTCACATTTTCCAGATACACAGCTCTAACACAAAGACAGTAATGAGTTATTGGTAAATATGTATAATTCAAATTCAAGCATTACATAACATTTAGAACCCCACTAAAGTTTTTTTGACAACACAAAAAACTCTTATAAAGGAAGTGGCCACCCTACCCCATTATCTCCTGGTGTAGTTGTCTCATGAGTGGTGCCTTCTTGGTATCACTTGTGAGGTTCAGACCTGTCTTCGAACAGTAGACTAAACAACAACAAACCAACAAATTCACGTTTCAGCACGCACTAGACAACGTCGCTAGCTAAATCGCAAGGCAAAGCCAGTACACGTTTAGCACAACTAAATACCTCTGTCATGTAGTGACTTCTGAAAACTTCTTCCACCACATATTACATCGAAATACAGAGTTTAACAATCATAATTATGATTTTTATACACTATCTCTGAAAAAACGACAAAATATTAAAAAGTCCATATAAAATCTAAAATATCATCTCAAAACCCTTACGTGATACAGCAATTCCGAATAAACCGCAGCCAAATTAATTATTGGGATTATTCTATCTACTTACAAATCAATTACTCAATCGTTCAATCAGCCACCTACTCAATTCTTCAATCGTTCAGTCAATTACTTACTCAATCCTTCAATCACTCTATCGTTCAATCACTCAATCGTTCATTCAGTCACTTACTCAATCCTTAAATCGTCCAGTAAATCACTTACTCAATACTTCAATCGTCCAGTAAATCACTTACTCAATACTTCAATCGTTCAGTCAATCACTTATTCAATCCTTTATTCGTTCAGTCATTCACTTAATCCTTCAATCGTTCAATCACTCAACGTTCAAACAATCACTCATTCAATCGTTCAATCAATCACTCAGTCACTCAATCGTTCAGTCAATCACTTACTCAATCCTTCAATCACTTCATCCTTCAATCAATAACTCAGTCATTCAATCGTTCAGTCAATCACTCAATCCTTCAATCACTTAATCCTTCAATCGTTCAATCAATAGCTCAGTCACTCAATCGTTCAGTCAATCACTTACTCAATCCTGCAATCGTTCAATCACTTAATCCTTCAATCGTTCAATCAATAACTCAGTCACTCACTCAATCGTTCAATTACTTACTCAATCCTTCAATCGTTCAATCACGTAATCCTTCAGTCGTGCAATTAATAACTCTGTCACTCGATCATTCAGTCAGTCATTTACTCAATCCTTCAATCGTTGTCAATCACTTACTCAATCCTTCAATCGTTAAATCACTTAACCCTTCAATCGTTCAATCAATAACTCAGTAACTTAATCGTTCAGTCAATCACTCAGTCACTCAATAGCTCAGTCAATCACTTACTCAATCCTTCAGTGAATCACTTACTCAATCGTTCAATCACTTAACCCTTCACTCGTTCAATCAATAGCTCAGACACTCAATTGTTCAGTCAATCACTCAGTCACTCAATCGCTCAATCAATCACTTACTCAATCCTTCAATCGTTCAACCAATCACTTACTCAATTCTTCAATCGTTCAGTCGATCACTTACTCAATCATTTCATCGTTCAGTCACTTAATCCTTCAATCGTTCAATCAAAATCAATCACTCAATCGTTCAGTCAATCACTCAGTCACTCAATCATTCAGTCAATTACTTACTCAATCCTTCAATCGTTCAATCACTTACACAGTTCTTTAATCGTTCAATCACTCAGTCAATCAATCACTCAATCATTAAATCAATTACTCAATCGTTCAATCAGTTGCTCAATCGTTCATACAATCACTCAATCATTCACTCAATTAAATTATCACCAAATGTTCACTCAATCCATCACTTAATCGTTTACTCAAATCGTTCAATTGTTCAATAACTCAATCGTTCAACCTCTTAATCGTCCAATCAATCAATAAATCAATCGTTCAATCAACCAATCACTCAGTGAGTCAGTATCATCCATCCATTTATAAATAGGGTTTGTTTCTCTTAACGGAGTTCATCGTAGACTCTTAACTTTTTAAGACGATCACTTAGTATGGACAACATAGGGACGGATTTATACATCGTCGGCTTAGAATGTAAACCTGCTAACTACAAAAAGGAAATTTTACAAAGGAAGCAAAAAATGTCAATTTACATTAACTCTGAAACTTTAGAACCAAATTCAAAGTACTACAGTGATATTTGTACCTGTACTTTGGATTTGGTCCTAAAGTTTCAGAGTTAATTTAAACTCAGTTTTTTGCGTCCCTTGTAAAATTCCCTTTACAGCAATTAGCAGGTTTACACTCTAAGCGTTTAAGCCGACGACATAACACTGTAGAGGACGGGCGTCGGACCGCCAAGGGAGAAATAGTCATGCCCTGCCCTAAACTGAACTCAGAATCACGGCTATAATTATATGTTCCATGCAATATCTTAGCCACTGTAAACACCACAGCATGCTAACTGCATGATACATCGACGTGAAACAAGTGAAAACTGATAAACAGCAAGCAGCGAGGTGCTGGAGGGTAGAGTCGTGTTCTCACTTTCTGCAGCCAGGGGCGCCGGCCGCCCGGGCACTAACGAGGCGGCCTCGTTGGCCACTTCCTGACTCCGCTCTCAAGAGAGTCAGCCGGCCGTTCTGCTTTCTTATTTCAAGTTTAATCTAGTTCAAGGAATTCTCATTGCTTTTCAAATAGGATGGATGGAACCCGTTTGGAAACACTTCTTTCTTTTTGTGCCTCCGAACAAGTATTGAAGCTATTGGCATATTTTATTGTGAGTTACTGCAAGTTCACTCGCGTTCTAGATTTAGACAACTGAAACCGGTTGAGAGAGGCTTCTCGTAGTACTGGAGAGCGGATGTGTCATTACGCTCAACTGGAATTCTTTATTTAGACTATGGGAGCTATTTAAAGCTGGTGGGAAGAAAGACACGAATCAAGATCCACGAAGGAAACCTCAGATGACACACAAAAACCTATGATCCTATAATGGTCCGCATACTGTACCACAAATCTTACAAAATATGACGGGAATCCCTTGAATGAAAAGTCATAAGAAATTAAGTGACCAAATATTATTATTATTATTATTATTATTATTATTATTATTATTATTATTATTACTACTACTACTATTATTATTATTGCCGTCAAACCGGGCTACTTGGACCCTTACGGTGTTACTTGAACCCAGAAGAAAAAAATGTTTAAGCTTACTTACCATTGGAGTAACTTAGGTGAAAATATTTGTACAGATGAAAGTTTGCAGAGAAAAAAACCACAACTTTCGACACCAAACTGTTATTTTACATCGACGAAAACATTTTTTTCTTCTGGGTTCAAGTAACACCTTAAGGGTCCAAGTAGCCCGCTTTGACGGTACTTACTTACAAATGGCTTTTAAGGAACCCGAAGGTTCATTGCCGCCTCACATAAGCCCGCCATCGGTCCCTATCTGTGCAAGATTAATCCAGTCTCTATCATCATATCCCATCTCCCTCAAATCCATTTTAATATTATCCTCCCATCTAAGTCTCGGCCTTCCCAAAGGTCTTCTTCCCTCCGGCCTCCTAATTAACACTCTACATGCATTTCTAGATTCGCCCATACGTGCTACATGCCCCGCCCATCTCAAACGTCTGGATTTTATGTTCCTAAATATGTCAGATGAAGAATACAATGCGTGCAGTTCTGCGTTGTGTAACTTTCTCTATTCTCCTGTAACTTCATCTTACCCCCAAATATTTTCATAAGAACCTTATTCTCAAACACCCTTAATCTCTGTTCGTCTCTCAAAGTGAGAGTCCAAGTTTCACAACCATACAAAACAACCGGTAATATAACTGTTTTATAAATTTTAACTTTCAGATTTTTTGACAGCAGGCTAGATGACAAAAGCTTCTCAACCGAATAATAACAGGCATTTTCCATATTTATTCTGCGTTTAATTTCCTCCCGAGTGTCATTTATATTTGTTACTGTTGCTCCCAGATATTTGAATATTTCCATCTCTTCGAAGGATAAATCTCCAATTTTTATATTTGCCTTTCGTACAATATTCTGGTCACGAGATATAATCATATACTTTGTCTTTTCGGGATTTACTTCCAAACCTATCGCTTTACTTGGTTCAAGTAAAATTTCCGTGTTTTCCCTAATCGTTTGTGGATTTTCTCCTAACATATTTACGTCATCCGCATTTACAAGAAGCTGATGTAACCCGTTCAATTCCACACCCTATCTGTTATCCTGAACTTTCCTAATGGCATATTCTAGAGCGAAGTTAAAAAGCAAAGATGATAATGCATCTCCTTGCTTTAACCCGCAATGAATTGGAAAAGCATCAGACAGAAACTGACCTATACGGACTCTGCTGTACGTTTCACTGATCGAACTAGTTTCTTGGGAATACCAAATTCTATAAGAATATCATATAATACTTCTCTCCTAACCGAGTCATAGTGTATGTCTTTTTGAAATCTATGAATAATAATAATAATAATAATAATAATATTATTATTATTATTATTATTATTATTGTTATTATTATTATTAAACACTAATTTGCCGTTGTAGCTCTGTAGATAACACAGTGGTCCGTGGATTAATGCCCGGCGTTATCAAAGATTTATTTTAATTCTATAGGATTTGGTGTTTGTACTTTGACTTGTGATTGTCCAGTGTTGTCATCACGGCGACAATCCTTCGTCGTGCTGATCTCAAGGTAAGGGAGGCTCACAATGTGACTATATCTAGCGTTGATCAAATAAAATCTCGTCTCCGATACCGCAGTGGCATTAGGGGGCAGTTAAGGGAGATAAAACAAACAATCGAACGAGAAAGAAATAAACAAAAAATAAATTAAGCGTTTAAAATACAGCCAAGGATAACCAATTCAAATTTTAAAAAGTGTTAAACTTGTCGTGCCAATATTGCTTTATGGTTTAGATGGTTGAATACTGACTGAGACAAAAAATGTGTCAGTTACCAGTGCCGAAGTGGATTTCTTCAGTTTGTAGGAGTATTATTAGGAGGAGACAAAGCCTGTTATGAAATAAAAACAATTTAAACTTACTTCGCATTTTAAGTATTTTAGACAATGATAAATTATTAACCGGCGTAGCTCAAGTCTACTGATCCACAGTTGCGCTCGGGCGTGGGTTCGATTTTTGCTTGGACTGATTACCTGAACTGTAAGGCGAATGCCAGGTAATCTATGGCGAATCCTGGCCTCATCTTTCTATCACCAAATCCATCGACGTTAAATGATTTAATAGTTTATACAGCGTCATTAAATAACCAGGTAAAAATATTTATCTATCTGTCTGTCTGTCTGTCTGTCTATCTATCTATCTATTTATTTATGTCTATAACAGGGCAAAGCCCCAATTACAATTGATAATACAAATATTTGCTTAGGACATCAAATTGGAGACAACATGAAAAAAGAGATAAAACATATGGTACAAGTGTAATACGAATGAAAAATAAAATAAAACAGACAAATACATAGCCTACTACGTCAATAAAAGACACAGATACAGATATAAATGAAAAATACAAAATACAAAGAATGATGAATAGATAAATATAGATACCATAACCAAAATATGTAAAATGTATAAATGGCAAATTACAGAGTAATAAATAGGTAGCAATACTATTTAAAATCAACTATGTGGACCCCACGATACGTTTTGAAGTAGAATGTTATCAGTCAGCCGAGGTCCACCTTGAGAAGAAGTCGATCTATGAGCCTACAGTCAACTATTTCAAGCTGAAATATGCCTTAATTCACGTTGAGGTATTCGGCTTGCTCATAGGTGCTCAAGGGACTATACCAGCTTTTTTCGAAGAATTTCGTCGGCAGTTCGCTCTGCCAACATCTCTGAGGGATGACATTGTGATAATCGTGTTAAAAAAAATCCTGCCAAATCCTGATTAATCACATGGTGCCACATTAATAGCAATTGTAATTTTTCACGCCCCTTTTTTTTTTTTTTTTTTTTGTTTCCCTTCTTTAAAATTTAATATCTATGTTTACATATGTATAATAATTTTTTGAGGATATACTGAGTCCTTAAGGGCTACCTTCAATGGGGGGCAGTTTAGTATTATTATTATTTAATAAGAAAATGTTTATATTTCATGTAAGAAATGCTGAAATCTAGATCCCATGTTTTACATACTTAGTTGAATTTTGAACACATTTTTAACACTGGTGAATTTTTATGTGCTGAAGTGTTTGTTTTTTATAATGTAACTGACGATTTTTTAAATGTGATGTTCTAGCGTTAAGCTGGATTTGTGATGATATTTCGTTATTATATAGTAGACCGTTGAATAATAATAAATTAAAATAAACAAGACTAATAAACTCCGTCTCCTGTTCAGGAGTAAGTTAAGAACCTTCACCGCTTGCCATCTAACGCTATTTTATGTAACATGTTTGGGGAATTCCAATTACTGTATATCTCAATCTTTGGCTTCTTTTTTCATTATACGCTTCTGTGTATTTCGTTGGCGACCTCGCTTTCTGTTGCCTTGAGGATTCCAATCAAGCGGCATTTCTTCCACACTAACTTGTTGCTTCCTGCCCCATTCACAAC
The DNA here is from genome assembly GCF_040183065.1 of Periplaneta americana. Classification (NCBI taxonomy): domain Eukaryota; kingdom Metazoa; phylum Arthropoda; class Insecta; order Blattodea; family Blattidae; genus Periplaneta; species Periplaneta americana. The sequence goes on from NC_091131.1 coordinate 44,501,383, forward strand.
CATTTTCTGTTCTTAATATTATTATCTCCTGGCTTAGTTACCTCATGAGTGACTTTTTTATGTCACTTACGAGCAGAGTCCTGCATTTGATAATCTAAAGCCTCCAAGCGACCCGAAACTGTTTAAGTATGTAAGGAGTATTGATAGGCTGCGCACGACCCTGCTACACACTTCAGGTCTGCTGTTTAGTGAACACGTGAAAACAAAACAAAGCTAGGCGCTTGGGGATCAGGGTTCTGCTAGGAGAATTTGGTAGCCAGTACTTCATTAGGAAATAAGAACATGCATTTTATTAGAATGAAGGAGAAATTTTTCATTTGAAACATTTAAAATGTTTACAGTCATTCATAGTAACGTGTAGAGAGACTCTTAACGCACGCACTCATAATTTGTTTTATTTTAATTTTGTGCTTACATTTATGTTTTTTCATTTGGTGAATCCGACCTTTAATTAAACATATGGAGAAAAATGGAACGTGTGAATTTGACAGACAGAATAGGAAATGAAGCTGTGTTGGAAAGAGGGGGTGAAGAAAGAATGATGCTGAAACTGATCAGAAAGAGGAAAAGGAATTTGGGTCACTGGCTGAGAAGTAACTGACTGCTGAAGGATGCACTGGAAAGAATGGTGAACGGGAGAAGAGTTCAAAGCAGAAGAAGATATCAGATGATAGACGACATTAAGTTATGTAGATCATATGCGGAGACAAAGAGGAAGGCAGAAAATAGTAAAGATTGGACAAAGCTGGGTTTGCAGTGAAAGATCTGCTCTTGGGCAGAACAATGAATGAATGAAATCTAAAGTCTATTAATGTGTTTTACTTATTGTAAAAATCAGGGATAGACAAATTGAAGGGTTCAGAATCATAGTGGGCCAAGCGCCATTTACTAAAACCGTAGAAAACAAGGGTTGAAATGAAGTTATTACCATAATTCAATGGAAACATATAGCAAGTAACATACAGTATATACATTCAAACTAAATGATATGTCATTCTTCATTAAACTATGGTATTCACTTAACTTTAACCCTTGCTTTCTCCGTTTTTAATAAATGGCGCTTGGCCCACTATGGCTCTGAACCCTTCAATTCTGGTCAGCATGTAGCCATGGCGACTAAAAATGTTTATGTGGTGCCTGAATTGTTTATCGAGTCCAAAAATTTTTTAAGACTTCGATTTCTTTCATGTCACTACGACTAAAACATAATATTAACAAAGGCGGTTGTAGGAAGAAATTCGAATGTGCATTCAGATTAATATTGTTACATTTCTAGCGCAGCTCAAGATTTTGCCACTACATAGCTTGAGTAAAGAGCACAGAGCGTCTCTGAGAGCGTGTGTTTGCATTGTATAGATATTTAATATTGTTTAATATATTTCAGTAAATGTATCTTTATCTTAGCTCGAATGTTTTTCTCATTGCATGTGTGGGTAAAAAGTGATGACTCACGAAAATAAACTTTTAGTTTTGGTAACCGTGTTGGAATGGAATTGAATTTAACTGAGGGGGGCACGGATGGTCCAGCATTGCGACCTATTTAAGATCTATTGCACTAACCCTCGATATGGAATAAGTTGCATGCCACAGATCCCCTACGCGCACCGCCCTAACCACATGACTCCCTTAACGACCGGTCCCGACACCCGACAAAATCCATATACCATTCCTGCTTCGTCAAATTCCCCCAAGACCCCCCTGTCGGTCAGAGGCGAAACTCCTCCCCCGAATAGGTCCGCCTCGGGTGCCAATGCAGAAGCCATCCAACATCGCTGAACTACATTCCACGGAGGCCGGTCGAGAGAGTCAGCAGCTTCGGAAGGCCGCCGGTAGAGTGATCTAAAAATCCAGAAACGGGATGATGAGGAAAGGATGATGGGGGGAGAAAAGGAAGTGGCGAAGATGAGTGGGGTTCCAATCGCCTGTGAGGGAAAAACCCCCGAAGAAATCTCACCCAGGCAACTCGTCCTCACCGGGAATCGAACCCGGGATCGCTGGGTTCGGAGTTAGACTCGCTAACCCCCTCAGCCACAACGGTGGACTGCTAACCGTGTTAAAAATTGTTTTATTGCATATAAGCTACCTTTAAATAAATACTTCATTATTTTTGTACTAAATTCAACTGGTATTTTGTACATGAGTACCTACTACTACTTTTGTTCACCGACTTATGCAATAGACACAGGTACACAAATAAATAGGAGAGTATGGGGAGAGACCGTTCAATCGCAACTTGCTCTCCGTGCCAACAGTATGCTCGACGTACACCTAACTTGTATTCAAAGTAACCAAACGCAGGACTCTACTTATGGGGATCAAACTTATCTTCGGACAGTTAAATAAACAACATCAGCATCAACAACAATCTCATTTATAATTGGTGTCTGTAGTGTCATCTTACACAGTTTAGAATTAGTTACAATATTAGGCCTATATATTTTAAATATTGTTCTTAGCCAGCGATTTGTAAATGCTTCTATCTTACTTGCCATTATGTAAGACGTTCAGATTTCACAAACATAAAGACAACTGGGAAAAATCACATCGAAAAAATGAATTCCAGTTGAAGGTAAAACACAAATGGGAATACCGTTCCTAACACAAGGAAAGAAAGCAATTGTTACGAAACGTGTAAGAGATAAAATGGGGGAATATGTCATCATCGTAACCCTGAATTTTTTTAGATGTTTTGTACTTACAGCCAGACTGCGAGACGCAATATTTCCGTCTATCTCTATTAATAGACAGGAAGTTACTGCAATAATTGATTGTGCTTATCGGACAACATACCGGTAGTATTCTACATGAATAGAAAAGCAGATATAAAAGTGCATCCCGTTTATTATATAGCAAGATCGGAGACTAGACTAGCGATGCAAAATCAATACAATGTTGCAGACATAATTCACAAAGCCGTGCAAAACAATGAGCCAGACATCATGAAAGTACAGGAGGTTAAAGTAGAAAAAAGTCGTTTCATTTACTGTGGCCCTGAACGCAGGGCGCAGAGAAGTCGGAGAAACAAATAATTAGCTATTCAAATCTGCATACGTGACATGTAACGCAAATGCACGCAATTCTTTTTATTGTAGCTACACTACTAGCAATAAAAGAAAATGCTCAATTCGCAATACTTCGGAACTCACAATGTGATTCTGCGGTCATTTATTCATGCGATAATGACGACAGAAATGAGCTGACCCGGGTGTGTCGTCACATCGATATTACACATTTGTTTGAAAAATTTTCTAGTGAAATTGAAGAGTGACTTTCCAAATGGTGCCAAGTCAAAAAAGTTACTTTTTCAGGAAACATGATTTTTTTTTATAAATGGAAGTACTGAAAGGAGACTTTGACATTAAAACATTATAGAAAGTGAGCTTTATTGATAGAATTTAACGATATCAAACAAAAGACGCAGAAATAAATGAATGAGGTGTATAAACAATTGAATGCTCTTTCATATTTAAGTATAAAAATATAGGGGTGCCATTTTAATTTTCGAAGTTGGGGAGGCTGGGGGAAGGGGTTGAAATATAAAATGCAATTAAGCCTGGTTTCAGACTTCCCCGTCAATATCTAAATTGACGTGTTTTTTGTTTAAATTGAATTCAATTTAAGGAATTAGTTATTTAGACTGGAAAGTTTTAAAATGAAAGACCTGTATTACTACTGCAAAACAATTCCCCATGTACAGTAGTGTCAAAAAAACCGGATCGACGCTTGTAGCTGATTTCAGAGCCTTGTTCACTCCAGAGCATGATAGACTGGTAACTAAGACTTTCGTGGTTCGAATCCTGCCTGCAAAAGAAACTTTTTTTTTTTTTGTTCCTTATTCAAATTTATTCCCAATACTTTTCGGTTGCTGGTAAAATTCATGTTCTGGGGATAATAAGTTAATTAAGTAGTAAAATATCGCTGCAATCGAAAGGTATTGGGAATAAATTTGAATAAGGAACAAAAAAAAGTTTCCCTCCCAGGCAGGATTCGAACCACGAAAATCTTAGTTGCCAGTCTATCGTGCTCTGGAGTGAACAAGGCTCTGAAATCAGCTACAAGGGTCGGTCCGATTGTTTTGCCACTACTGTACTTTCGAGTAAAATAGGGTTCAAGAAATTGTATATTCAAATAAAATACATATATAATAATAATAATAATAATAATAATAATAATAATAATAATAATAATAATAATAATAATAATAATAAACTATGTACAGTACTTCAATTCTGTATAAACAACAATAGGACTTTGAACCAAATTAGTTTTTAACATTTCTAGTCAATGTAAAATAGAGTTCAAGAAATTGTATACTTACTTACTTACTTACTTACTTACTGGCTTTTAGGGAACCCGGAGGTTCATTGCTGCCCTCACATAAGCCCGCCATTGGTCCCTATCCTGAGCAAGATTAATCCAGTCTCTATCATCATATTCCACCTCCCTCAAATCCATTTTAATATTATCTCGGCCTCCCCAAAGGTCTTTTTCCCTCCGGCCTCCCAACTAACACTCTATATGCATTTCTGGATTCGCCCATACGTGCTACATGTCCTGCCCATCTCAAACATCTGGATTTTATGTTCCTAATTATGTCAGGTGAAGAATACAATGCCTGCAGCTCTGCATTGTGTAACTTTCTCCATTCTCCTGTAACTTCATCCCTCTTAGCCCCAAATATTTTTCTAAGAATCTTATTCTCAAACACCCTTAACCTCTGTTCCTCTCTCAAAGTGAGTGTCCAAGTTTCGCAACCATACAGAACAACCGGTAATATAACTGTTTTATAAATTCTAACTTTCAGATTTTTTTGACAGAAGACTAGATGACAAAAGCTTCTCAACCGAATAATAACACGCATTTCCCATATTTATTCTGCGTTTAATTTCCTCCCGAGTGTCATTTATATATTTTGTTACTGTTGCTCCAAGATATTTGGATTTTTCCACCTCTTCGAAAGATAAATCTCCAATTTTTATAGTTCCATTTCGTACAATATTCTGGTCATGAGACATAATCATATACTTAGTCTTTTCGGGATTTACTTCCAACCCTATCGCTTTGCTTGCTTCAACTAGAATTTCCGCGTTTTCCCTAATCGTTTGTGGATTTTCTCCTAGCATATTCACGTCATCCGCATAGACAAGAAGCTGATGTAACCCATTCAACTCCGAACCCTGTCTATCATCCTGAACTTTCCTAATGGCATATTCTAGAGCGAAGTTAAAAAGTAAAGGTGATAGTGCATCTCCCTGCTTTAGCCCGCAGTGAATTGGAAAAGCATCAGATAGAAACTGGCCTATACGGACTCTGCTGTAAGTTTCACTAAGACACATTTTAATTAATCGAACTAGTTTCTTGGGTATACCAAATTCAATAAGAATTTTATATAAAACTTCTCTCTTAACCGAGTCATATGCCTTTTTGAAATCTATGAATAACTGATGTACTGTACCCTTATACTCCCATTTTTTCTCCAATATCTGTCGAATACAAAAAATCTGATCAATAGTCGATCTATTACGCCTAAAACCACACTGATGATCCCCAATAATTTCATCTACATATGGAGTTAATCTTCTCAAAAGGATATTCGACAAAATTTTGCACGACGTCAACAAAAGTGATATTCCTCGAAAGTTACTACAGTTAGTCTTGTCCCCCTTCTTAAAAATAGCAAGAAATTGTATATTCAAATAAAATAAATATGTAATAATAATAATAATAATAATAATAATAATAAACTATGTACAGTACTTCAATTCTGTATAAACTACAATACGACTTTGAACCAAATTAGTTTTTAACATTTCTAGTCAATGTCGAAAGCGATTTCTGAACTGATCAGGCTAGCATTGTCTATAGTCTTCTATTTAAAAAGGAAATTGAAGCAAATGGAATATATTTGAAAACCGAAAGGAACTGCATAGAACAAAGAATAAAAAATAAATTTGCTGAACCTTTCATTCATGGTAATCAAGATTACGCAAACACGGCACAAAAGAGTGGGGAGGTTCTATTTGCGTGGAAGAGAAAAGAGCTAAACGTTAATTTCGTTTCCTACTTCACAAAAGCGTCCAATTACTTTCGAGTTATTTCTAGGGTTGAGGGCCGGAAGATAGGTTCATCTGCAAACCTTTGAAACTGAAAAGCATGGACCTTCATGTAAACTACATCACAGTCGAAACAGAATGTAACAGTAGCAGTAGCAGTAGCAGTAGCAGTAGTAGCAGCAGTAGTAAGGGTTGGGAAGTTACGCGTAAAAAATTAATTTCTACACGAACGTAAAATACGCATAAAAACACGTGATTTTCCATAAATTAATAGTACATTATGCAACGAGCCTATAATGAAGGTAATTAAGAAGTGAGTATGGATATTTATGAAACGAGCTTCTTAATTACCTTTATAGGCGAGTTTCATACGACTTTTTATGCTCGACCATATTTCTAACTTGATATTATTAATTTTTGAGCAATGTCCCGTATGTTGTGAGATGTGCGCAGACGTGAAAGTATTGATTTTTTCCGAGGAACAGATGTCCACATTGACCTTGCTAGGCCATAAGAACCTACAGAGATAACATTGAAATTAAATTAGACATTGAAAAACGAGATGACAAATTGATTTTATTTGAATATTATTTACAATTAACGCTAATTATTATAGTAACAGAACATAACCTTCTGCGACAGTATTGGATTTCCAGCCTCCGTGACTTTTCGCTAATTCTCTTTCGATTGCATATCCGAGAATAATCGATACTTGCGGTTTTATAACGGTCGAAAGCTGACCTGTCATTGGCTGAACAGTTGTAACCTGAGTCGTCATTGGCTGAACAGTTGTAACCTGAGTCGTCATTGGCTGAAAGACCTGACCTTTAATGAGTAGGTGTAGTTTAATGACATGCATTAAAGGTCTGCTACCAGGTGTATAATTACTACATTTCGGCATGGTCGAGCATAAAAATACGTAACAAATTTAAAACTTTCTGTAATACTAATTTACAATTGATTATGAAAATTTAATATGTCGTTACTAATTATATTAGGCCTACAGTCGAATGACTTATCTTACAAATGTAATTAACATATTAAATATAGTTATTACATCACATTCATTTGGTTGTTAACATTTTCGCCACTTCGGCATCTTCAGACAACAAGCTATTACGATATCAAATTTAAGTAAAGTCTTACATTGTTACACAAATACAACATAATTATGATTAACCTACATATTTTAACATCAATTTAGCAGAAGTTATATAATCCTAAATTTAAAATGTATACAAAATTGTTATCACATTTTGATCATTGTGTTCATCTTCTGTCAGTGTGAACAATTTCAAATCTACAGACATTAATTCATAGTGTTTTGCCCAAGGGCATGTCTTTCACTGCAAACTCAGCATTCTCCAGTCTTTTCTATTTTCTGCCTTCCTCTTTGTCTCCTCATATGGTCCATATATCTTAATGTCGTCTATCATCTAATATAATAGCATATAAATCTAACCTATTACAATAATTAAAGTTGCACTTAATTTATTTAAAGTTAAAAAAACAAAATCAATTCTACATATACATAACAGTATGTACCTAGTAGCATCACAATAAGTTACACGAATAACAACGAACATAACAAGAACTTCACATCCACGAAAGTTACAAAATATACAATATACGTAGAAAACCAATTGAAACGAAAAGATACAAATGATATATTATAATCTTGTTTTTTAACTTTAATTTTAAGGCCATTAGGCCTTCTCTTCCACTTAACCAGAATCAAAGCACATACAGGTATACAAAGTCCTGTACTTGATAAAAAAAAAGTCACCATTGCATTTACAGAATTAAAATAATTTCCAAGAGTGTCCTGTAGTGTCGACCGAATTGTATATAGACGCCGAAACACAACCATATTTTATACAATGTAATAAAATACGTTCACCGTAAGTGGCACATGGCACATACTACACACCGGTTGAGGCTCGCCACGTAGGAGATGACCATGTGCCAGACGGCAGTGATCCATTCTCAACCGGGTAAGTAGTTTAAGGGGTTAGATATAGCTTACACCAGTAAAATTTTGGAAATATTCAACATTTTTTCCCTTCGTTACTATATCTTGTAGAATAATGAAAATTAGTATGTGTAAAACACTGTTCGTCTGATATATGAAAAAAAAAAATATTTTTACGATTTAAAAAAAATTATTTACTGTATTTTTTCCAAAATTCAGTTCACTGTGCAGTGATGAAGTGTTTCCCCACATAACTCAAAAAGTATCCAACATTCTGTGATGAAATATTTTACGTGTACTAATGCATGTCACATCTACAATATGATGCAAAATCACTTCTCTACCTTTGATAGATTGATAATAAATAAATTCATTTTTTAAAATGGTCAAATATCAGTATTATCTTCTAACACAAAATTTAAAAAATATATATTTATTGAGGAATTAGTTGAAAGAGCATGATATTGTAAACATGAGTTTCAGCAATAAAATAAAAGAGAGAGAACATGAAAAAGTTAACAAATTTATAAGTTATGAAGGAAACGCTTCATCACTGCACAGTAAACTGCCATCATTTTTAATTAAAAAAAAAAATAAAATAATTTTTTTAAATCTAAAAATATTTTTTTCACATAGCAGAAAGACAATGTTTTACACATATCAATTTTCATTATTCTACAAGATACAGTAATGGAGGAAAAAAATGTTGAATATTTCCAAATATTTTACTGCTGTAAGCTATACCTAAGACCTTAAAACTTCTTCGCATCTTGTTGCTCTTATGGACGAATCCCAAACTCTATCAGTATCCTTTGTTTCGTAATTTATTTCCCTCTTGTGCAGAGCATTTTACTTCCCACTGCCACTAAATATTATATTTTAAGTATTTCTTTTACTTCCCACTGCCACGAAATATTATATTTTAAGCATTTCTTTTACTTCCCACTGCCACGAAATATTATATTTTAAGAATTTCTTTTACTTCCCACTGCCACTAAATATTATATTTTAAGAATTACTTTTACTTCCCACTGCCACGAAATATTAAATTTTAAGTACTTCTTTTACTTCCCACTGCCACGACATATTATATTTTAAGTATTTCTTTTACTTCCCACTGCCACTAAATATTATATTTTAAGTATTTCTTTTACTTCCCACTGCCACTAAACATTATATTTTAAGTATTTATTTTACTTCCCATTGCCACGAAATATTATATTTTAAGTATTTCTTTTACTTCCCACTGCCACGAAATATTATATTTTAAGTATTTCTTTTACTTCCCACTGCCACGAAATATTATATTTTAAGTATTTCTTTTACTTCCCACTGCCACGAAATAATATATTTTAAGTATTTCTTTTACTTCCCATTGCCACGAAATATTATATTTTAAGCATTTCTTTTACTTCTCACTGCCACGAAATATTATATTTTAAGTATTTCTTTTACTTCCCACTGCCACTAAATATTATATTTTAAGTATTTCTTTTACCTCCCACTGCCACGAAATATTATATTTTAAGTATTTCTTTTACTTCCCATTGCCACGAAATATTATATTTTAAGTATTTCTTTGACTTCCCATTGCCACGAAATATTATATTTTAAGTATTTCTTTTACTTCCCACTGCCACTAAATATTATATTTTAAGTATTTCTTTTACTTCCCACTGCCACTAAATATTATATTTTAAGTATTTCTTTTACTTCCCACTGCCACTAAATATTATATTTTAAGTATTTCTTTTACTTCCCACTGCCACTAAATATTATATTTTAAGTATTTCTTTTACTTCCCACTGCCACTAAATATTATATTTTAAGTATTTCTTTTACTTCCCACTGCCACTAAATATTGTATTTTAAGTATTTCTTTTACTTCCCACTGCCACGAAATATTATATTTTAAGCATTTCTTTTACTTCCCATTGCCACGAAATATTATATTTTAAGTATTTCTTTTACTTCCCATTGCCACGAAATATTATATTTTAAGTATTTCTTTTACTTCCCACTGCCACGAAATATTATATTTTAAGTATTTCTTTTACTGCCCACTGCCACTAAATATTATATTTTAAGTATTTCTTTTACTTCCCACTGCCACTAAATATTATATTTTAAGTATTTCTTTTACTTCCCACTGCCACTAAATATTATATTTTAAGTATTTCTTTTACTTCCCACTGCCACGAAATATTATATTTTAAGTATTTCTTTTACTTCCCACTGCCACGACATATTATATTTTAAGTATTTCTTTTACTTCCCACTGCCACGAAATATTATATTTTAAGTATTTCTTTTACTTCCCATTGCCACGAAATATTATATTTTAAGTATTTCTTTTACTTCCCATTGCCACGAAATATTATATTTTAAGTATTTCTTTTACTTCCCACTGCCACTAAATATTATATTTTAAGTATTTCTTTTACTGCCCACTGCCACTAAATATTATATTTTAAGTATTTCTTTTACTTCCCACTGCCAATAAATATTATATTTTAAGTATTTCTTTTACTTCCCACTGCCACTAAATATTATATTTTAAGTATTTCTTTTACTTCCCACTGCCAATAAATATTATATTTTAAGTATTTCTTTTACTTCCCACTGTCACTAAATATTATATTTTAAATATTTCTTTTACTTCCCACTGTCACTAAATATTATATTTTAAATATTTCTTTTACTTCCCACTGCCACTAAATATTATATTCTAAGTATTTCTTTTAATTCGCATTGCCACTAAATATTACATTTTAAGTATTTCTGTATATCTTGCCATCTCTTATAATAACCATAATATACTATGTTGTTTACACATGTTATTAAAGAAATTAATTGATTAAATTGGACGAAATAACTTTTACACGAAACTGTCTTGGACCAAATATCGATGAACATGTATTATTTTGGACGTTTTATCATTTGATCAAATCATCTTTGGATGAAGTGTCTTTGGGAGATATGTCTCTTAACGAAGTCTCTTTGAATGAATATTCTTGGACAAAATGTCTTGTAAGCAAGGCCGACATATAGGGCCTACCTATAGATCAGTGGTCGGAATTTCTTGACTCGCGAGTCAACCCCTTAATACACAAGCAGGGCGGAGGGGTAAGGCATGATCTCCCTCCCCTTAGCCATCGCTTATTCATTCAACGTTAAGCAATTTGGTTATCCTTCCCCTCGTACCTTCCCCTTTGCTATATATTGCGGGCTGAATTATATATGACGTAATCTTTGCCGACCACTGCTATATAGATGAAGATAGGTCTAACTTTCACAACGTCGTGCAAGTCAGCAATACCAAAACTCCTATCTATACTGTTGTTTAGTGAACTACAAAGAAAATGAAATGCAAATGGAACAGCAATGCTATGAAATCGATATCGAAGCAATCTTAAAAAAAAAACCCTGGTTTGGAAACAAACGTCGCTTACCATTATCATAGAATCTACAGAATATCGAACACAGGGGAGAGTTGGGTAGTATCGGACATCGGGTAATATCGGACAGTGAGTTTCTTTCATCTATAACCAGATGATAGTACCTGAATGACATGGTTACGTTTCTGTGATGTTCCATACAGTTACGTAACCACGTCATTCAGGTACTACCATCTCTGGTAGATGAAAGAAACGCAATGTCCGATATTACCCGATGTCCGATACTACCCAACTCTCCCCTAGATCCTTCGCCATAAAAACAGTTAGTTGATCTCCAGCTAGATTAAGACAGAAGGCTAGGAACTCGCGAAGATTAATGCATCATTATTTTGCAATTAAATCTCATGTGGATGTTGGCAAAACTGCGGAATGGAGCGCAAGCAGGAGTCGCGTACAGGAAATCCATAAACTCCCGACTCCAACAGTCTGAAATGGGCTCAAGGAAACGTGGAAAGCGCGAGCGCATGTAGGCTCTTCATAAAAATCAGATCCGTGTAATGACTCACGATCTGCAATACAGGGACGAAACACTTCCCACATGCAAATCGCGCCTATCCTACTTTTCAAGAGATCGCACACAACATCTCGAATCTTACTCACAAATTAAGTAATCCTTAACGGCAGAGGGCCAAAAATTATGGTGTCAGGGCCCAGAAAACTGCATCTTCACTTCCCTTACTGTTCTGTGAATATTTATCACGTTCTAAATATAGAGTGTTAGCAATTCAGTTTTGTGTATTCTGTGCAACCGCAGTCCGGGGAGTTAAAATTTGGGAAAAGCTACGATCTACCGAAATGATAAACAGTAATATCACATTCTGCCAGGAAGTCAAAAAGAGGATAACAATGTCAAAGGAAACTTTTAACAGAAAAAGGAGCACCTCCTGCGGACCTCTGAAAAAATAAAAACTGAGGAAAAAAGAGAGAGAGAGGGAGAGAGAGAGGGAGGGAGAGAGAGGGAGAGACAGAGAGGGAGAGAGAGAGGGAGAGGGAGAGGGAGAGGGAGAGAGGGAGAGAGAGAGGGAGAGATGGAGAGGAAGAGAGGGAGAGACAGAGAGGGAGAGAGAGAGGGAGAGAGAGCGGGAGAGACAGAGGAGAGAGAGGGGGAAAGAGAGGGAGAGACAGAGAGGGAGAGAGAGGGGGAGAGAGGGAGAGACAGAGAGGGAGAGAGGGAGGGGGAGAGGGAGAGACAGAGAGAGGGAGAGAGAGGGAGAGAGAGCGGGGGAAGGGAGAGAGGGAGAGTGAGAGAGGGAGAGAGATAGAGGGAGAGACAGAGAGGGAGAGGGAGAGAGAGAGGGAGAGAGAGAGGGAGAGAGATAGAGGGAGAGACAGAGAGGAAGAGGGAGAGAGAGAGGGAGAGACAGAGAGGTAGAGAGAGAGGGAGAGATAGAGTGAGAGGGAGAGAGACGGAGAGAGAGGGAGAGAGGGGGAGAGAGGGAGAGGGAGGGAGAGAGAGAGAGCGGGAGAGGGAGAGAGGGAGAGGGAGAGAGGGAGAGGGAGAGGGAGAGAGGGAGAGAGAGCGGGGAAAGGGAGAGTGAGAGAGGGAGAGGGAGAGAGAGGGAGAAGGAGGGGGAGAGAGAGGGAGAGGGAGGGAGAGAGAGAGGGAGAAGGAGAGAGAGAGGGAGAAGGAGCGAGAGAGGGAGAGAGAGAGTGAGAGTGAGAGAGTGAGAGAGTGTGAGAGTGAGAGAGTGTGAGAGTGAGAGAGAGAGAGTGTGAGAGTGAGAGAGAGAGTGTGAGAGTGAGAGAGTGAGTGTGAGTGTGAGTGAGTGTGTGCGCGCGCACGTGTGTGTGGAATGCGACATTGTATGGGACAGAAATATAGACGTTACGACGAAGTGAAGAGGAACGAATAGAAGCATCTGAAATGTGGACATGGAGAAGGATGGACCGTGTGAAATGAAAAGACAAAATAAGAAATAAAGCTGTGCTAAAAAGAATGGGCAAAGAAAAAATAAGTCCACACCTGTGGAATAGCGGTTAGCGCGTCTGGCCGCTAAACCAGGTGCCCGGGTTCGAATCCCGGTCGGGACAAGTTACCTGGTTGAGGTTTTTCTGGGGTTTTACCTCAACCCAATATGAGCAAATGCTGGGTAACTATCGCTGCTGGACTCCGGACTCATTTCACCGGCATTATCACCTTCATTTCATTCAGATGTTGAATAACCTGAGATGTTGATACAGCGTCGTAAAATAACCTACTAAAATTATAATAAAAAAGAAAGAATAATGTTGAAACTGATGAGGAAGAGAAAAAGAAATTGGCTGTGTCACTGACTAAGAGGAAACTGCCTACTGAAGGATGCACTACAGTACAGTAGAAGGAATGGCAAACGGGAGAAAAGTTCATAGCAGAAGAAGATAGCTATCAGATGATAGACAACATTAAGATATATGGATCATATCGATGGCTAAGAAATGATATCTCGTATCTATAAAAATGGTCATTTATTTTAATGACATTATTATTATTATTATTATTATTATTATTATTATTTAGATTAACAACATTATTATGTTCACAAAAGTGGGCAGTTACGTAATATTTTGTGTTCGACTAGAAAATCTTGCAAAACCGAACATAGGCTCTATAAAACATTTGTCTATTTTGAGAACAATTAATTTTAAAACATTTTTTTTATTCACCTGCAAATTTAGAGATACGAGGTATCGCTTCTTAGTAATCGATATGCGGAGATTAAGAGGAAAGCGGAAGATAGGGAAGATTGAAGAATGCTGGGTTTGCAGTGAAAGACTGCCCTTGGGCACAAAGCTAGCCTATAAATTAAATTAATACTGAAGTGAAGGCAAGGTGGAGTTTTTTTTAGCCGTTAGGGGGATGATAAGTACGTATTTTTTTACTTGGTTATTTAACGACGCTCTATCAACTAAGAGGTTATTTAGCGTCGATGGAATTGGTGATAGTGAGATGATATTTGGCGAGATGAGGCCGAGGATTCGGCATAGATTACCTGACATTTGCCTTATGGTTGGGGAAAACCTCGGAAAAAACCCAACCAGGTAATCAGCCCAAGTGGGAATCAAACCCGCGCCCGAACAAACTTCGGATCTGCAGGCAAGCGGCTTAGCCGACTGAGCTACACCGGTGGCTGGTAAATAAATATGTATTTAGAGTAGCCTAATAAATTACAGGTATTATTTTGAGGATAAAAATCACAAACTCTATTGGAAGAAAAGTATACTGTATTAGGGCTAGGATTTTGATGACTTATAAATCATTAAAAAATGTCCTAAAAACAATGCATTTATGAACCAAAAATCTTTCAAAAATGCCATTAAAATGCTCTAAAAATTAATCTTACATAATTGGCTTAGTAGAAAAAGAGGTTTTGTGCTGCTTAATATTTAGACTATGAATTAAATTAAATTCTAGTACCAACATTTAAGTTTATTTAATGTTACATAATTTTTCTAAGTTTTCTAAGTAGTACACTTTAATTAATTATTTTACCTGATGTATTTTCCATGTAGTCCACCACAAGGCCACTCTTATCCGGAACTAGCACGTATATTGAAGGGGTGGTTGGACTGATCCATTACATGGGGTGTACTACGTTAAAATGGCAATATTTGTGTAGAAAAACGATTAAGATATTACACAAAATAAATGGGTATTAATGGATAAAATATGTAGAGAAAATATCAAAGGAAATAAACATTATTTTACATTAATAATGGGGATTTATGGCCAAAATTAAATGAAAATTACTCAAAAATGACCGAATAAAAGAAAAACTGCTCTTATGAGTTGAAACAGGCAAAAAAAAATGCAAAAAATGGCCTAACAAATATGCCTTAAAACACTTAGTTTATCACATAACGTATAAATACTAAAGCAGCTATGTTTCTGGCTTACTAGAAAAAAGATGCAATTTCATCAAAATCCTAGCCCTAGTAATAATATTACAAACAAAATATTGTGTGGTACACAATTTCTCGAAAGTAGCAGGGTATAAATAGCTTATCTAATTGATATTGCTGTACCGAGTATACAAATCAGAAATCTGTTTGCATATGTATTAAACTGATATCAGTGTGTACATGCGAAGTCTATAAAAATGATATCCGCTACAAGAAAAAAAATTGAGAAAATTGTGTTATTGGTACTCCATATAAAATATACTGTACACAGAGTGACACAATGTGTAAATTTGTATTAAAAAGATCTACTTTTAAAAGCACAAATTTAGCGTAAGAGGCCAACTACATTCTTGAAGACGAGTTCTGAGGTGCCCCGGAGGTTCCAAAAAGCGAGTCACATTCAGCTTCGACAGTTCCTTATGTAAGATGTCTTCAGCCCGCCCAAGAATCGACTTGCTAATTTCAAGTCGCGACATAGATGCGTTTTTGCTCGCATACTCGAAGAATATAAATCGTTCCAGCCGACACGTGAGGCAATCAGAATTGTAAATTTATGTGTGGTGTGATTTGTTTGGGTCTACCAGAACAGGCAACGACTAAATTACCCCGTGCAAGCTTCAATACAGAGTGCACCATAAATAATGTCTTTAATTTTAGTGGGTTATTCTTCGAGATATTTTAAACAAAAAAGTTTAATAGAATTTTGCTTCCATTTCGAGATAAAAATAGTTTCATCTAAAACATAAAAGGTATATAAAAATAAGCTTAAGAACTTTACTAACAGAGGTAGTACATCATACACGCTAGTTAAAGGGTGTAATAATGATGTTTTATTATTTGAAGTGTTATATCAGTGAAGAAGTGTGTTGTATCAGTGAAAGGTGAAGTATGTTGTGTTAGTGAAGTGTGTTGTGTAGTGAAGTTTTATAGTTTATAGTGACAGTGCAAAGTATTTAAACAGTGAAATGTTTTTAAAGTATTAGTGAAATCAGGATAATATCAGTGGAATGTGTTGTAGTTCCAGTGCAGTGAGTTGGCAGCGAAATGAGTGTAGTGCTGAAAGGTACAGTACTTGTGCATCTATGAACATATCATACTCGTGGGTTTTAGTTCGAACTTAGGGTTAAGATACAAATTATTTACTTTAAATATTATTTTAAGTGATCGTACTTCATTTAATTTAGGATAATAATAATAATAATAATAATAATAATAATAATAATAATAATAATAATAATAATAATAATAATAATCCGTGGCGCTACAGCCCGTGAATAGCCTAGACCGACCAGCCGGCTGCTGGCTTCACGCCCACATGCTGAAGCAGAGGTGGACGATCATCCAACCAGAATGGAGGTATAGTGTGGTTAGCACGATGATCCCCCCAGCCGTTATAGCTGGTATTCGCAACCGGATTTCGCTACCTATCGTAACTCCCCAAGTGCATCACAATGCTGGGTGGGCGCCGGTCCCATACACTGGCCGAAATTTCATGAGAAAATTTCTTCCCCCATGAAGACTCGAACCAGCGCGCATTCCGTAACGCGAGTCTTAGGCGGGATGCATTAGACCGCGACGCCACAGTGCGAGACTTTAATTTAGGATGCTCCTTGTTATTGTTATTATTGTTACTTATTATTATTGTTACTTATTATTGTTATTATTATTATTATTATTATTATTATTATTATTGTGACAGCGACGTGAGATTCGAACTCACGACCAGCGTCCCGCAAGAGAGCAGATCGCGCGTGAGTCGACGCGAGCTCCACGGAGCACTGAGGGACGGCGCGCGGCGGAGAGAAGAGAGGGGAAAGGGCCTACGCGGCGAGGGAGTTTGCGCTCGCATCTGGTGCTGGCAGAGAGGAGAGGGACCTGGATTGTTCTCTGGAGCGCTATCTCTGGACACGCGTGGAACTTTCCAGGCTACGTCGCTGTGGCTATAAAAGAAGAAACGCGAGTGAACTCGGAATGTGTGTGATTCATGATTAGTTCAGTCAGTAAGCCAGTGAACAGAGCAAGCCAGCCAGTCTTGTGTACCGGAGTTCGACTTGAGTGAGCGTCCGCAACTGTATCAGCATCCGAAGACCTGAGTTCGAGTGCAGTGGACCGCAGTTGGAGGGACCTGAGTTCGAGTACAGTGGACTGTCTCTGAAGGTCTGTGGTTCGAGATACTGTGAACTCGAGTGACTGAGCTAGAAGAACTGTGAACTGAGAACTGACAGTTCTGTGTTGTAAATAGTGCTTTGTAAATACTAGTAAGATTAACAGTTCATTGTTGTTCGTAATAGTCCAAGTAAATTGTCATTGTCGTCAGTGGAGTGCACTAACGAATACTGTGTTACTGTGTGGAGAGCAAATCCTATTGTTGAGATAATAAAGTTACATTGTTGTTAGTAAATAAAATTTACATTATTATTACAACTATTATTATTATTATTATTATTATTATTATTATTATTATTATTATATTACCATTGATTATTGTTAGTATTGATTATCATTATTATTATTATTATTATTATTAATTGTGTTTATTATTAATTGTCATTATTGAGTATAATTAGTTACCACGGCCACTGGCTATTTAATCATTTTCAGTATGAATAAATACATGCACTTGCATTTTATAGCGTGCCTTGGGAAAGTCATTGATTTAATTCCAATATCCTCAGTCAATTTAAGAGAGCGGCGTATTACGATTAAGTTACACAACGCAGATCCGCACGTATTGAATTGTACACCTGACATATTTACGAACATAAAATCCAGACGTTTGAGATGGGCAGGGCATGTAGCACGTATGGGCGAATCCAGAAATGGATAAAGAATGTTAGTTGGGAGGCCGGAGGGGAAAAAGACCTTTGAGGAGGCCGAGACGTAGATGGGAGGATAATATTAAAATGTATTTGAGGGAGGTGGGATATGATGTAGGGACTGGATTAATCTTGCTCAGGATAGGAACCGATGGTGGGCTTATGTGAGGGTAACAATGAACCTTCGGGTTCTCTAAAACCTATTTGTAAGTAAGTAGGCCTATGTATATTATGATAATAAATTATTGAAAGAATTTTATTTTGTCCTCAAAATATGTAGAAGTTTGTTCCGAACAAATGCAACTTTTTGTGCTGGAAAGAAATTTTTTATCAGGTACTTGTAGCGTACTTGAATTCGGCTCCGAATAATCTCTCATGTTGAATTCGTCGTTAAAATACTACAGAATCATTAAAACATATAGCTGCCGCATATACGGCATATGCGTACTGGGGAAATGACACTGCACTGCCCCATAGTCCTGTTACGCGTTCTTCCTTACTCTACTCCCATTGAGTTCTTACTCCATTTCTTTATTTCACTATTTCTTCTTTTCTTCATTTCCCTTCTTTTCTTTCCAACCTCTTTCTTTTTTGGTGTTTTCTTTCTTTTTCAATTTGTTCATTTCTTTCTTTCGTCTTTTTTATTTCATGTCTCCTTTCTTTATTTCTCTATTTCTCATTTTATTCTTCTACTTTTCTTTTCTTGCTTCATTTCTTAATTTCTCTATTTCTCCTTTTTCTTTTTGGTTTTTCCTTCAATTCCAGATTTCTTGCTTGCTTTATTTCTCCTTTTACCTTTTCACTATCCTTTCTTCCTCAATTTATTGATTTCTCTATTTCTTCTTTCTTACTCCATTTCTCGTTTTCTCTAATTCTTCTTTTCCTTTTTGGTGTTTCCTTCAATTCGAGATTTCTTGCTTGCTTTATTTCTTATTTTACCTTTTCATTGTTCTTTCTTGCTCCATTTCTTGAATTCTCTATTTCTTCTTTTCCTTTTTACGTGTTTCCTTCAATTCCAGATTTCTTGCTTACTTTATTTCTTCTTTTACCTTTTCATTGCCCTTTCTTGCTCCATTTATTGATTTCTCTATTTCTTCTTTTCCATTTTATGTGTTTCCTTCAATTCCAGATTTCTTGCTTGCTTTATTTCTTCTTTTATCTTTTCTTGCTCCATTTATTGATTTCTCTATTTCTTATTTTCTTTGTCATTTCTTATTTCTTGTTCCATTTCTTGATTTCTCTATTCTTCTTCACGGGGAAACCGGAGTATCTGAAGAAAACCCCTGTCCTATGTGGACCACAGTTTTGCCCGACAAGGATCGACACAGGGTGGATCGACAGATATTTTAATCCTTCCCCCTCCGCTTATAAGCCCACCACACTAACACTGAGTAACGTGGCGGTTTTTAATCATTTTGTGAAAGAAACGACGTTATAATTTCTATGTAAATCTTATTCTTAACAAAGATTTCGGCTGACATTTCGGATATAAACAAAGAAAAGAAGAAACAACATACACCAACTTCCTGAACAGTCCCATTGATCCCATGATAGTACAACATACGCTTGTATATTCAAAGTTCTGTGAAAGCTCCAGTTTGTCGATTGTAAAGCTACTGTATAAAAACGGACTAGAAAATGAAAGTTGTCCAACGCGTGGACTTTGTCAGATAACGATTAAACAACATTCATTTGCTTAGAATAAAAGAACAAGCGATAATCTTGAGATCCTTTATACGGATGGCCTAAATTGATCTTGGATAACAAAACAATTGAATGTGTATTGAGATTTTTATCGATTATAGTTGATATCATTCACAATGAAGTGATCAGTCTAATTAAATAGGTGAGCAATCAATAATGTTATTATGTATTTAAGAACACCGATAACCATATTACTAAATGTGAATTATTCCGCAATTTTGGACACGTGGTGAAACGAAACATATCCTCTCTGAGGACTCAAAAAGCTGTTTTTTCAGGAAATATATCAGTTATTACATAATATTCAATATTTCATTGTAAAGATATAACACACTGGATGTTTACTTTACGCGTATTATTACTACGCCTATACACTGATAAATACAGATCCGTCAATTTGAGGTTAGCAGGACGCTTGCGAATGCATTCACTGTCTAGTGGAAGACGATACAATTAATCATACACATCCTGATTACACACTTAATATTTTTATCACTAAATATCACTGTTGATTAGCGTACAAAACCCTTGTTCGCCCAATTATGGAATATGGAGCAGTAGGTTGAGATCCGTACAGACAAAACCAAATCTATTCAATAGAAAAGGTCCAACGCAAGGCAGCAAAATATGCCAAAATGGGAACGGGACATGGTGAGGAGAAAGTAAAAGATTTACGATAGGAACATCTCAAATCAAGACGACGAAAAACCAGACTCACCGCATTGTTTAAGGCACAAATGGGACACAAAGCATGGGCCGACATCAATGCTAGATTAGTAACACCTTCATACTTAGGCAGGGCAGATCATATTAGGAAGTTTAAATGTAGAAAACAAAGAACGGACGTGACAAAATTTTCCTTTGTTAACCGCACAATAGTAGACTGGAACAGCTTACCTGCGGCAATCTTTCAGGGTGGTCCTCTCAAAGTCAATACATTTAAGGAAAGGTTGAAAAGATTAGACTGATAATGTAATTTGCAGGTGCAGTGTAATTATCTAAGTTTTGTCATGTAATTAAGTTGATATGTAATTAATTAAGATGATATGTAATTAAGTTAATTTGTAAATAAATTAAGGTGATATGTAATTAATCAAGATGATACGTAATTAATTAAGGTGATATGTAGTTACTTAAATTGGTAATAGTTGGGTAAAATAGGTTAGGTTTACTTTTGCTTATTGTAGGCGTTATTATAGAAGAGTTTTTATTTATAGTCCTAGGTTTATTGCATCTATTTATTTATAGTTAGAAGTAAATTTACGTTTATTATATTTTTATTGCTGTAATTATTGTATTATTGTAATGGTATTATTGTATATTATATACTACTGCCACCGGGTGTATACCCAAGTGTAGTGTTAATAAATACACACACACACACACACAAACAAATCTATTATATAAAGGACTTTTCTTTGCTAATTTAAACTATGTTGATAATTTACTTAAGATAATAAGTAGTTTCGGCTTGATTTTGGCCAACTTCAGTACCGGTAATTATTAACTACTTCCATCACCTGAAATTGTTAACTATCTGTTACCCCTAGGCGATAGACCAGTGAAACCATATTATAAAAGTTGATAATAATCTACATCACAGAACACACGGGAGATTTGCTTATCAGAGTAGGTTGATGTTTGATGCTAGCCTACAATGACTGCGGAGATGCTGCTGCTGCTGCTGCTACTGCTACTGCTACTACTACCACCACCACCACCACCACCACCACCACCACCACCACCACCACCACCACCACCACCACCACCACTACCACTACTACTACTAATAATACTAATAATAATAATAATAATAATAATAATAATAATAATAATAAACCTCCTTTAGATTAAAGGTTGATCAACAAAACACAGCAGACTGTGATAAACACCTTAATTCAAAGAAATATTACATAGGTAAGCAGACATTTTTATTTAAAATTCATTTACTTCAATTTAAAGGCAAAACTTTATTAAAATATTAATATGTAATTAAAAAACTTACCATTCTACAAAAATAACACACATAAGAATTATCCATATAAATCAGCCGTGGCGAAAATGTCATCGTGCGCCGAGCCACTGTGTAACCTGTAACGTGCATAGCACCTATGGAGGGAGGCGGACACCCGAAGGGGAAGTGAAGCAACTGTCTGACTTATTAACGGGTTTCATTTTCCTTATGTCAAGCACTTAAATATAATTTTATGCAATATAATGTTACAAACTAATGTTTAGTACGTGTAACGAAGATAGAAATGAACCAAAAAACATAGGACACATTATCACAACCTATTGTCTTCAGAATGTCTCTGTGACAGAGTTTCAAAATCAGGAATGATGTCACTTTCTGCCGGTCGTAGTTGATCACGAAGGTATTTGTCTGTCAGTCGTGATCTAAATTTGGTTTTTACTATTTTCATTGTTGAAAATAATTTTTCACAAACGTAAGTTGTAGCGAATATGTCTTCAACAGAGCAAGCGAAAGAACGAAGCTTCGGATATTTATTTTTGGCAAAGATTTGAAAAGTTCAACATTTGTCAAGTCCTTACATCTAGCTTTCATTTAACATCACATTGTAAATCTGTGAGTTTAAATTGAAGATCTAACGGCAACATTCGTACATAGGCCTATGCTGAAAAAGGATCGACGTAAAGAGATAATTTATTTATTTATTATTATTATTTATTATTAATATTTGTGTGCTGAACAACAGCCAGAAGCCAAAATAAAAATAATAATAATAATAATAATAATAATAATAATAATAATAATAATAATAATAATAATAATAACAACACTTAACCTTTTAATGTTTCATGAGTGACATGTAGTATAATGCCGTTTTACATTATACAACCGTTTCCTCGTAATACTTGTGAACAAATCATACATTTAATATTCTCATCATATTGGCAGCAAAAAAATGCGTCCTCCCATCCTACTTGAAACTTTCGTTTTTGTAGAGGTACATGGTTTCGAGAGAGACATTGGACGATACGCCACTCGCAGGTCAAAGACAAATAAGCAAATGGAACAGAGTTTGATTCCATTGAGTGAGAGGGTGGGGGTTGGGGAAGGCAGGAAGTAAGAGAAATGCACAGCTATCATTGCGAGCCACAATGTGCTCGTGAGTTACATTTTCGCCACGGCTGATATAAATGATTCCTTAATACATTAACATAAAATTTAACAATGATTATCGCTGTATTCTTAAGAACGGAATCTGGAATAAGGAGTGTTTTATAAATGCACAACAACATTTGTTATAGTACCGCACCTCGTGCGCCAGAGAATAAACCGACAACTTTTACATTTCCTTGAAATTTACTACTTATCTATCACAGCATTGCTCAGTGACGGATTGTATATGGTAGGCAACACAGCTTTTACAACTTCCGGTTCTCGCTGGTTTCCTGAAATCCACCACTGATGCATAGTACTGTGCGTTTGTTTATAAGGCAGTGTAAGCTAAAAGGACATGGGCGAGGGTTTCCGAGTTCCGTTTCACTTTCCCGTTGTGCTCGTGGCTGCTGTAGGTTATGGGGTATTGGCATTATACCTCACATAATGAGAAAGTAAAAATTAATACAGTGTAGTCATTAACAAAATGAAGTTCGAACACAATCTGATTTCTATAGCTGCAAGGTGATGTCATATTTTGTAGTTTTCAGGAGAGGCAATTTTAAGTTTGAACGACTGTATAAAATCATAATATCATACACCCTCTGTTCCATAATATGATATACATTTGCTGAAGTTCTCTGTAACATAATGTAACTTTAATACATCTTCTAGATACTTATTTGTTTGATAAATTAACATAAGGAAAATAAATAAATAAATTACATATCATTTCGTCTAATGTCAAATTAATAACATAAACAAACAAACATTGTTTTGAGAGAGACAAATTAACATAAAAACTGCAATAAATTACAACCCGTTTTTAAGCGACTGCTGTGCCTTAGATGTTGTATTCAAAATTGACTGGGTCGGTGTTACATTTTCTGCAACAGGAATACAACAGCAGGTTCCCCTTTTGATTTCTGTCCATAATGAACTATTTAAATATTATAGTTTGATACACTACAGAAGACTAGAGACATTCTCAGCTCTCTCTGTCGCTTCACTACTTCAACAGAATACCTCACCGCGAAACATTTCGTGCGCGCATTCGTATTAATCAAACTTGTTTCGTTTGTCATTAACCATATTTTAGAATGGAGGGAGTCTTTCATAACAACGGGTTAGAGAGGAAAATAAGATGCACAACATCGCAAAATCTCATTTCCGCCAAAAGTTGATGTATCACTTTTTGCCTTCAAACCACAGATTTGTGTGGGCTCGATTACAAATGGTTGAATTTAATTTGGCTCTTTGCAAAAAGTTGGTCCGGGTTTTGAAGCTCACGCGATTACGCAGACAGTCCAATAGTCATTCAAGGACACGACAATTACTCATGGCCTTTAGTTTTTATTCCTCCAAATTTCGTATTGAATTGGGACAAATTACATGTTTTAGTTTTATTTCAGATCCTTTGCAACGGAAATAAAAACAATTTATTGTTCGCCGTAAATAAGTATAGATAAATACGGCATCTACCAGTTACTATAGAGGCTGTAGCAACTACTGTGAAGACACGATCCTGGCGTCAATTCCTAGAAGCAAATCGAATCCAATTTTACCGACGAAATCTTCTCAATTTTTCGGCCTTGAAAAATGACGCAGGTTGAGGCCGTTGCCAATCGGTTACTATGTGGGATCGGACTTCTATGCGTGTCTTTAATGAGGGATACGTAAGAAGACAGATCGTACTTGGAATCACAGCAGAGCCGGCACGAGCTGTGTCCGAATCGTGACCAGAACGTGAGGGCATTTCCGACCCCAACGCCGCGGAGACCATTATGTAATGTTCCAGAGCTTTTCCCGATAATTGGTGCAAGAGAGGCCACGCCGTGAGTCATGGCCAGACCTGGTTTCCAGCGCACTCTTAATTATTTAGGAGCCTTGAACTTTGAATACCAGGAAAAAAAATAATAACGGAAATGGACTGCGAGTACAGCTTTTGCTAAATTTAAAGGGAAGAGAGAAAAGAGCGGATTGGAAACCCCCAAGTGAACTACAAAGAAGTGATCCGGATGGAGCAAATTCAGGTCCACGAATCTCAGTGTGGCCATGAAGGTATTCTGAGAAAAAATAGGATGTGAAAGGAATGAGATCCAACAATCGGAACAGAATGAAAGCCACAAATGAAAATAAAACATTATTATTATTATTATTATTATTATTATTATTATTATTATTATTATTATTACCGGTTGTTCTGTATGGCTGTGAAACTTGGACTCTCACTTTAAGAGAGGAACATAGGTTAAGGGTGCTTGAGGATAAGGTTCTCAGGAAAATATTTGGGGCTAAAAGGGATGAAGTTGCAGGAGAATGGAGAAAGTCGCACAACGCAGAGCTTTTTTTTTATTTTAGTAGGTTATTTTACGACGCTTTGACAACAGCTTAGGTTATTTAGAGTCTGAATGAGATGAAGGAGATAATGCCGGTGAAATGAGACCGGGGTCCAGCACCGAAAGTTACCCAGCATTTGCTCATCTTGGGTTGAGGGAAAACCCCGGAAAAACCTCAAGCAGGTAACTTGCCCCGACCGGGAATCGAACCCGGGCCACCTAGTTTCGCGGCCAGACGCGCTGACCGTTACTCCACAGGTGTGGACCAACGCAGAGCTGCACGCATTGTATTCTTTCAGAAATTATATTTAATTTTCATTGTATCACCTCTATTATTCTCATAGTATAATATATATTACATTAGAGAAAAAATTCTTCTTCAAGATTGTTTATTTTTATTTTTGTTTTATTATTATTTTTTATTGGGTTATTTTACGACGCTGTATCAACATCTAGGTTATTTAGCGTCTGAATGAAATGAAGGTGATAACGCCGGTGAAATGAGTCCGGAGTCCAGCACCGAAAGTTACCCAGCATTTGCTCCTATTGGGTTGAGGGAAAACTCCGGAAAAAACCTCAACCAGGTAACTTGCCCCGACCGGGATTCGAACCCGGGCCACCTGGTTTCGCGGCCAGACGCGCTGACCGTTACTCCTCAGGTGTGGACTATTTTTATTTTATCCTTATTGTTATTTTCATTTTTATTTATCATCCAGTGATTAGCATTACAATTTAATTTACTTATTTTAAAATTATTATTATTATTATTATTATTATTATTATTATTATTTTCATCATCATCATTATTGTAAATTAATTGTATTCAAAATTTAATTCTGTTTATTCTGTGTTATTATCGTACAATAAAAAATTTATTAGTATTATTATTATTATTATTATTACTATTATATTACTACTATTATTATTACTATTATTATTATCACTATTATTATATTTATGTAATAATAACAGTATCATTATTATTATTATTATTATTATTATTACTACTACTACTGCCATCTGATACACCAGGGGCCTATTCCACCATTAAACTTTTCAACTTTTCACTATACAGTCTGTTCTTTTCATTGCAGTTTCTGTTTCAAATCGCTTTTCAAAACTAGTTTGCAAAATAAAAAGGGACAGCAGAGGAAACTTTTCAGATATATTATTACTTTTATTTCTCCAGTGCAATAATTTTGAAGAGTACCTTGGAGCAACAGTAACAAATATAAATTACACTCGAGAGAAAATTAAACGCAGAATAAACATGGAAATGCCTGTTATTATTCGGTTGAGAAGCTTCTGGCATCCAGTCTGCTCTCAAAAAAAGCTGAAAGTTAGAATTTATAAAACAGTTATATTACCGGTCGTTCTGTTTGGTTGTGAAACTTGGACTCTAACTTTGAGAGAAGATCAGAGGTTAAGGGTGCTCGAGAATAAGGTACTTAGTTATACAATGAAGTTACAGGAGAAAGGAAAAAGTAACACAACGCAGAACTGCACGTATTATATTCTTCGCCTAACATAATTAGGAACATTAAATCCAGACGTTTGAGATGGGCAGGGCATGTAGCACTTACAGGTGAATCTAGGAATGCATATACGTGTTAGATTGAAGACCTGAGGGGATAAGATCTTTTGGGAGGATAATATTAAAATAGATTTGAGGGAGGTGGGATATGATGGTAGGGACTGGATTAATCGTGTTTAGGATAGGGACCGCTGACGGACTTATGTGAGGACGGCAATGAACCTCCGGGTTCCTTAAAAACCATTTCTAAGTAAATAATAATAATAATAATAATAATAATAATAATAATAATAATAATAACCGCTCCCAAATATTGTGGGTCCCTATCACCACGGCATGGCGCGTCCTCAGGTTGTGGAGAGAGGAGACGACCTTCAGATATGGAGGGTAGCTGCGAATATATTGAATAAGCAGTCACAGGCAGCCGATAAGGGGTGGTCCTCCATCTTGGGGTTTGGTTAAGGGCTAACAACTCATCACCGTAAAAAAAGACTTGTTACAAAAAGAAATTAGAATTTATAAAATAGTTATATAATAATAATAGTTATAATAATATAATAATAATAATATAATAATAGTTATATTATAAAATAGTTATATTACCGATTGTTCTGTATGATTTTGAAACTTGGACTCTCACTTTGACAAAGGAACAGAGTTTAAGGATGTTCGAGAATTAGGTGCTTAGGAAAATATTTGAGACTAAGACAATTGAAGTTACAGGAGAATGGAGAAAGTTACACAACACAGAACTGCACGCATTGTATTTTTCACCTAACATAATTAGGAACATTAAATCCAGACATTTGAGATAGGCAAGGCATGTAGCACGTATAGTGAATCTAGGAATGCATATAGAGTGTTAGTTGGAAGACCTGAGGAGGAAAAGACATTTGGGGAGGCCAAGGCATAGATGGGAGGATAATATTAAAATGGATTTGAGGAAGGTGGAATATGATGGTAGAGATTGGATTAATTTTGCTCAGGATAGGCATAATAATAACTGCTCGCCACTCGTGGGCTGTAATTTGAAAACCGCTGTCAGATATTCATACAATAGCATAGTTTAGTCTAATGAAGGTCAGATGAAATACCAAGAAATCAAGAATCCCCTGTCTCCATTAACAGTGTAAACATTCATTCTGATATAGCAAAAATTGTTAATCGTGTTACTTACGTCCATAATTTGTTCTCAGTTGCATTATAGATTGCCTTCGTTCGACAAAATAAAAATCGCAGACTGTAGTAAACCTGCATACAAGGGCGACTTTCACGTTTGTATTCAATACTTGTTTCCTTTTTCGTTTAATGACAGACAGTACGTATAAATATCGTTTGATTCAAAGTCACGTTAACAGTCTACATTCTTTACTCTAAAGTCTACATTCCTTCGTTTAAAACCCATCGCAAGGAATGTGGAATTGTGATATAACGTTTTTTCTTGTGTTCTGTTTTACAACATATAGCACAATGCGGACATGCAATTTGTGTCGTCGTAGTCAAGTTTTGCTAGTCGTGCGACGTCATTCCAGTGTACAAAAGCGTCGCAGTTAACTTCAGGAATTTCCAACGTCATTTTCCCCACAAAATGGATTTCCACGAAGTAGATAGCCGTGGCGTCGTGGTCTAAGGCATCCTGCCTAGGACTCGCGTTACGGAATGCTCGCTGGTTCGAGTCCTCATGGGGGAAGAAGTTTTCTCATGAAATTCCAGTCAGTGTATGGGACCGGTACCCACCCAGCATCGTGATGCACTTGGGGAGCTACGATAGGTAGCGAAATCCGGTTACGCAAACCAGCTGTAACGGCTGGGAAGTTCATCGTGCTAACCACAGATACCTCCATTCTGGTTGGATGATCTTTCACCTCTGCTTCGGCATGTGGCCGTGAGGCCAGCAGCCGGCTGGTAGGTATTGGCCCTTCATGGGCTGTAGCGCCACGGATTATTATTTAGATAGAAACAAATTGTAGAACATCATGGAAATAAATGGATATCCTTAACATTTAATTAAAGAGGTTCAAAGCATACAGGATGGATATGATACAATTCTGCAGATTGAAGAGGGCGATAGAATATATTGAAATAAATAAAAAAATCTATTACGCGTTTTGTAGTTACATGCATGATTAATTACAAAATTATGCTGATTGCATAGTTCGGCAACAGCGCATCGTCAGTTCACACACAGGCACTCGGTCTGAATACAAGCGTTCCGTCCCTTATGCCCAGTTTCTGAAAAGACAGTTACCTGTACACACAGAGTTATCTATGATTTAACGTGCTTATATGTTTAAAATGATTTTCCGAAACAGCAGTTATCGTCATCTTTACAGTTATCTGTGCTTCAACTGGTAACTGTGCCTCGGCCTGTAGTTACCTGGCTGTTAGTACTGATTCGAACAAATACTGACATGCGGCGCTACTGCATTACTGTTTTGTGAACTATAATAACCGATATTAAATAATAATATAGATCACAAAAATAGATTTACTATATTACCTACATAGTTTAAAAATTTGGCGTTTTATTTACGTAACTTAGGATAAATGTTTTACTTTCTATGATATACTTACTTACTGGCTTTTAAGGAACCGGGAGGTTCATTGCCGCCCTCACATAAGCCCGCCATCAGTCCCTATCCTCAGCAAGATTAATCCAGTCTCTACCATCATAACCCACCTCCCTCAAATCCATTATAATATTATCTTCCCATTTAAGTCTCGGCCTCCCTAAAGGTCTTTCTTCCTCCGGCCTCCCAACTAACACTCTATATGCAATTCTGGATTCGCCCATACGTGCTACATGCCCTGCCCATCTAAAACGTCTGGATTTAATGTTCCTAATTATGTCAGATGAAGAATACAATGCGTGCAGTTCTGTGTTGTATAACTTTCTCCATTCTCCTGTAACTTCATCCCTCTTAGCCCCAAATATTTTCCTAAGCACCTTATTCTCAAACACCCTTAACCTATGTTCCTCTTTCAAAGTGAGAGTCCAAGTTTCACAAGCATAAAGAACAACCGGTAATATAACTGTTTTATAAATTCTAACTTTCAGATTTTTTGACAGTAGACTGGATGATAAAAGCTTCTCAACCGAATAATAACAGGCATTTCCCATATTTATTCCGTGTTTAATTTCCTCCGGAGTATCATTTATATTTGTTACTGTTGCTCCAAGATATTTGAACTTCTCCACCTATTCAAAATATAAATTTCCAATTTTTATATTTCCATTTCGTGCAATATTCTCGTCACAAAACATAATCATATACTTTGTCTTTTCGGGATTTACTTCCAAACCTATCTCTTTACGTTCTATGACATATTAGAATAATAATGTGTGTTTGTAAACATAATTTTGAACATTTCAAGTTTAATTTTCGTCATCAACTAAAGATTCTATGTCGTCAGTCGAGGAATATTTTATTCTTCAGTGTTCTACCAGTGCCAATGATATTTCGGATTCTGAAAAATCGATTTGAATACATGAAAGCATTCATATGGACGAATGTAAAATATTTTGACATGTTTACCAGTATGGTTGTCATAGCCACCACAGTTGAATATTTTTTCAGTTTTGAAGCAGATGTTACATCTAGCCCTCTTCACTAGTATTATTTACCTCGATGATCATGTCAAATACCAACAATTGTTGCTTTTTTAATCATATTACGATTGAGATGGAAGTGTACATGCACACTAGTGTTTATCACACGGTTCTTTAATTAGAAAGCCTTGCACCTAATGGTACAGAGCTCATTGTGTACCTCTCTGCCATATTACTGCTGAAAACTTCTGCAAACAAAAGTAACTATAAATATCTAAAAAAATCGCTAACAAAATACTAATGGAGACATCTATGGACGACAATGGATACTGAACTTGAAGTTACCTCAACTGTTAGTTACAAGCATTGATAAATCTACATTTAACTTTCCGGAAACTCATAAAAGTTATCAGTGCAGTCAAATTTATAAGAGCAGTTAAGTAACTGAGAGTTAACTGAGGTGTACCAGAAACCGGGCATTAGTCTTTGCAGTAGGATTGCCTAACTACCTAATAGCAGGAAATAAAACTGCAAAGATATAAATCTTTCCCATCAGTTTCTCTAATGATACGAGTAAAAAACACAACCATATGGATAGTATGTATCGAGTAAAACAGTGTTAACGCTTAGGGGAAAATTATTACTTTTTTCTGAGAAATCATTCATTTGGGACTAATATAAGTACAGTAGAACCTCTATTATCCATGGTAATGAAGGGGGTGGAGTGAACGGTTAATCGAAAAAATCGGATAAACCGTACCAAAAAAGGTTTCGTAATTTCCACTGTAGTCTTTTTTTTAACACACTATATAGGTAGTAGATTAGAAGTTCATTAATTTAAGCCTCGTTTTAAACGACGGGTTTTTAATGGCTGAGAAAACTTCTTATGACTGTTGTCTGTGGAATGACAGGAATAGTGCAGGTCTCATGTTGTAGATTTACATACTTAGTACACTTTATACCTGCTTATTTTATTAAATTGCGCACAATTGTAATTTAAATTGTAGAAAAAATTCGTACTAAAATACTGATACGAGATGAACCACAGTTTTTCTTTTCCCAAACCACTCACTTACTTGAACTTTTTTTTTTTTTTTTTTTTTGCAGCAAACACATTTTGTTTTGACATTTCTGGAAGAAATTTTGCATAGAAGTTAAACAGTACGGCCACTCGAAGAGTAGACTATACTGTGTAAGGGTAAAAGTTTGTAAAAGAACACTTTGTAGAAAAAATTCGTACTAAAATACTGTACAGTACTTCATATTTTTTCTGCGGCAAAAACAAAACGGAGGGCGGCGAGAGAAAGACAGTCGGATAATCCACGAATCGGTTAATAGGATGACGGATAATCGGGGTTCTACTGTATTGGAATTTTTTGTCGTACTGTATTCAAGAAATAAGCTATTGAAATCAGTACAGTTATATTACTCTCTCTGTATATATCACTGGCATTCAATTCGGCACACAGTACCCTCAAACACTCTCAAGCGTAGTATCATTTCGTCCCACATTTCCAATTGCTGTGTTGCCAAATTCATTTGTGTACCCAATAAACATTAAATTTAAACCGAATTGAAAATGTGCCCAAATGATACATAATGTGCCGAATTAACCAGCAGCCGTATATATGAAAACAAAAATAAGGACCAAAATAAAATCAAGAAAATTCAGTAGCCTAATCAAATAGAAACAAATCAAGGGGTTCGACAAGGTTGTAGCTTGCCGTAAACTTTATTCAACATTTATATTGACGAGGTTGCGAGACAGGTATCGTACGTTGTGGAAGATGGAGTAAGAATCAACCGAACTCTTATTTTAAATTCGTGCTCAGGCATGTGTAAACAATGGAGGGGGACATATTGAACACCTTTTGTAAACGTTAAATGAAAAGTTTCCAAACATGTACTTGTGACACAACAAAAAAGAATAAAAACAAAGTATGACCATTTTGCCAATAAATAAGCATTTTCCGTCAAATTATCATATAAGGAATTGTTCTTATTTTTGATCCAGGAGCACGCTCACACGTTTTCCAAACATACTTATGGCTAACCCTGTACATGCTCTATACAATGATGTTATATAGTTTTTTCTACGTCCGTTTTCCAATGATTCCCATTTAAGTTATTTTATCGTATCATTCCCGTGTCCTCCTTTACCTTTAACAAATTTAGCTGCCTTATACTGGAATCTTTCTAAGGAATTTATCTGATATATTTTATAGCGATCCCAACATGAAGTTCCATATTTCATTAACGATCGCACTAACGTTTGATATATTGCTATTTCTTTCCTTTTGGGGCTAGCCTTTTTCAAGATTCTCATGGTGATGATGTGGTGAGTTTTCTACATATCGAGGAGAACTGCAAAAATCAGTGTATAATAACAATAACATATGTAAATATTTTAATTCAGAAATTACAAAAATCAAAACAAAAGTTTTAAAGCGAAATATTGAACTTACTTACTTACAAATGGCTTTTAAGCAACCCCCAGGTTCATTGCCGCCCTCACATAAGCCCGCCATCGGTCCCTATCCTGTGCAAGATTAATCCAGTCTCTATCATCATATCCCACCTCCCTCAAGTCCATTTTAATATTATCCTCCCATCTACGTGTCGGCCTCCCCAAAGGTCTTTTTCCCTCCGGCCTCCCAACTAACACTCTACATCCATTTCTGGATTCGCCCATACGTGCTACATGCCCTGCCCATCTCAAACATCTGGATTTAATGTTCCTAATTATGTTAGATGAAGAAAACAATATGTGCAGTTCTACGTTGTGTAACTTTCTCCATTCTCCTGTAACTTCATCCCTGTTAGCCCCAAATAGTTTGCTAAGAACCTTATTCTCAAACATCCTTAATCTCTGTTCCTCTCTCAACACTTTACGAAAAACACATAAGATCAGTGAACAATTTAACACTGGAACTGTAATTCCAACTCGCCATCATTATCCGTAACATCCGTATTTTACCAGATAGGTCAGTTTCGTATAAAAATAGAATCAGGAATAATATAAGTGGAAATTGGTGTGTCGAAAATTATGGCTTCCTATGAGAAACATCGCTAAAAAAAAAAAAAAAAAGCCTTTAACATGCGAGATTATATAAAAGTGTTTCATAAATTCGTTGAGAAATGCCCTGAAGTTAAGATTGATGATATTATGAGAAATACAAGTCAATTTACTGGTGTTTCCGTTTCAGCAATTTTAAGGCTCGAAAATCGTTCCAAGAAACTGGAAAATTAACCACGTTAGGCCAATAGAAAGCGTCACCTTGCTTAGGAATACACTAGCTATCACGTGCTACTGTTTGCCTTCACTTTTTAGTAATAGCGGCAGGAAAATAATATCCAACTTGATACTGATGATGACGTGGAAACTGTACAAGCGAATTACGAAGCCACAGTCTAACAACGCTTCAGATGATTGGACTCTTCTAACATGTGACTAAGTCAAGGTTGCAATCCCTGTAAAACTTTCAAGGACAAGTAAGATAATTCAGAGGATATTAATTACCAGTAGCGTGTCACAGTTCAAATGTCGAAGGAACAGGCAGCAATCACAGCAGATGATGTCACAGTTCTCCTCCTTTTCATGTGGTTTTATCTGCAAGAATTCATTAGCTGTCTGCATTCCTATGATTTATACTTGCAAGCTCTTCAGATTTCTTCCAAAGGTTACTTCGCAACATCTGATACGTCAACCTTTCACGAACCTATGCTGTCCCTCTTGTTTACAGACAAACACAAGTAAACAAATATCGATTACATCTCAGGAAACATTACTACAGGCCATTTTACGACGAATTACAACTTGCGTCCCCTGTTTTACCCTATCACAGCGTTTCTCAAACTATGGTCCTCGAGGTCTGCCCTTGTGGTACTTCAAAAAAGACAGATGAAAAAATAAAATTCAAACGAATTCCGTATCACACTATAGCTGAAAATCTCAGAGTTTGTAAATGACACATGGCAATCGCCTTTCACTTTTTCTCCCAGTACTGCCATTTTATGAAATTTATTTACTCTACCCGTCTATTCACTTCCCACTCTACTTTCAGCAACAAAAGAGGGATTTAAAGCACTATGAACGTGGTGTTTCTCGCTGTCTTTTCCCTGCATATCTGGCGTCGTGCCTGTAACCCAGCTAGAGACTACCCGAAATCATAAGAGGACCAAAGTACCGAACCTTTTCATATATTTATGACTTTCTTAATAACTTGGCGACACCCAGTCTGCACATTGAAATGGTCACGTACTGTACGTCGTACACCAATAATAGAACATGCAAAATTGCATTTTTACTTGTCGAAAATCGGGCATGTTTCTGCAATAATTTTTTTTTTTCTGTTTTTACAGATGACGATATAAGAAATTTTCTTCTATTAACATTAACTTAATTAGTTAATACTAATATGAAATTAATTCAGTTAAATTAATTTTAATTATTTCCACATTAAAATGTAAGTATACTGGTATTAAAATATGCTACATAAGTGACAAATTTGCTTTCGGAGGGAACAAGAGTAAGATGGTCCGCGAAACTGTTCTGAATTAAAAAAAAGTGGTTCCCACTTCAGAAAAGTTTGAGAAACGCTGCCCTATCATAAACCCGAGCGGTGTAGAGAAGAGAGGATGTTTTCTATGAATGCACATTAGAGACACCCATGCCTTGCGAACTTCGCTGGATGTGGAATTAGCACGACGAACAGCAACTGCAGAAACGTCACACAAGACAGCTTACAACCACCCAATCCCGTAGACGTAAGATAAATTTATTCCATTGCCTATGTCGAGAATCGAACCACGGACCGCACGTACGCTACCTCAGAGCTACCGCGGCGAAAATCCGATACTTAACGACGCTAAATCAAGTGTTAGGTTATGTAAAAAAAATATGTTTTATTTAACGACGCTCGCAATTGCCGAGGTTATATCAGCGTCAAAGGTGTGCCGAAATTTTGTCCTGCCATTAGGAAAGAGAGGGTTTAGAATTGAACGGATTAAATAAGCTGCTTGTCTATGCGGATGACGTGAATATGTTAGGAGGAAATCCACAAACGATTAGGGAAAATACGGGAATTTTATAGGCCCTAGTTAAAATGTAACCTCCTGTTGTTATGAATTTATTTAGTATTAACACAGTCTAGTATATACAGTCACGAAGCTTGAGTTGTAAGGGTGCTAGGAACAATAGACTGTGCCGGTACTATTTCGCATTGTCTGTAATGACGCGATATTAGCGATCCTAGTGGTTAGGAACTATCTATGGATGCATATTTACTACTTATTGAGCTTCGTGACTTTATATACTAGACTGTGGTATTAACCTTTGTATTTTACTGAATATTAATATTAACGAGGTTTGGTGCAATTGACCAACAATTAGAAATATTCAAACACACATTATTGAAATCATTTTATAATTAAACACGCATTACTGAAATCATTTTATAATTAAACACGCATTACTGAATTTTTTTATAATTAAACACGCATTACTGAAATCATTTTATAATTAAACACGCATTATTTAAATCATTTTATAATTAAACACGTATTATTGAAATAATTTTATTATTAAACACGCATTATTGAAATAATTTCATAATTAAACACGCATTATTGAAATCATTTTATAATTAAACACGCATTATTGAAATAATTTTATAATTAAACACGCATTATTGAAATAATTTCATAATTAAACACGCATCATTGAAATAATTTTATAATTAAACACGCATTATTGAAATAATTTCATACTTAAACATGTATTATTGAAATCATTTTATAATTAAACACGCATTATTGAAATAATTTTATAATTATACACGCATTATTGAAATCATTTCATAATTAAAGACGCATTATTGAAATCATTTTATAATTAAACACGCATTATTCAAATCATTTTATAATTAAACACGCATTACTGAAATTATTTTATAATTAAACACGCATTACTGAAATCATTTTATAATTAAACACGCATTATTGAAATCATTTTATAATTAAACACGCATTATTGAAATAATTTCATAATTAAACACGCATTATTGAAATCATTTTATAATTAAACACGCATTATTGAAATAATTTTATAATTAAACACGCATTATTGAAATAATTTCATAATTAAACACGCATTATTGAAATAATTTTATAATTAAACACGCATTATTGAAATAATTTCATACTTAAACATGTATTATTGAAATCATTTTATAATTAAACACGCATTATTGAAATAATTTTATAATTATACACGCATTATTGAAATCATTTCATAATTAAAGACGCATTATTGAAATCATTTTATAATTAAACACGCATTATTCAAATCATTTTATAATTAAACACGCATTACTGAAATTATTTTATAATTAAACACGCATTACTGAAATCATTTTATAATTAAACACGCATTATTGAAATCATTTTATAATTAAACACGCATTATTGAAATCATTTTATAATTAAACACGCATTACTGAAATCATTTTATAATTAAACACGCATTACTGAAATCATTTTATAATTAAACACGCATTATTGAAATATTTTTATAATTAAACACGCATTAATCAAATCATTTTATAATTAAACACGCATTACTGAAATCATTTTATAATTAAACACGCATTATTGAAATCATTTTATAATTAAACACGCATTATTGAAATCATTTTATAATTAAACACGCATTATTGAAATCATTCTATAATTAAACACGCATTACTGAAATTATTTTATAATTAAACACGCATTACTGAAATCATTTTATAATTAAACACGCATTACTGAAATCTTTTTATAATTAAACACGCATTATTGAAATCATGTTATAATTAAACACGCATTATTGAATCATGTTATAATTAAACAGGCGTTATTTAAATCATTTCACAATTAAAACGCATTACTGAAATCATTTTATAATTAAAGACCATTATTGAAATCATTTTATAATTAAACACGCATTATTGAAATCATTTTATAATTAAACACGCATTATTGAAATCATTTTATAATTAAACACGCATTATTGAAATCATTTTATAATTAAACACGCATTATTGAAATCATTTTATAATTAAACACGCATTACTGAAATCATTTTATAATTAAACACGCATTATTGAAATCATTTTATAATTAAACACGCATTACTGAAATCATTTTATAATTAAAGACGCATTACTGAAATCATTTTATAATTAAACACGCATTATTCAAATCATTTTATAATTAAACACGCATTACTGAAATTATTTTATAATTAAACACGCATTACTGAAATCATTTTATAATTAAACACGCATTATTGAAATCATTTTATAATTAAACACGCATTATTGAAATAATTTCATAATTAAACACGCATTATTGAAATCATTTTATAATTAAACACGCATTATTGAAATAATTTTATAATTAAACACGCATTATTGAAATAATTTCATAATTAAACACGCATTATTGAAATAATTTTATAATTAAACACGCATTATTGAAATAATTTCATACTTAAACATGTATTATTGAAATCATTTTATAATTAAACACGCATTATTGAAATAATTTTATAATTATACACGCATTATTGAAATCATTTTATAATTAAACACGCATTACTGAAATCATTTTATAATTAAACACGCATTATTGAAATCATTTTATAATTAAACACGCATTATTGAAATCATTTTATAATTAAAGACGCATTATTGAAATCATTTTATAATTAAACACACATTATTGAAATCATTTTACTTACTTTTTCATTGTTTGACACTTTGAAAACAACTCTACATTTTTATATTATATGGTAAATTATATTTTATTTCACACTTTAAGGGGAGAGGACGGTATTTTTTTAACTTTTTTCCTATTTGGTGTAAAATATTAATTTTTTGTGTGTAGAGAGTTCATGGCTATAGCAACTCAACCAAATAT
Source organism: Periplaneta americana (assembly GCF_040183065.1). Classification (NCBI taxonomy): domain Eukaryota; kingdom Metazoa; phylum Arthropoda; class Insecta; order Blattodea; family Blattidae; genus Periplaneta; species Periplaneta americana. The sequence goes on from NC_091131.1 coordinate 44,539,774, forward strand.
ATACATATTTGGATGTTTGGGGGCCAGAGTTGAAAAAATGTACCAAATGCAGGATTTTACTAAAATCGATATATCTTAGCCATTTTTAAAGATAAATTCAAACAGTTTGTTACAATTTACTTGTAAAATCATGCTCTAAAACTGTCTGTAACAGAATTTTGATATTAGTCCCTGCATTTCTAAAATAAAGAATTAAAATTTAATAACATTTCTTTTATTTTCTTTCTTGTAAACAGACAGACATATTTTTAAATTGAAATTAATTAGGAAAATGCTGTTACAGAGGAAAGTTTCCTAATAGTCTAGAGAATATGTCTTCTAAATTTCATGCATGTATCTTTAATAGTTCAGAAATTATATCGATTTTTATCTGGCAATGTAGCAAAAAAATGAAGTTCTGGAAAAACAACAATCAAAAGGCGGTGTGATTTAAAAATCCAGAGCGCAGGAAATTTAAAAATGGCGCCTCAACATCTTATAAGGACACAAATACCCCTATCCACAAAATGTTATACAATGTATTCCACACATATCACAGAGTATTTTAAAGAAATTTCTTTTTTTTTTTTTAATTTACTCATTTTTCATAAAAAAATACCGTCCCCTCCCTTTAAGTACTACCCGGCAGTGGTTCACGTACCACAGGTTAAGAAACGCTACGCTAAGCGCACTCCTAAGCAACACCAGCTGATACGCTAATGTGCCCAAGTTTCGAAGCAGGGAATTCCGCCCCCCACCGAGCGATGCCAGCCGATGATCGCAGAATACTATGGAATAATGACATACTGTAATAGAGATAGGAAGAAATAACTTTGATGTATAATGTGGGAAGATTGGAGAACTTGGAGAAAAATACCAATTGCGACCTTGTCCGTCACATGTGAAATATGGATTTTCATTGAAAAATCCAAGGACTGACCGGGACTCCAACGACTGCGTGATAGGCATATGGTCTAGACCAGGGGTGTCAAAGCGCCTGCACTGCGTGCTCTCAACAACCCGCACAACATTTCCTTAAGAGCGGTTATTGTATTCTATCTTGCTACAAAGTGAATCTTGTTCGATTTGTGTTGCTGTATGTGACATCCCTGGCCTAGACAACGCAGCCCCGCAGGGAATACATACATTACATTACATTACATAGGTACACACACAATAACACACACACGCACATGCATAAACAGAGCTAGGAACTTCGTACTGATCGCTATCGCCCAATGCAGGGCATGACCTCTCAGTGTGACGTCGTCAACGCATCAAAACAGCTACTCATAGAAATAGGAAGGTACAGTGTAAAGGAAAACAAACTTGTTGTCAAGGCAATATTCTCGTTTCCGGAAAAGAGAGCTCTGTGGGACATTCGTAAATGCACAGATAGTTACATAATAATTATGTTTATGTACAACTTTTTTTTATACTTTTAGTTGGTTATTTAACGACTCTGTATCAACTACTAGGTTATTTAGCGTCGATGAGATTGGTGATAGCGAGAGGATATTTGGCGAGATGGGGTCGAGGATTCGCCATAGATTATCTTGCATTCACATTACGGTTGGGGAAAATCTCGGAAAAAACCCAACCAGGTAATCAGCCCAAGCGGGGATCGAACCGGCGCCCGAACGCAACTTCAAACCGACAGGCAAGCGCCTTAAACGACTGAGCCACGCCGGTGGCTTCTATGTACAACTACACAAACTGTTACATACATATAGATTGACATTGATACAATACTGCTCTTTATGTATTTACATCATTTACACCTATAAAATATAACACAGGGTGTAACATTTACAGAAATGAAGCAAAACAATCGGTTATTAACAAAATAATACATTTCGTTAATACGAGTATCTTGAAACGTATACTAAGTAAAAACCAAAGAAGGGAATAAACTATACATACATACATACATACATACATACATACATACATACATACATACATACATACATACATACATAAGTGCTAGAAAACTTGCTGTGTTTATACAGGGAATGAATCTGGCTCATATTTGCAGTAGAACAATATGTTGTTACGCAAACGTCTTCCATACTGCTGATGTGGCCCTATTGCATGCAGTAAAGGTAAGCGTTCACTACATCGTATCGCACTCCTCGGACGAATCGCACGCAACGGATATTTTAAGTGCAGTGCGTTCACTGTAACGGCTCTACTTCATCCCCTCATCGGATTCCCTATCAGCTGTTTGAAACTTACGACGTAGCCTACGATATTGACATTGCTGACAACAAAGGAGTTTTGAGGTTAGGTCTATTATCCATGAGTGTAAGCGAATAAGAATTTGTACTTGTTTCATGCTTAATTGAAGAGGAAGAAACAAAAGAGATATTTGTTACATAATATATATATAGGCCTATGTAAGAAACGACTTGATTACTGTAATGGGAACGCCTCAAATTATATAATTCTTCGCAATTTTCTACAAGTGAAATAAGTTTTCCGTCTGCCATTTTGGCGCGACACTGAACATGGCACAACATAATAGTAACAGTAATAGTAACATAAAATTTATTTATTAAAGAAGGCCATGATAGCACGCATCGGAAAAGTTGCTCATTCGAGAAAAGCGGACGTATTTGCCGAGAGCCGATGCGTGCGATACGATGTAGTGAACGCGGTTACATAACAATTACAGCAAAGATTGTCATTTTCCGATCCGTGCGATTCGTCCGATGAGTGCGATACGATGTAGTGAACGCGGTTACATAACAATTACAGCAAAGATTGTCATTTTCCGATCCGTGCGATTCGTCCGATGAGTGCGATACGATGTAGTGAACGCGGTTACATAACAATTACAGCAAAGATTGTCTTTTTCCGATCCGTGCGATTCGTCCGATGAGTGCGATACGATGTAGTGAACGCGGTTACATAACAATTACAGTAAAGATTGTCATTTTCCGATCCGTGCGATTCGTCCGATGAGTGCGATACGATGTAGTGAACGCGGTTACATAACAATTACAGCAAAGATTGTCATTTTCCGATCCGTGCGATTCGTCCGATGAGTGCGATACGATGTGGTGAACGCAGTTACATAACAATTACAGCAAAGATTGTCATTTTCCGATCCGTGCGATTCGTCCGATGAGTGCGATACGATGTAGTGAACGCTTACCTTTAGGTTTAACATGAACATGACGCACTCCAAGGCGGCCGTTGGTCGCGCAGGTCGCCCGTTTTATATGCCCATTTCCTGGCTGCTCGTCCCCTGAATAACAAGATCGGTACGAAGTTCCTAGCTCTGCTCATAAACATAAGAGTAGGCCTATATTATGCATCCCATGCCGTGTCCTTGTATTATTACATGTTACTGAAATGCGAAATTAATTGACAATGCCCGACGTGTTCAAAGAAGACGTATTTCATCAACGCAAAGCAATACCGCCCAACGAAGATGACTTCAATACGAACACAACACCGTTCACTAAATAACATGGGCGGGTGCCGCTGCTTGTGGCTAACTGGGGCGGAAACAGAATTAATAGCGGGCGCGGCGAGTCAGAGCAGGCTAACAGTACTTCGTGGGTTCGCATCACGTCTCCATGTCAAAGGAGGTTGAATTTAAAATACGAGCAACAGCCGAAAAATTGCTATAATTAAAGTTACTATCATTATGACGTGTTATAATCTCTGCGACGCGTCGCCCGATGGTAAGCAGTCTTCGTATCTAACGCCAAAAGAGTAGAAAAGTGTATCTTCTGTTGTAGACCTACTGAGACTGCTCCAAGATCACGATGGTGAAATGGTGATGATGATGATGGCGATGATGATGATTATTATTATTATTATTATGTTTGAAAATTAATAGAGTTACAACTCTCTAAAATATCTGTAAATATTTCAAATGTAGGTTTATTTAACCAGAGTTAGCGGTTTTGTTAAAATTGTATTAATATATAGGCTATTTTATTAAAAAAATTAAATGATATTTGACTCAATATCTACGACTGTTGTGTATTTTTAGCATCTTTCACACAATAAAATTAAATAGAAAGTATATAATGCATTTGTGATTTCGTTCCAATCCCTGCGAAAATCAGTTTTGTAAAATTATTACAATTCTTTAAAATTCAATCCCTGTGAAAGGGTGGTTTATTTTATCCAATCGTAATCAGAGTTTACACGCAAATGCAAAATGCCAATTTGTAACCTGTATAAAAGATTTTTATGAAAATCTGTTAGAAACGAGGAGAGTTATTAATTTTGTCCTGCTAGATTTGTATTTGGAACCAATGTGCGACGTCACAGTCTTGTTGACCAGGGTCCGCGTTAAGAGTAGCATCGTCGAAGATTACAACCCTGTTCTGCCAGTTATGCTTATCTGTGCCAAATAAGTGAATGGAAAACATCGGACCTAAAAGAGACTACGTTCAAAAGTCTCCAGCGATACAAAACCAGAAATTCGAACCTCGAACTGAGAATCAACTGAAATTCCTGAACGGGTTCTCATTTTCCATAAAAGCATAGCAGAGGATAGCAGTTTGAAGCATAGACAAGTAACATAGAAAGACCTAGAACTCAATGTATACGTTCGAGAGACTACTGTTTGTAAGCGAATGTTAAAGTCAATGGAGGCAGAAGTCGGAACTAAGGTACCTGGGAATATTAAGGCCCAGCATGTTATAAGGCCCATTACTTATACTCTTTTCGCTGTACGAAAAATCCTAATGTAAACACAAGCACGTGGCTGTCATACCCGTGATTGGCTCAGAGTCGAAACACTCACACGACGCAAGAAAATATAGTCCGTATTTGGAAACTATCATCTTGTATTATTTGAAAACAAAAAATTGAATTATAATTGTTAAATACAATGAAACATATAACTTCACTCATATGTAAAACGATATGTAAAAGAAAAGCTACTTTTATATTTTGTTATGTACTATGAACGCGGATGAATACAAACAGTAATACCGAGGTAGTCTATTCTTGTAACAAGCTGGCGTCACTTTAGCTCGTAGTTGTTAACGTAAGTAGGGGAGAGTCGGGTAGTATCGGACATCGGATAATATCGGACAGTGCGTTTCTTTCATCTACCACCATATGGTAGTACCTGAATGACATGGTTACGTTTCTCTATGGGACATCACAGAAACGTAACCATGTCAATCAGGTACTATCATCGTGTGGTAGATGAAAGAAACTCACTTTCCGATATTACCTGATGTCCGATACTACCCGACTCTCCCCTACGTGGCACTGAAGTATGGCTTCTGCATCCTGGGTGTGTGTGGTTATTAATCATAAGATTAGAAACCCTCTCAAAAGCGGAGAAAATGTCTTAAATGTATATAATAAGTTATGTGAGTTTTAATTAGAGTAATTATAAAGTAAATGTTTCCTAAGCAAATGAATGCACAGTAATGAGGTTAGTTCTACTTGACGAGTAACGGGAAATGTTTAACATGAAACAGAATGTACAACAGTAGGCGGGAACACGTAGTGAGAATCTATGGCGCCAAACAGCGGCCAATGAAGCCTCACTTCAGTCACGTGTTATTGTTTATATTAAGATTTTTCTTACAGCGAAAAGATTGTAGTTTTGCCATTAGATATACACTTTTGCAAAAAAGAGCAACAGCTCTTAAGACCTATTTCTTATTGCAGTATAAAGAAATTAGATTCTCGTTCTTGTTTGTAGCTGACTGGTGGCAACAAGTTATGTGTGATTATTTCTGCTTTCATTACAAAATTTTGCAAAATTTAAATTGATATTTAATCGTTTTACTGTGTGTTATTAACATAATATTAAACGCACGTTATTATGTAAACATTAAGAAGTTTGCGCCTGCCGTGAAACTTTCATTAATGAGCATATGAGTACTCCATAAATTAAAATTGGCGCGAAGTAACAGAGCAGGAAATGAGGCCCATGAAATAAATACAAGGAAACGCCCAAAAGTTCATAGAAGTCCCTGAACTATAAAATTCAAACTCTTAACCGCAATCTTTTTTGCAAGAAATGAAGCAAACGAAAGACTGACAATTCCTAATGCAGAAAGAGCATTGGATGAACCATCAACTTCAGGATTTGTAAACATACAGGGACGCGGATGTGTTCTGTCTGCGAAGAGAATTGTTGTAGATATACATGTGTGTGTCTCTTGTGAATGTTGGGTGCACGATGAATGTGTAGGTCTCACTGAAAAAAAAATTGAAGACTTTGTATGCCCAAATTATGTTCAATACTTATATTCTTTATTGTGGGCCTTATTATCTGTCACAGCAGGATATAAGGCCCAGTAACATTATGTTAATTTTCATTGCTCACAGCATTTATGTGTCTCTTTGAATAATTATTTGAAGTAGGGTAACTATAAAAGTATTATATTCCATTATTTAAAAATTGCTAAACGTCTCCATTTCAAAGAAAGAACGTTTTATTCCTTAGGTGGGCCTTATTACCCCCGGTTACCTTACATCTCATGCCCGATCGGTATTACAGGTATCCAGTATACCAAAAATATTATTAAGATTAACATTTTTCATATTGCTGTCCAAAAGAATGCTTAATGATGATTTATCAGTTTAAGCGAAATGTTTAATAACCACAATATGCATACCACATAATTATGACTTTTGCTTTAACAAATGAATATGAATATAATGGTTGAAAATTAAACAAAAAGCCTTTGGCAACACATTCCCTCTGCTACCCGAAATGTTCAGAACAATGGTCTGTGTTTATTAAATTCAAATGTAACAAGATCGTCAACGTTTAATCACTGGTCATCTGAATAAATGTGGTTAATATTGGTATTTGTATCTGACTGAAATTCTAAATCGGCTATACAAAATTATGGTTTTATAGTTCGTAATATAGTTCAATCGAAAAGTTCCTCCGCAGCTCCATTAATTCTAGTAGCGCTGTAGAAGGTTGGCACTCCCCCATTCATTCCGGTTTGACAACCTCACATCCCCAGTCCATCATATGCTTAGCGGCCTGTGCTGCCACCACGGGCTACACAAGCACTGAGGAGAGACTTCTCGATGGCACTGTATTACCAATGTTATAAAACTGGCAGATCCTGTAAATGATGGATATTCTTAATATCTGTTTCAAATTGTCATATTGACAACACAAGGTTACTTACAATATATTTCCGACCTGCACTTGTATTTATTATATCGTTAAGCAAGCATGCACGTCACTGAAGATCATTGCCTTCCAAGTGATGCATTTACTATACTGTAGATTCCAGGCGTTTCCCTGGTTCTAGTTAACTTCTTCCACTCATTGTCTTCTAGACAAGTCAACAGCCAAGTTGTCACTTTTGTGCAAATATATTTTAAATTGACTATTACACTTTTACTAAGTCATACTACTTTTGACCAATAAAACGGTACGAAAGGACGTATTTCAACCAATCATGGCTGCTTACCGCATAATTTTATCGCGTCCCTAGCATTTGTTTCTTTGTTTGCCAACATTTCAAACTGCACTGGTCTGGACGCCAAAAAACAGAAAATTACAAACCACTCCAGTCGATGCACAGCAGTTTCAAATATGACTCGCATTGGCATTCAATAACAAGAATTAATAAGGATCACCGGTCATAGCTACGTATCTTCCCTGAAACCCCATTTACAAATAAATGAAGAGCACCATTCGGAAATCCTGAATAAGTTGAGGAATACACCATGTACATCAACGAGTTCACTTCTTTTACGCACACGTCCAATATAACATCAACTGAACCACCAACCACTAAAACACTCAAATTTGAAAATTGTACTTTCAATAAATGTTTCTTTTAAAATTATTCATGTTTATTTTTTATTTCATCATCGTTAATTAAAACTTTTCTTGTTTATTTCATCATCCCTAATTAAAACTTTTCTAACACATGTTTATATTATTTAGGTTATGTTATAGCTTCTGCTATATGATATTATGGATACTCACGTATCAGAGATTATTTAATACCTACTAAGATTTATTGAAAATCATCTGTCAAGTGACGTTGATTACTGGGATTCGGATGATTGAAGTGGAATGCAAATGTTTTAATAAAAACGAAACTGAATCAACAAAGCCTTCTTGACTAGTAACCGTCTACAGAGTTCAATGAAGATTCCATAGTTGGCACAACTGCCATCTAGCGTAATGGTGCAATAATACATTTGAAGACAGTTGTATTTTCGTAAGTCAATTAATATTTTATTGTATTGGAGTACTTTGTTACTTCTAATCTTTATATACTTTCTTCTAATCGTGTAATAGTCAATTAAATCCCACTCGAGTTTCGATTTTCTCTAGATAAATCAAAACCTCTAGTGAGATTACTGTTGAAAGTGCTCCAAACTACATTATTTTTTAACATAAAAGAAAATTAATCGACCACCCGCAGCTCACTTAAACCTATATTTGAACAATAATGATAGTACGACTTTACAACAAGTGACATTCTTCAAAAACATGTGATACTGAACTTGTAAAAGTACATATAACAACACAGACCACGTGGATAGGTGTAGTGTTCTCGCTTTCCTATTATATTATTTCCCATTCCCACATCCGTAAAACGGTTCCGGTTACGTGTTAGTAGCTGGTCTCTTTTTTTTATTGGGTTATTTTACGACGCTGTATCAACATCTAGGTTATTTAGCGTCTGAATGATATGAAGGTGATAATGCCGGTGAAATGAGTCCGGAGTCCAGCACCGAAAGTTACCCAGCATTTGCTCGTATTGGGTTGAGGGAAACCCCCGGAAAAAACCTCAACCAGGTAACTTGCCCCGACCGGGATTCGAACCCGGGCCACCTGGTTTCGCGGCCAGACGCGCTGACCGTTACTCCACAGGTGTGGACATCTGGTCTCTTCAAGCACGTGTGATGCTGTAGTGTGCGCGAAAAATGCTGCGAGTTCGTGAGTTTCCTTGTAATTGTCAATTTGTGCAATTATTAAACAATGAATGGCAGTGAAAACATATTATATTTTGGACAATTGTTAATTTGTGCAATTATTCAACAATGAATGGAAGTGAAAACATAATATATTTGGACAATTGTTAATTTGTGCAATTATTCAACAATGAATGGAAGTGAAAACATATTACATTTTGGACAATTGTTAATTTATGCAATTATTCAACAATGAATGGAAGTGAAAACATAATATATTTGGACAATTGTTAATTTGTGCAATTATTCAACAATGAATGGAAGTGAAAACATATTACATTTTGGACAATTGTTAATTTATGCAATTATTCAACAATGAATGGAAGTGAAAACATAATATATTTTTACAACTGTTAATTTGTGCAATTATTCAACAATAAATGGAAGTGAAAACATATTATATTTTGGACAATTGTTAATTTGTGTAATTATTCAACAATAAATGGAAGTGAAAACATATTATATTTTGGAAAATTAATTTGTGCAATTATTCAACAATAAATGGAAGTGAAAACATATTATATTTTGGACAATTGTTAATTTGTGCAATTATTCAACAATAAATGGAAGTGATAAACATATTATATTTTGGACAATTGTTAATTTGTCAATAATTCAACAATAAATGGAAGTGAAAACATATTATATTTTGGACAATTGTTAATTTGTGCAATAATTCAACAATAAATGGAAGTGAAAATATATTATATTTTGGACAATTGTTAATTTGTCAATAATTCAACAATAAATGGAAGTGAAAACATATTACATATTGGACAATTTAGGAAACTCAGTTTACAAGAACAGAATATTGCTATACAGAAGGGAAGGCCAACCCCAACACTACCTGGTCTTACACGTATGCATGTAGGCTAATTTATAGCATGTTTCTTTCAAGAAGATGTCATTTTGTACTGTTAACTTCTTTCCTCCTCTTAAAAATACACAGGAGCCACCACTGCCCAAGGTTTAGTTAAACATTTATAGGGTTCCCCGAAGCGAAAAAGGTCGGGAAACACTGGTCTAGACACACGTATCAATTAGTGATCAAGATCAAGTTCTTCCGGGAATAATGTAACAGTAATAGCACTATATATACAGTCACGAAGCTTGAGTTTATGAGGGTGCTAGGAACAATAGACTGTGCAGGTACTATTTCGCATTGTCTGTAATGAGGCGATAGTAGCGATCCTAGTGGTTAGCAACTATCTATGGATCCATATTTACTACGTATTGAGCTTCGTGACTGTATATACTAGACTGTGGTAATAGCGCAAAAAATAACCCACACCATGAACAGATCACTAGTTCACAAAGGTAAAATTTAACATACGAAGTGTTTGCCGACTGTTGGTCCGCAACAGAAAAATGTAACTCTTTGACACCGTAGTCCCTAAAGCGACGTTGTTAGCACAAGAAGAGATGATACTAAAGGATATGCTACTGGAGCTACTCCTATGTGTGACAGCTGTGAGCAGTGTGGGATTAAGATAAATGCAACGAAGATGAAGAGCATGGTTATCGGAAGAAAAATAAAGAAGGTAAACGTGCGAATTCGATATATTGTCTTCTTATGACAATTTAGTAAAGGATAATGTATAATTGAGGGGTTTGCCGGAAAAAGGGCGTATACGTCAATATGGTGAATTGAGATACATGCAATCTAAGATTTTAAAACGCACCTGAATAAAATGTTATACACGCTCGCAGCCCTGTCCTGCAGGTATGTACAGTACAATCAAAACAAAATTTCGCTACTATAATTATTCACTACATTTTAAACAGTTTTCCCGAAGAAGGGCGTATAGGTCCATCCGCCTTTCTTCCATTTCCTCTATTGAACAATTTAAATAAAAAGTGTACTAAACTAAATTCACGAAATTGCTCATGAGTTACATTTTAACAGATATTAGTCTGTAGGACAAATTAATAAATCTATAAAGTATGATATAGGACCAACGTTAATACAAATTAATTTATAGGTATTTCAACTTATAGCTGGTTAATTCTCATAGTAACACAACTTCCTTCACTACTAGAACCTTTGGATTTGAATGTTAACAGATGTTAAAACATTAAAAATAATTTTTGGAGTCTGGAAAGATTCTTGCCGTGAGTGGAGTTTTATCTTCATTGTAGGGGCTTCGTACTTCACCCTTGCCTTTCTTTCAGACATTCAAATAAAGAAAATCTCATCCAGAGAATTGGCGTCTGGAAAGGTTCCCAAAATGCTGGCTGCGTTTCCACGTTGGATGGCTATTGCTATTCGTTGCCGTAGGTAATTGGTGCAGTGAGGGTCTCCAGTAACAGTCACCAACTTCTGCCAATTTCGGAAACTAGATCTTTTGCTTCTTTACACCAGGAGCCTATTGTTTCTACAGCAAAGACGATGAAGATTTAATTGTCAACTAGATGTACGTATTTACGACGTTTACTGCGTACGGCAGATTCTGCTGCAGAGCTTGCGATTTTAGAAGTTGATGACAAGTGGGATGGAGCTAAGGTATCTACGCATGTCGTATCCCACATTAGCGATTTTCCTCTGCTCCACGGGACCAAGGTTAATTCTTTTTTTTTTTTTTCTGGTCACGAGACATTTCAAATTTTCAAATTTATTTACAATTTACATTTGAATTGAATACAAATGAATAGATACCCGAAATCAGCATAATGCTAGTGCTCGGGTACAGTCCAGTAATCTACATAAATTTTACAGGGTTCAAATAATAATGCTGATGATATAAATAATAGTAACAATAATAATAATAATAATAATAATAATAATAATAATAATAATAATAATAATAATAGAATAATCGTGACAGAAATGATACAAAGATTGTAATACAAAATAATTCATTAATAATAATAATAATAATAATAATAATAATAATAATAAAATAATAATATAGTGATAAAACAAAAATATTTACAATAATAAAATAAATACTAAGACGGATAAAATAAAATATAAAACCACTAGCGAGAGTTAACACAACTTAAATAAGCATATAATAACCGGAAAAAATGCCAAACTCGAAAATCAACAGAAAAGTTCGTTGTATCGCAGACGACAGCAACCGCCGTATTGACACTGTGTTGTGCATTAATGGTAGTAGTGGGGAGCTGAAAGTCTACGTAACTGCCGTTCTCTTCGAATCTTCTCGTAAAATCACGGGAAGTTAATGCTGAAAAAACAAAATGTCTACGAGTCAAACTGTTCATTATTACCAGGATAAATATAAATAATACTGAAATATATTAATCGAGTTTCAGTTATAGATCTCTCCTTTTGTGCAAGAGGTATCATATCAAAATATTTTATGAATGGCGGGGAAAATATAAATTTCAATAACTTTCTAGTGACAAGATATAGTGACAAGTACAATCAAGTGTATCTGTGGCGATGCTAAGGAATCATTTATTGGAGATATACACTGTTATTAATTAAGAAAATGATTTATTTATATTTATTACAATGTTTTATCTTATAGGGTACATGCATCAGATAAATACAATAAAAATTAGTACCATATAATGCTAGTAACACTTAAAAAAATTATAATAAAATTTATCAAATATTATACAAACATTTTCACTTTATTTTTAAACTTAAGAATGTGTAAATTACTTAGATCTGGATTATTTATCAATACTGAATTGTATAGTCTTGGTCCATAATTCCTACTGTGTCTTAATCCAGCTGTAGTGTGGCATTTAGGTTCTGCCAAAAGAGTTGGGACATTTCTTCTGGTGTCAACAGGGCGGTTTCCATCCGTGCGACTAATCCCAGTGGGTTCTAAAATAGCAGGGATACCAGAAGATGTTAATGCCCTCTTGATTATGTTGTTAATTGTTGAATGTCTAAAAAAACGTCCCTTACTCTTGGCACAGCTCAGAGCATGATGACCGAAAGTGTCGACAACTTCTCCACATACACATTTATGTGGTAGGCAGATTTTGCATCCAAGACGTAGAGCGACTGCAGTCTTAAAAGACTTATGACAAGTAAATAAAACATAAGAACTCGACTGTTACAAAACGTGTGATACGTATACTGAGAAAGTATGTGTTATCCACTCTCTTCCACGTACTATTGCACCTTCTTATTATATTACACGGTTCATTTGAACTAGAATGTAGGCTTCAACGAGTGTCAACTACGTTCCATTAGTACATAGCACATAAATAAACGTGTACTGAATTTGCTTTAGCAAAATGGATTAACACGCAGTGGCTAATAGAGTTTCACATGGTGGTAACCAAGCAACAAAAACAAAACAGTGACATCAGAGATTTCCCATGCCCCCTTGCAGATCAAATGTTTCAACACGTTAGATTTGCATGTCAAAGGAATGTGGCTACTTTGGTTAGACAATATAGCGGAGCTATTATTTTTTAATTCTGTTTTCTCTTTTAAAAAACGGCCTTGTACAGGGACATCATTTTATTTCTACTTCAATTTTTATTGTACCTGAGTTTTTGAATGTACTTCACTCCCACCCATTCTACTAAGGAAGTTCCAACTCCACACAGAACCAAGACCGCAGATAATAAGCAGTACTGAGTTACTGAGTATAGTACGTTCCAGAAATATGTTCGCGTTTTCCAGTGACGAAAGAGCTTTCAATATTGAATCATATTTTCGCACAGGTACTGTCCGTTTGCCTACGTCGCATCCCGATTTCCCCCACCTGCTTCTGCTCGCCCCTCTGTGAAAGCTGGGCTGTCTTAGCTCTTTTCTGAGAACATTAATTTCTCTTAGGAATTGGACGTTTACGTAATATTATACAGCTGTTTAATTTAACTTAAATAAAAGGGCCTCGTTAAGTAATTAACTGTCACGTGATTTCCTCCCTTTCTACAATCCTGCGGCATAACCACTTGGACGGACAGTAGATAGCATGTCTGAGTAATTTTATATTTTCGGGTCGGGCAGAAGTGAAGATTGAATTCACAGTACGTAGATTAGGTACAGAATTATTTCAACATGAGTTACTAGTACGAAGGACGAAACTGGCAATTGGAATTAGATGCAATAGTCTATAGTGCGATAATATGCACAAAAGAACTGAAGCCTGTATCGAAATGAACGGCCACCATTTTCAAAATTGTGTTTAAATATTCATATTATGATTATTTTTCAATTTAACTTCTTTCTCTATATTGTACGCTAATGTGCTGTAGACAGTATAATATACACTGCATAATGAATACGTTCGCATGGATAACTCACTTCGTGAGTAAAAACACTTATTCTTAATACAGTACTGTACTTTTATTAAAGAAAAACCTAATGAAAATTATCAAACTCAAAATCGCGATATTTCCTAGTTTACGTAAATGGATGAACTACTTTTCTTCCATCCTATACCTAGTAGAGTGATTTGTGTTTTACGCCAGTAGCATCGAACTCCAGTCTTGGAGGGGGGAGCAAGCGGTGTTTCCGGTTCTCTAAAGGTATAGACAGGTTAATATTAAAAATGTTAGTAAAAATAAAATGATGTCCCTGTATTACGATTTACGATAAACGCTACAGTTCATCACAGATAGTATGTCTACAGTGACTTGCTTTACAACATGGGGAAGAAGTTAGTGTCAACTGTCAACGGATGATACATACATCCTCATTACAGTAAGTTTTATGCGTGTCGTGTCGCAACAATTTGAGTTTTATCATGTTACCCATAATAATTTATCTTCTTGAAATATAAATCAAAAGATGTACTGAATGGTATAATTTATGTAGCTTACAGCCCATAATAATACAAACGTACCTCTCATGCAATGCATACAGAAAGCATTCTTCATTATACTAACAAACAATAAACAATTCACTTTGTTTATGTATTGTATAGCTCTATGAAATTAAGTTTACACTAATTCACATAAAATATCCATTTTTACTTGGTTGTTTAACGACGCTGTATCAACTACGAGGTTATTTAGCGACGATCGGATTGATGATAGCGTTTTCCAGAGCGCAACTTCGAATTGGCAGGCAAGCACCTTAGCCGACTGAGCTACGTCAATGGCCAATAGCCAGTTTGTGTTTTGACGTGCACGCATTAATAGAAAAAAATTAAAAGATTTTGTGGAACTGAATTTACATTGGCCTCATTAGACTTTGGTTCCCATGGAAATGCTTACATCTGTAACGAACTGACTCAAAAATTCTTTATAAAAATTTATGAGAAAATGTATTGTGATAATCCAATTTTGTACGCTGTTCATTTAGTCTTTATTATTTTTTAAATTTAAACAGAATTTATGCTTTTATTAATAAACATAGTTTCTGAAGAGTAATTTAGTATTATCAACCGTCTTGAGATTTACCTTCAGAACTACTTACAAGTTCCATCAGTAAGGTCGTGTTATTCGTTTTTTAAATTTAAAGAGAATTTATGCTTTTATTAATAATTTTCTTTCTAAAGAGTAATTTAGTATTATCAAACGTCTTGAGATTTACCTTCTGAACTACTTACAAGTTCCATCAGTAAGGCCGTGTTATTTTTTTAATTTAAACAGAATTTATGCCTTTTATTAATAAACATAGTTTCTGAAGAGTAATTTAGTATTATCAACCGTCTTGAGATTTACTTTCGGAACTACTTACAAGTTCTATCAATAAGGCCGTGTTATTTTTTTAATTCAAACAGATTTATGCTTTTTATTAATGAACATACTTTCTGAAGAGTAATTTAGTATTATCAACCGTCTTGAGATTTACTTTCGGAACTACTTACAAGTTCTATCAGTAAGGCCGTGTTATTTTTTAAATTCAAACAGAATTTATGCTTTTTATTAATGAACATACTTTCTGAAAAGTAATTTAGTATTATCAAACGTCTTGAGATTTACTTTCGGAACTACTTACAAGTTCCAGCAGTAAGGCCGTGTTATTTTTTTAATTTAAACAGAATTTATGCTTTTTATTAATAAACATACTTTCTGAAGAGTAATTTAGTATTATCAACCGTCTTGAGATTTACCTTCTGAACTACTTAAAAGTTCCATAAGTAAGGCCGTGTTATTTTTTTAATTTAAACAGAATTTATGCTTTTTATTAATAAACATACTTTCTGAAGAGTAATTTAGTATTATCAAACGTCTTGAGATTTACCTTCGGAACTACTTACAAGTTCCAGCAGTAAGATAGTGTTATTCTTGTTTTTAATTTAAACAGAATTTATGCTTTTTATTAATAAACATAGTTTCTGAAGAGTAATTTAGTATTATCAACCGTCTTGAGATTTACCTTCTGAACTACTTAAAAGTTCCATCAGTAAGGCCGTGTTATTTTTTTAATTTAAACAGAATTTATGCTTTTTATTAATAAACATACTTTCTGAAGAGTAATTTAGTATTATCAAACGTCTTGAGATTTACCTTCGGAACTACTTACAAGTTCCAGCAGTAAGATAGTGTTATTCTTGTTTTTAATTTAAACAGAATTTATGCTTTTTATTAATAAACATAGTTTCTGAAGAGTAATTTAGTATTATCAACCGTCTTGAGATTTACCTTCTGAACTACTTACAAGTTCCATCAGTAAGGGCGTGTTATTCTTTTTTTAAATTTAAACAGAATTTTTGCTTTTATTAACAAACGTAATTTCTGAAGAATAATTTAGTATTATCAACCGTCTTGAGATTTACCTTCAGAACTGCTCACAAGTTCCATCAGTAAGGGCGTGTTACTCTCTTTTTAAATTTAAACAGAATTTTTGCTTTTATTAACAAACGTACTTTGTGAAGAATAATTTAGTATTATCAACCGTCTTGAGATTTACCTTCAGAACTACTCACAAGTTCCATCAGTAAGGGCGTGTTATTATTTTTTTTAATTTAAACCAAATTTTTGCTTTTATTAACAAACGTACTTTCTGAAGAGTAATTTAGTATTATCAACCGTCTTGAGATTTACCTTCGAAACTACTTACAAGTTCCATCAATAAGGACGTGTTATTCTTTTTTTTTAATTTAAACAGAATTTATTTTATTAACAAACGTACTTTCTGAAGAATAATTTAGTATATTATCAACCGTCTTACGATTTACCTTCAGGACTACTCACAAGTTCCATCAGTAAGATCGTGTTATTCTTTTTTTTTAATGTAAACAGAATTTTTGCTTTTATTAACAAACGTACTTTCTGAAGAATAATTTAATATATTATCAACCGTCTTGAGATTTACCTTCAGGACTACTCACAAGTTCCATCAGTAAGAGCGTGTTATTCTCTTTTTAAATTTAAACAGAAATTTTGCTTTTATTAATTAACGTACTTTCTGAAGAGTAATTTAGTATTATCAACCGTCTTGAGATTTACTTTCAGAACTACTTACAAGTTCCATCAGTAATGTCGTATTATTTTTCTCACACTGTTAGGTTCCTTATATCTGGTAAGTCTAAACAAATGGTTTAATCTAAGTCGAGATGTTAACCGTGTAACATCATCTTAAAAAATAATGTAGCAGACGCAGGTCCGCTTATTTGGTCTAAACAAGCATGAAGGACCCAGAGGACTTCAAATTTCTGGAAATATCACTCTGATGATGGAATTTGGACGACGTAAATCTCGATATATACTTCCAGATGAGGCTATTCTTCATTACTCAATAATAACTGTGAAACGTCTAAAATTATTGTTAAGCAGAAAAAATCACATACAGAAATAAGTAAATATTATTTCTATTACATTAGTAGTTAATATTAGGGTGATATTAATAAAAGGCCATAAATTCTGTTCCACTTCCAGCCAGCTTGTATAGCCTGCCTACATGTGTCGCTTATCCAACCCGACATTAAAATGTACAAATAAAACATTATTAAAAATATCTGTTCTACACAACTTCAATTTACATGCTTTGCATCCCACACTTATTTTTTTCATAATATTAATAGTGATTAGTAGCGTGTATGAAATTTATTTACATTATTATTTCAAGCTTCCATGCATACAACTTGAGAAAGTTAGTTTACATTGCTTCTCATCTTGGAAGATACAGACAATAGTTCGGAAGCGCAATAGAGGTGAAGGCCAAATCCTTGAAAGCAAATAATAATAACAGGAAAAATATTAATACAGATGCGGTTAAGGCTCTCGTAATTATAGGAACAACGCGTCTACTCTAGAGTTACAGTTATATGAAACTCTCGATGATAAACGGCCACAAGGACTGCGTGTCCAGTCCCTCAGAGTAATAGGGGAGAAGTGGGTACAGTAAGACAGAACAGTGAGACATTTTTTATTAGATGGTAAATTTTGATGTTGAGATGTTGGTAACAGTGAAGTTGTATATTGCATGAGTAAAGTAACAGTATTTTCATACTCGATTTGATTCTAGTTATAAAGGTGAGTGATGAAAAAATAATTCGTAATTTTTCACTCTAGAAGTAAACTTTTGGCTTATGTTTAATGAAGGTTATATTAGATATATAAATGAGATATAATATGAATGTTTTGTTACCTAATACTATGGTATTTGAGATTATGTTCGTCTTTCTTG
Source organism: Periplaneta americana (assembly GCF_040183065.1). NCBI lineage: Eukaryota > Metazoa > Arthropoda > Insecta > Blattodea > Blattidae > Periplaneta > Periplaneta americana. The sequence goes on from NC_091131.1 coordinate 44,558,216, forward strand.
TTTTAATTTTGAAGTGATGGCGTCATTTTTAAACGAACTATGCGTAAAGGGAACAGTGAGACATGCCATTGACGTCTCACTGTCCCCGTGTACCAATAATTTGCAAAAACAAACTGTAATTATATTACATTTACCAGTAACTAACATTAAAAATGAACATACTAGTAACCAATTTAGGGACTGTAGCTTAAAATAATGGATACATTACATTTTAATGGTTTCATAAATAAAAAATTATTCACAAAATTTAAGAAAATGTTAAAAAATAATAAAGAATTACATTAAATTCTTATAATTATAAGGTTTGTTGTCACCAAAAATTCATTTCATTTTTTTTTCGCAAAAGTTTAAAATGTCATGGAAAACTCACTTTTGCAAATGTTCCAGATGTTTCAATGGTTTCGAAGTCAGACATAAAAATTATTCTAAATAAGCCTAGAGAACATGTCAAGATCAGGAAGGTTTTGTTTTCTTTTGAAATAAATGTAAATCATTTCAATGTCACTGACACTGTGGTGTCTCACTGTACCCTCCTGAATGAGAACAGTGAGACATTTGCATTTTTTTGACAAACACGTATTGTATATTATGTCCTTTATCTATTAACATTTTTGTTTATGTATTATTATACTCCATGTTTTAATGTCTATTTCTATTGCACTTGATTTTAAAAATACTTGAATTATCACTTGCATACATATGTCTTAATATTTTGTGTCTCACTGTACCCACTACTCCCCTACACGTCTTCATAATTCTCATGTGCAGTCTTGTAGAGGAAAGCGATTTCTGAGTCACTTCAGAGGACGGTGTGGAAGTCCTCAGTGGGATGGCACTGACCTACAACGTGCACAGTGCATACAACTAGATGCATTCTCCACTTTCCTTTGCCCGTAGGATGAACGGTGTAGCTGTTTGAAAGTTGCTACCTACTCTTTCTCTCACGACACGTTATAAGGTAGCGCCTACCGTTATCACATTAGTTAGGGTGTAATTAACCACTTCAATACTACTACTTCATTACTACCGGCACTCCACTACTGCATTACTGCCGGTACTACATTAATAACTTGGTACTACCGGTACTACTACTTCATTGCTGCCGGTAGGTGCTACTACTTCATTGCTGCAGGTACTGCTACTTTATTACACCGGTACCGCTGCTTCATTACTACTGGTACTTCTACTGCATTACTATCAGTACTACAAGGGACAATCAATAAGTTTCCGGACTGTCCTGAATGTGGACAAGACGCGGGACACAGAAAAAGTAGAAGTTAACTAGAACCAAACCCACTTTCGTAACAACGCAGTTTCTTTCTGGACATGGAACTTACTTCGACAGATTCAACATTCCAGCAGACATCGACTCTATATGCTTCTGCGGCGAAGACCTTGACAGTGTGAAACACCTTAATAGACACTGCGGTGTCTCACTGTACCCTCCTGAATGGGAACAGTGAGACATTTGCATTTTTTTGACAAACACGTATTGTATATTATGTCCTTTATCTATTAACATTTTTGTTTATGTATTATTATATTAGTTAGGGTGTAATTAACCACTTCAATACTACTACTTCATTACTACCGGCACTACCACTACTGCATTACTGCCGGTACTACATTAATAACTTGGTACTACCGGTACTACTACTTCATTGCTGCCGGTAGGTGCTACTACTTCATTGCTGCAGGTACTGCTACTTTATTATACCGGTACCACTGCTTCATTACTACTGGTACTTCTACTGCATTACTATCAGTACTACAAGGGACAATCAATAAGTTTCCGGACTGCCCATGAATGTGGACAAGACGCGGGACATAGAAAAAGTAGAAGTTAACTAGAACCAAACCTACTTTCGTAACAACGCAGTTTCTTTCTGGACATGGAACTTACTTCGACAGATTCAACATTCCAGCAGACATCGACTCTACATGCTCCTGCCGCGAAGACCTTCACAGCGTGAAACACCTTCTATTTGACTGTCCTATTATTGAAGCAAAGAGATTTCAAATAAAGACATCTTCTGGACTGCAACATCGAATACAGGACTCCACTATGTGAAGTGATCAAAAAAACCTTGTTGCTACAGACAATTTATAGACTTGCTAAACTTTATCTTTAAAAGACTGTAGATATATATTTCACCATTATCTGTGTAAAAATAAGTAGGATAAATAAGTAGTATACCATATACAAAACTAAAACCCTAACATACCGCTTGGTGAATTAGGGTTCTTTTCCACGGATATTTAATAATAATAACTAGAACCAGGGAAACTTCTGGAATGTATACTAAATGCATCACTTGAAAGGCACAGGAGAAGATTATCCATAAAGCGTACGTAGAGAGATTCCAGGAAAGGTTGCAATATGTCCTTCACATGTTTGCATAAAAATCACGTGTAGGTGCTTAAAAAAAACTGATCACATAAACATTCTGGAGATCCAAAATTCCCAAATCAAATCTTCACAGAAAATCAAAACTTGAGGATAATTTTGACCCCAAAATTTTTAATTTTATTTTTAATTTTTAATTTCAAAAATAATATTCTCCATTTCTACCACACTGAATTTTTCAAAATATTTAAAAGTATCGAAGACATTCCAAAAAAAAAAAAACAAACAAACAAACAAAAAAACAAATAATCTACACTATAATGTACATCAGGTCTCAAGGGGTTAAAGGCAATCTGACGCTATTTCATATTCTGACTCAACAGGCATGCAAACAATGATCTTCAGTTACACGCGCATGTTCGCTTAACGATACAATAAATGCAAGCGCAATTCGGAAATATATTGTATTGTATCATTATCTTCTTGTTATTATTGCTTCGGCATTTGGTTTTACATTCTTTTAGTTGTCCCGGTTACCTCTTAGGAGTAATGGAAGGATTAAGGAGCAATAAATGAATAGGCGTAAGCGAAGTATTGATCACCATTACCCAACAATGGAACATGCTGGATATAGATATTCGTGAAGAATTATTTTGTTTGAGCAAAAGAAATGTAATGAATTATTCAAATTTCTCAATATAAAATGATTTCTGATATTATTATTATTATTATTATTATTATTATTATTATTATTATTATTATTATTAATAAGCTCTTATCATCCAGTCTGCTGTCCAAAAATCTGAAAGTTAGAATTTATAAAACAGTTATATTACCGGTTCTTCTGTATGGTTGTGAAACTTGGACTCTCACTCTGAGAGAGGAACATAGGTTAAGGGTGTTTGAGAATAAGGTGCTTAGGAAAATATTTGGGGCTAAGAGGGATGAAGTTACAGGAGAATGGAGAAAGTTACACAACACAGAACTGCACGCATTGTATTCTTCATCTTCACCTAACATAATTAGGAACATTAAATCCAGACGTTTGAGATGGGCAGGGCATGTAGCACGTATGGGCGAATCCAGAAATGCATATAGAGTATTAGTTGGGAGACCGGAGGGAAAAAGACCTTTAGGGAGGCCGAGACGTAGATGGGAGGATAATATTAAAATGGATTTGAGGGAGGTGGGGTGTAATAATAGAGACTGGATTAATCTTGCACAGGATAGGGACCGATGGCGGGCTTATGTGAGGGCGGCAATGAAACTTCGGGTTCCTTAAAAGCCATTTGTAAGTAAGTCTTATTATTATTATTATTATTATTATTATTATTATTATTATTATTATTATTATTATTTATTAACTGAGAGACTACAACGTGTTCATAATGTGTGCATACGATTCATCTGCAATATTCGTAAATTTGACCATATAACACCTTCCCTCCAGTTACTTTCATGGGTGCGTGTGAAGGAACGAAAAACAATACAATACAATACATTCACTCTCTCTTCTGTTTAGAATCATGCATACTTCTATCCGAATTATCTGTTATCGCGCTTTCAATTTCTTGCATCTCTTCGAAACCGACATCAAGCACTTCTTTCTATCCCTCATCATAGAACGTCTTTATACTCATCTTCCTATACTGTAAACATACCTCGCCTCTGGAATTCGTTACCTAATGACGTCAGGGACTGCCGGATTTTATCACAATTCAAAATTAAATTGGAAAATTTTGTCTTAGTTAATGTTCTTAGGTATTGCTAGAAGTATTGATTTGTGTTTTTTTTTCTTTTTCTTTTTTTAATCTAGATTAAAATTGCAAGTTTCTTGTTTATGTTAGTTAATTAGAATTTACACAAATTCTAGGAATAATAAACAATACGTTAAAAGCTAAATTAGTACAAAAATCTACAAGAATAAAAATATATAATACACTAGCATTACCCTCCCTTTTATACGGAAGCGAGATTTGGACATTAAAGAAAAAAGACATGAACAGGATCAAAGCAACGGAAATGAAATTTTTCAGGAGGACAGCAGGATATACTCTTTTAGACCGAAAAAGGAATGAAGAAATTTTAGAACAATTAGAAGTAGAGTCAGTAGAAGAAAAAATCAGCAGATACAAATTCAATTGGCTAGATCATGTAAGAAGAATGGAAAATTCAAGAATCCCAAAAATTATGATGCAATATAAACCTAGAGGACATCGTCGACCAGGAAGACCTTTAAGAAGACTGCTAGATGGAGCCGAAACATGTCTAGAGAGACCTAATTCGTGAAGGATGATGATAAATTAGTTAAGATACAATTAATTATGATACTTAATCACTCATTTAAAGTTTGTGTGACTGCAACCTGTGTATATTTTTGTGTGGCATTACTTTGTTTATAGTGTTCTCTCTCTCTTTCTCTCTCTCTTTCTCTCTCTATTTTTTGTGTAGCTTTATTTTGTATATATTGTATTTTTTCTCTGTTTTTCTATATTATTGTATTTGTATTCCTGGTGTTGTGGAAGAGAAGGCCTGATGGCCTTAACTACACCAGAATAAATAAATAAATAAACATTATTATCATTGTTATTATTATTATTACTATTATTATTATTATTATTATTATTACCATTATCTTGACAGTTCATAAATCGATAAAGTAAAAGTAACAGAATTTGGACACTCAGCTATTAAAATCTATTTTAACTACACAATTTCACAGTCTCAGAATATCACAAAGTTAGCACAACTTGGTTCAGCATCAAGCAATGTTCTCTGACCTAATAGCCTTTACTTCCACGTCACTGCAAAAGCATTTAATATTATCGCAGGGACATAACTCTGACCCGGCAAAAGCCTTGAACGGCGATATGCAATCATTTTTGAGCCAGCGGAAATGCTGAGGAAGCGTACAGTCAATGTTACCCAAGTCAGCATAGCTCTCTGCGGTTTTACATATTGTCTGTCTCACTATGTCAAGGATGCAGTGCTTTAAGCAAACACTCTTGCGTGACTGCAGTCACAACTAACACGTTTCCCGGACGACCGCGTGTTCCCACATTGATATCGGTTGTTCGACTGCTTCCTCTAGAACGGAATCTATCACAGTTCATTTGTGCGAAGAGAATTCCTCTTGTAATTATTTGATATTGTAAGGCTTGGCAATGTGTATGTCTTTATTTGAAGTTCTGTCTCAACGGCAGAAACTGTAAGATGATGGAATGGTGGAATGTTCAAATAAGAAATCAAATTACTCTTAGGAAACTTGCCACCACAATAATAAGAATGAAGTCCATCGAGTTAGCTCTGTGGTAGCGCGTCTGCCTCCAGACTAATAAATAAATCAATAAATAAATAATTGGCCCGGTTTCGATTCCCGACGGGGGTCAGAGAATTTCGTGTAAAATTTCTACCTCAGGATTAGGAGAGGTGGCGGTGCACAACTTCTAATCACTAGATTGTGCACCAATATGCCTGGGTTAAATCCCAAAAATCTCCGTAGTGCATATGAAGAGAAGGCATGTGTCACTGTTGATAATGATTCGTCCTTCGGATGGGGATGTTAAGCCTGGCGGCCCCCTTGGTACTATTTGACACGAGTAGGCTACGTGCCGGCACCGGGTTTCTCATTTGCCTTCCTCATTTACATTATCATTTTCACCCATTACTTACACTACTGTACTCCAACCAGGAGAAAGTCTCAGGGGAATGAGACGCAGCCGGGGAATGCTATGAATGAATGTTGATGTCATAAGATGTCATAAGGTCACACACGTGGGTACACACATCTCTATTGGCTGACTCTCAAAGCACAAACGATAACACTGATACACACATTTATACTACCCCAGTTACAAAATTATATCACGGTTAATCTCCTGGTATTTTAAACCCTCCATACAGGAAATAACATATGCAGGAGAGCGCATATTTTTTAAACTGACGTTACAACGGTAATTTATCTATCTACTTCGCTCCAACAGATGACGCAGTAATAAGCACATTCCTTTCACGGTTAATCTTCTGGTCTTTTAATCCCTCCATACAGGAAACAACATATGCAGGAGAGCGCATGTTTTTTAAATTGACGTTATAACGGTAATATTATCTATCTACTTCGCTCCAATAGATGACGCAATAATAAGCACATTCCTTTCACGGTTAATCTCCTGGTCTTTTAATCCCTCCATACAGGAAATAACATATGCAGGAGATCGCATGTTTTTTAAACTGACGTTATAACGGTAATTCATATATCTACTTCGCTCGAACAGATGACGCAATAGTAAGCACATTCCTCTCACGGTTAATCTCCTGGTCTTTTAATACCTCCATACAGGAAATAACATATGCAGGAGAGCGCATGTTTTTTAAACTGACGTTATAACGGTAATTTATCTATCTACTTCGCTCCAACAGATGACGCAATAGTAAGCACATTCCTTTCACGGTTAATCTCCTGGTCTTTTAATCCCTCCATACAGGAAATAACATATGCAGGAGAGAGCATGTTTTTTAAACTGACGTTATAACGGTAATATTATCTATCTACTTCGCTCCAATAGATGACGCAATAATAAGCACATTCCTTTCACGGTTAATCACCTGGTCTTTTAATCCCTCCATACAGGAAATAACATATGCAGGAGAGCGCATATTTTTTAAACTGACGTTACAACGGTAATTTATCTATCTACTTCGCTCCAACAGATGACGCAGTAATAAGCACATTCCTTTCACGGTTAATCTTCTGGTCTTTTAATCCCTCCATACAGGAAACAACATATGCAGGAGAGCGCATGTTTTTTAAACTGACGTTATAACGGTAATATTATCTATCTACTTCGCTCCAATAGATGACGCAATAATAAGCACATTCCTTTCACGGTTAATCTCCTGGTCTTTTAATCCCTCCATACAGGAAATAACATATGCAGGAGAGCGCATGTCTTTTAAACTGACGTTACAACGGTAATTTATATATCTACTTCGCTCGAACAGATGACGCAATAGTAAGCACATTCCTTTCACGGTTACTTTCCTGGTCTTTTAATCCCTCCATACAGGAAATAACATATGCAGGAGAGAGCATGTTTTTTAAACTGACGTTATAACGGTAATATTATCTATCTACTTCGCTCCAACAGATGACGCAATAGTAAGCACATTCCTTTCACGGTTAATCTCCTGGTCTTTTAATCCCTCCATACAGGAAATAACATATGCAGGAGAGCGCATGTTTTTTAAACTGACGTTACAACGGTAATTTATATATCTACTTCGCTCGAACAGATGACGCAATAGTAAGCACATTCCTTTCACGGTTAATTTCCTGGTCTTTTAATCCCTCCATACAGGAAATAACATATGCAGGAGAGAGCATGTTTTTTAAACTGACGTTATAACGGTAATATTATCTATCTACTTCTCTCCAATAGATGACGCAATAGTAAGCACATTCCTTTCACGGTTAATCTCCTGGTCTTTTAATTCCTCCATACAGGAAATAACATATGCAGGAGAGCGCATGTTTTTTAAACTGACGTTATAACGGTAATTTATCTATCTACTTCGCTCCAACAGATGACGCAATAGTAAGCACATTCCTTTCACGGTTAATCTCCTGGTCTTTTAATCCCTCCATACAGGAAATAACATATGCAGGAGAGAGCATGTTTTTTAAACTGACGTTATAACGGTAATATTATCTATCTACTTCGCTCCAATAGATGACGCAATAATAAGCACATTCCTTTCACGGTTAATCTCCTGGTCTTTTAATCCCTCCATACAGGAAATAACATATGCAGGAGAGCGCATGTTTTTTAAACTGACGTTACAACGGTAATTTATATATCTACTTCGCTCGAACAGATGACGCAATAGTAAGCACATTCCTTTCACGGTTACTTTCCTGGTCTTTTAATCCCTCCATACAGGAAATAACATATGCAGGAGAGCGCATGTTTTTTAAACTGACGTTATAACGGTAATATTATCTATCTACTTCGCTCCAATAGATGACGCAATAGTAAGCACATTCCTTTCACGGTTAATCTCCTGGTCTTTTAATACCTCCATACAGGAAATAACATATGCTGGAGGGCGCATGTTTTTTAAACTGACGTTATAACGGTAATATTATCTATCTACTTCTCTCCAATAGATGACGCAATAGTAAGCACATTCCTTTCACGGTTAATCTCCTGGTCTTTTAATTCCTCCATACAGGAAATAACATATGCAGGAGAGCGCATGTTTTTTAAACTGACGTTATAACGGTAATTTATCTATCTACTTCGCTCCAACAGATGACGCAATAGTAAGCACATTCCTTTCACGGTTAATCTCCTGGTCTTTTAATCCCTCCATACAGGAAATAACATATGCAGGAGAGAGCATGTTTTTTAAACTGACGTTATAACGGTAATATTATCTATCTACTTCGCTCCAATAGATGGCAAATAATAAGCACATTCCTTTCACGGTTAATTTCCTGGTCTTTTAATCCCTCCATACAGGAAATAACATATGCAGAAGAGCGCATGTTTTTTAAACTGACGTTATAACAGTAATTTATATATCTACTTCGCTCCAACAGATGACGCAATAGTAAACACATTCCTTTCACGGTTAATCTCCTGGTCTTTTAATCCCTCTATACAGGAAATAACATATGCAGGAGAGCGCATGTTTTTTAAACTGACGTTATAACGGTAATATTATCTATCTACTTCTCTCCAATAGATGACGCAATAGTAAGCACATTCCTTTCACGGTTAATCTCCTGATCTTTTAATCCCTCCATACAGGAAATAACATATGCAGGAGAGCGCATGTTTTTTAAACTGACGTTACAACGGTAATTTATATATCTACTTCGCTCGAACAGATGACGCAATAGTAAGCACATTCCTTTCACGGTTACTTTCCTGGTCTTTTAATCCCTCCATACAGGAAATAACATATGCAGGAGAGCGCATGTTTTTTAAACTGACGTTATAACGGTAATATTATCTATCTACTTCGCTCCAATAGATGACGCAATAGTAAGCACATTCCTTTCACGGTTAATCTCCTGGTCTTTTAATACCTCCATACAGGAAATAACATATGCTGGAGGGCGCATGTTTTTTAAACTGACGTTATAACGGTAATATTATCTATCTACTTCTCTCCAATAGATGACGCAATAGTAAGCACATTCCTTTCACGGTTAATCTCCTGGTCTTTTAATTCCTCCATACAGGAAATAACATATGCAGGAGAGCGCATGTTTTTTAAACTGACGTTATAACGGTAATTTATCTATCTACTTCGCTCCAACAGATGACGCAATAGTAAGCACATTCCTTTCACGGTTAATCTCCTGGTCTTTTAATCCCTCCATACAGGAAATAACATATGCAGGAGAGAGCATGTTTTTTAAACTGACGTTATAACGGTAATATTATCTATCTACTTCGCTCCAATAGATGACGCAATAATAAGCACATTCCTTTCACGGTTAATCTCCTGGTCTTTTAATCCCTCCATACAGGAAATAACATATGCAGGAGAGCGCATGTTTTTTAAACTGACGTTACAACGGTAATTTATATATCTACTTCGCTCGAACAGATGACGCAATAGTAAGCACATTCCTTTCACGGTTACTTTCCTGGTCTTTTAATCCCTCCATACAGGAAATAACATATGCAGGAGAGCGCATGTTTTTTAAACTGACGTTATAACGGTAATATTATCTATCTACTTCGCTCCAATAGATGACGCAATAGTAAGCACATTCCTTTCACGGTTAATCTCCTGGTCTTTTAATACCTCCATACAGGAAATAACATATGCTGGAGGGCGCATGTTTTTTAAACTGACGTTATAACGGTAATATTATCTATCTACTTCTCTCCAATAGATGACGCAATAGTAAGCACATTCCTTTCACGGTTAATCTCCTGGTCTTTTAATTCCTCCATACAGGAAATAACATATGCAGGAGAGCGCATGTTTTTTAAACTGACGTTATAACGGTAATTTATCTATCTACTTCGCTCCAACAGATGACGCAATAGTAAGCACATTCCTTTCACGGTTAATCTCCAGATCTTTTAATCCCTCCATACAGGAAATAACATATGCAGGAGAGAGCATGTTTTTTAAACTGACGTTATAACGGTAATATTATCTATCTACTTCGCTCCAATAGATGACGCAATAATAAGCACATTCCTTTCACGGTTAATCACCTGGTCTTTTAATCCCTCCATACAGGAAATAACATATGCAGAAGAGCGCATGTTTTTTAAACTGACGTTATAACAGTAATTTATATATCTACTTCGCTCCAACAGATGACGCAATAGTAAACACATTCCTTTCACGGTTAATCTTCTGGTCTTTTAATCCCTCTATACAGGAAATAACATATGCAAGAGAGCGCATGTTTTTTAAACTGACGTTATAACGGTAATATTATCTATCTACTTCTCTCCAATAGATGACGCAATAGTAAGCACATTCCTTTCACGGTTAATCTCCTGATCTTTTAATCCCTCCATACAGGAAATAACATATGCAGGAGAGCGCATGTTTTTTAAACTGACGTTATAACGGTAATATTATCTATCTACTTCGTTCCAATAGATGACGCAATAGCAAGCACATTCCCTTCACGGTTAATCTCCTGGTTGGAGAACAGTACACTTTCACGAACATTTACATATACAACTAATCCTAATACAGGACGTACTGTAGCTCTCAGATACACTTTACGCACAGCGTGACCAGCCGAATTGGTGTACAACTTGAAAAAGGGCCACAGTCCTGCCATCTATCCACAATATGTAAAACCTGAATCACGCAAGTGATGTGGGTAGGCATGGATACACACATACACATAATAAACATGATGAAGTACATTAATACTACAGTATTATTAATAATCATGAAAATAATACTATGTAATAGAGCAGCGAATGTTTCATAAATATGCAATACTGAAAGTCCCGAACTAGCCATATTTTGTAAATACAGTGGCTGTTTCTGACTCGTAGTAAACAATACAGTCCTGAAGGTACGAACAAAGGTACTTCATAAATATCCAAGTTGCAAGAGAAAAAATATGCAGTTCAGTGCTTTAGGGCATTACAAGAAACCTGTGGGAGAGAAGTCCTACCTTAAAGAACTAATGTAAGTTGGGTGGAGGGTGGAAGCGAGGCATTCGCTTTCGATCAAGAGTTGACATCCGAAGAGCTTCAGATTGATCAGTGAGAGAGATATCCAGAAATGCTGCTGCAGATGGAGTTTGCCGACTTCCAAGAATTTGGCAATGTATTGTTGACATGGCAGGAGACTATATGTCAAAAGTAACGTAAATACATTTAGTGTAAAACAGTAACTATGTTGCCATTACTTTTCGAATGTCCTAGTGAATAAAATATATAAGTAAATGAAACTACAGAACTAAACATCGCAGTTTGGAAAGCAACCTGATTGCAGGTCTAGACGGCTTGCCTTATCTCCGTTCCAATCTCAAGTTAACAGCCTATTAGCCATTGTTCTAAATGTATCTAGATTTTATGACTGCCCACTAGCAAGAAGCTATCCCACTAACCGCGGTAATTAATTCAAAGTGAAATTAGAAGCATCACATACTTGCACACCGGTCCAGCAGGTTAGCGTGGGTAGGCACAGCGTGAGAAGTTGTATTGAACAAAATGGGTGTAACGACTTGCGGGTAGGTAGGTGGCATTGTTTGGAACAGTAGGCCTCCACCACTCTCAGCAAGACGCGATGGCAACAAACTGCCCTGGGTTATTATGTCATTCATTACTGAGGGACATTCATTCATTTAGTGAACTACGTATGTTATACGACGATTATAAAGTTTATCATCACCAGAATAATAATAATAATAATAATAATAATAATAATAATAATAATAATAATAATAATAATAATACTTTACTTACTGGCTTTTAAGAAACCCGGAGGTCCATTGCCGCCCTCACACAAACCCGCCATTGGTCCCTATCCTGAGACAAGATTAACAGGAGAAATACAAGGAGAACAAAGGAAATGCAAGTAGAGAAAAAAGGGAATATCAGGAGGACAAGGGAAATACTAGGACAACAAGGATAATACCAGTGGAACAACGGGAATACCAGGAGAACAAGGGGAATAAAATGAGAACAATGGGAATTCAAGGAGAACAATGGGAATTCAAGAAGAACAATGGGAATTCAAGGAGAACAATGGGAATTCAAGGAGAACAAGGGGAATTCAAGGAGAACAAGGGGAATTGAATGAGAACAAGGGGAATTGAAGGAGAACAAGGGGAATTGAAGGAGAACAATGGGAATTCAAGGAGAACAAGGGGAATTGAAGGAGAACAAGGGGAATGAAGGAGAACAAGGGGAATTGAATGAGAACAAGGGGAATTGAAGGAGAACAAGGGGAATTGAAGGAGAACAAGGGGAATTGAAGGAGAACAAGGGGAATTGAAGGAGAACAAGGGGAATTGAATGAGAACAAGGGGAATTGAAGGAGAACAAGGGGAATTGAAGGAGAATAAGGGGAATTGAAGGAGAACAAGGGGAATATCAGAAGAACAGGGGGAATACCAAAAGACTAAGGAGAATACAAACAGATAACGGGCATATAAGGAGAACAAACGAAATACAAGGAAAAAAAGGTAATACAAAGAGATCAAAGAGACGACAAGGTTATCAAGAGGAATACAAGGAGAACAAAGGGAGTGCAAGTAGAGAAAAAAAAAGGAATACCACGAGGACAAGGGGAATACTACGAAAACAAGGATAATACCAGTGGAACAACGTGAATACCAGAAGAACAAGGGGAATATAAGGAGAACAAGGGGAATACAAGGAGAACAAGCGGAATTCAAGGAGAACAAGGGGAATTCAAGGAGAACAGGGGAATACAAGGAGAGCAAGGGGAATTCAAGGAGAACAAGGAGAATACAAGGAGAACAAGGGGAATTCAAGGAGAACTAGGGGAATTCAAGGAGAACAAGGGGAATTCAAGGAGAACAAGGGGAATTCAAGGAGAACAAGGGGAATTCAAGGAGAACAAGGGGAATACAAGGAGAACAAGAGGAAATCAAGGATAACAAGGGGAATTCAAGGATAACAAGGGGAATTCAAGGAGAACAAGGGGAATACAAGGAGAACAAGGGGAATTCAAGGAGAACAAGGGGAATTGAAGGAGAACAAGGGGAATTCAAGGAGAACTAGGGGAATTCAAGGAGAACAAGGGGAATTCAAGGAGAACAAGGGGAATTCAAGGAGAACAAGGGGAATTCAAGGAGAGCAAGGGGAATTCAAGGAGAACTAGGGGAATTCAAGGAGAACTAGGGGAATTCAAGGAGAACAAGGGGAATTCAAGGAGAACAAGGGGAATACAAGGAGAACAAGGGGAATTCAAGGAGAACTAGGGGAATTCAAGGAGAACAAGGGGAATACAAGGAGAACAAGGGGAATTCAAGGAGAACAAGGGGAATTCAAGGATAACTAGGGGAATTCAAGGAGAACAAGGAGAACAAGGGGAATTCAAGGAGAACAAGGGGAATTCAAGGAGAACTAGGGGAATTCAAGGAGAACAAGGGGAATTCAAGGAGAACAAGGGGAATTCAATGAGAACAAGGGGAATTCAAGGAGAACAAGGGGAATTCAAGGAGAACTAGGGGAATTCAAGGAGAACAAGGGGAATTCAAGTAGAACTAGGGGAATTCAAGTAGAACTAGGGGAATTCAAGGAGAACAAGGGGAATTCAAGGAGAACAAGGGGAATTCAAGGAGAACTGGGGGAATTCAAGGAGAACAAGGGGAATTCAAGGAGAACAAGGGGAATACCAGAAGAACAAGGGAATACAAGGAGAACAAGGAGCATACAAGGAGAACAAGGGGAATACAAGGAGAACAAGCGAAATACAAGGAAAAGAAAGGTAATACAAAGAGATCAAAGAGATGACAAGGTTAACAAGAGGGGTACAAGGAGAACGGAGGGAATGCAAGTAGAGAAAAAAGGGAATGCCAGGAAAACAAAGATAATACCAGTGGAACAACGTGAATACCAGAAGAACAAGGGTAATATAAGGAGAACATGGGGAATATATGGTGAACAAGGGGAATACAAGTCGAACAATGGGAATTCAAGGAGAACAAGGGGAATACCGGAAGAACAAAGGAATACAAGGAGAACAAGGAGCATACAAGGAGAACAAGGGGAATACAAGGAGAACAAGGGGAATACAAGGAGACAAGGGGAATACAAGGAGAACAGGGGGAATTCAAATAGAACAAGGGAAATATAAGGAGAAGTAAATAGTGTGGAGAAAGACGTAATTCTACGTCAAAAGGAAAAATTTTGAACAACATATTTTTTCTTTATAATTAGAAAAGTAAAAGCACGAGTATCCGGCACAAAACTGGAATACTCTGAGCAAACTGTCTTATATAACGAGTCGCCACTGATGCATCTGAAACCAGGCAGAGAGTTCAGATCGCTGCCGCTTGTTTTGAAGATGCAGTTGTCCTCCCAAGTGACATGTTATGCGAAGTACTCCTAAGAACGATAATGTATCTCTGTTTGTTTTATTCTAAATGATTTTACAAATTTAGACTCAAGGAAAATATGAGCAGCAGCTTCCGAACAAGTGGTTTTCCTTGACGAGGATTCCGTTTGCACAGAATGTGTTACCGCATAGCCAAACCTCCACAAGACAAGGTGAAGCGCGAAATCCGAGGACAATCGAACGTGAGGTTGGCAGTCACTGTGTGTGTGGAGGTTGAAAGGGAGACCTACAGCAACACAGTTCCAGTCAGCTGCACAGGCGTTGGTTGATGACACAGTCTTGAATGAATGATGATTACATGCTTAGGGCCGTATTCATAAACGAGACTTTGGATGAAGATTTTCCAAAGTCGACTTTCGTAGTAAAGTTTAATTTTGTTAAAAGTCCTATTCATAGACAATACTTCTGAGACTGACTTTGGTAAGTCGAGATTAGACGATGTTGTTCTAAAGTTGGCAATCAAAATCACTGCCTTCTAAACGAATTAAATTAATAGATAGTTGAAATAGAGTAGGCATTGCCACAATCAAAGCCATATTTTGAGTCACAAATCAATAAAAGAATTCAGTGGCGGCTCCTGCATATTTCTTAAGAGGAGGAAAGAAGTTAACAGCACGAAATGACACCTTCTTGAATGAAACATGCTACAAATTAGCCTACATGCATACATGTAAGACCAGGTAGTGTTGGGGTTGGCCTTCCCTTCTGTATAGCAATAATCTGTTCTTGTAAACTGAGTTTCCTAAATTGTCCAAAATATATTATGTTTTCACTTCCATTCATTGTTGAATAATTGCACAAATTAATAATTACAAGGAAATTCACAACTTCGTAGCATTTTTCGAGCACACTGCAGCATCACACGTGTTGGAAGAGACTAGCTACTAACTCGTAATCGGAACCGTTTTATGGAAATGGAAATGGAAATGGGAA
Organism: Periplaneta americana; assembly: GCF_040183065.1. Lineage (NCBI taxonomy): Eukaryota > Metazoa > Arthropoda > Insecta > Blattodea > Blattidae > Periplaneta > Periplaneta americana. The sequence continues at coordinate 44,574,087 of NC_091131.1, forward strand.
ATAATCTGAGGAAAGCGAGAACACTGCACTGACCCACGTGGTCTGTGTTGCCACATGTACATTTTACAACTTCAGTATCACATGCTTTTGAAGAATGTCAGTTCTTGTAAAGTCATACTATCATTATTGTTCAAAGTTGCCGGTGGCTGATTAATTTTTTATGTTAAAAATGATGTAGTTTGGAGTACCTACCGTCAGTTTCAAATATATTTGTACAAAACTAACAACTTGGTTGTTCTGTCTAGTAAACAATGAATAGAAGTGAATTTCAGGGGCCAACTACGTAGAACTACTTCCTCTTTGTTTTATATAAACCACCCGACTTTAACTTTCAAATATCCACGAAAGTTTCAAACCATGAATAGTAGCTTATATAAAGTGCAATGAATAATATTTTTTATTTATAATTTAAAAAAAGTTTACATGGTGTCTTTCATAGCGTTGTTGAATGCAGCATCCTTAGGTGGCAGCGGTAGCGATCTTGCTGCACGATTAGTCAGTTTCTATTTCCCGCCCATGCGCTGATTCAGAGGAGGATCTCCTCCTTCTCCGTTCATTTATTTGCTTTAAAACTCTGCTTCTCTCTCTGGCCGCTAGTGCGCTGTTGGCTATGTGTGTTAACTGCAGTAGAGGTGGAATGGAGTGCCTTTCCTCCACACAGACAATCTCGCATCTTTCTCACAGTTTTCTACAGCACATGAGCGCACGTCGTTTAAAACTTGATCAACCGAGTTTTTCTTATAGCTGTGGACTTAAAAATTATCGAATCTTCCTCGAATTTCAAGGCACATATTTTATTTGGCATTTACTTTCAAAAGAAGAAAATGTGAGGAGGACGTTCCTCCCTTCCCTCCCCCGAGGAACCGCCAATGAAAGAATTGAACATCGATACATGTTAAGTGATTGTTAGCCGTTCTTGCAGCTTTACATCAGAATAATAATTAATTATTCGAAGGCTTAGTGTGAAATTTGACATTTTTAGATCTTCACACCAATCGATAATAATTTGTTGTTCTACTTGGTCACAAAAAATCGTAACTCAGTTCCGAACACTCTTGCATACAACGCAATTCGTAACTACAAAACATGATGGTATCGTTCACCTGAAATAGTATTGCCTGTTAAGAATTTTCTTGTGATTAAAACATCGATTGTAGTTACGTTAGTTTGACATTAAGCCCTCGAAGTATTTCATTATAAAATAATTTTATTTTGAAGAAATGGAAGATAAGAAGATGCCACCAATGACAGACTATGAAAGAGACATATTATCCTGCTGACAGTTGGCAGAGGTATTCCTTGCATGTCTGCAGGAACTACTTAAAAATTAATTAAAATCAATATTCAGAAAGTATTATTATGACGACAGCTGGATTATACTCGTAAATAATAATAATAATAATAATAATAATAATAATAATAATAACAACAACAATTACTACTCTTCTTCTGGAGAAAACTGTGGTCGAACTCTGTGTAGAATATTTTATAGCGGACGGGGAGATAGGGTGTCAAAATTTTCAAAATCAGTCCTGAACTCTCTGAAAAATATTGAACTTCTACTCTAATTTTAGGATCAAAAGATATTACTGTTCACTGGATGGGAATTTTGTCGTTTTTATCTCCTTTTCGTCCAACTAAGATTTCCAAGATCTAAGCGGAAATCAAAGAGGAATTATATTAAAAACTTAGTTATTCACACATATATCGGTTCCATGATGAAAAATGCAACAAAATGGTGCCGTTCCAGCGCGTTTCGCCAGAAAAAGAGCACTGATAACAACTCCTATGTAATGTCGGACATCCAGCATTGTAGATAAGTAGATGTTAACACGCAATCGAAAGTTCTAAAAGAACAAGCAGCGACTTGAGTGGCATTAGAAAAAAAAACAACGTTATGTGTCAAAAATATCAACCTATCTATGCTGGTTGTTCGAAAAAAGATTTTTATTATCGTTTTTGAAACTCGCCTATTTAAATTAATGTGAAGTCTGCGCTTGGTGGGTTGCACAGAGTTTCTCTAAACGCGGCCTTATGGTTGAAAAAAAAACTGAACTGAGCATTGTTGCAGGTGTTCACGTTTCATTGGTAAAGTCAGTCTCAAAATAAAATGTACCATATCAAAGACTTCGTTGTAAATAAAAAATGCGTTGTAAAGAGACTTTCTGGATGGCATAAAATTTATTTTTCAATTCCAAAATTTCGCGACACACCGGTTGGGAACCCCTGGCCTAACTTATGGACTTCATCTTTTTGAAAACTCTCAAGTAATAAACTGACTAAATTAACTATTTTCAAGCCTCTGTGAATTGCAGGAAGGTTAAACGGAACACCACACAATGCTCGTGTGCCTAGTACTCAACGTGTAGAATGGAAATAAACTAAGTAGGTTACGTTTCAGGAAGAGTGACCTTGCCCACAAAGCCATGTGATCAGCACGCACGACTTACAAGCTTCCACGTGGTTACGTCCATTATTTTCTATTTACTGAATGAAATGTGATAACTAACCTGAAATTGATTGCTCGTAGTGACAGAACTTCGGCTGATAAATTGTCGCCTTGGTGGCCACGACGGGCAGTTGCGAGCGTCGTTAAATAAACCGTAACTTTTTGTAACATGTAGCATCACCTAATCATCTCTTAAATTTTTGTGCGTCGCATCGGTCCCTTTCCACTCTGCATACAGAATTATTGATCCCTAAAGGCTTACTTTGTAAATAATGATGTAAATCTGCTCCAAATTTGTTTACGAAGGTATTATACTTACTTGCACATGGCTTTTAAGGAACCCGGAGTTTCATTCCCGGTTCATTAATTTGTGTATGCCTCACTCTTGCTTGCAATATTTGTGTCCAAATTCCATTTTCTTCGTGGTTTAGGCACTGTATAAATCGCCAAGTGGATGGATGTACAGCCATCACGCGTTGAAGAACATTGTGCCAGTCTTCTACCGCGTTGTTTGTGTGCTGCATGCCTTTCAGGCTTGGGAGGTTCATGTTCCTGTATCGCCAATATATTTTTGTCTTATCTCTATTAAAGTCATGATGTTGGTACAGGTATCCACGAAGAGAAAGAAGTGGCTTACCCTTCTGTGATGGCACTAACTGAGGATTTCATTCTGTCTTTAAAAATTCAGTCTGATTAGTTCTGGCATTTGAAAATTTTTACATAAGTTACTATAACTACCATGAACAATGGATGTAGCGTACATTATACTACTATGGACATTACGACTCTGAGTGAAGAGGACATTATACTACTATGGACATTTTGACTCTGGACGATTTAACATGGACATTTTCAACGTGGACATTATTCCATGGACATCTTGACGTATGGACATTATAATCCTGGACTTTATGTCTGGTAACTGGAGGAGACAACCCACATAGGCCTATTTCTGGTACAGACCCAAGTACGGTAAATACTACAGCACTGAGACAGTCTAGACCTATACATCATTGATAACTTCGTCTCCTTTCACACTCATGCAGAAGTGTTTACTTTTACTTGACAAATAGCCTGTAAAACCTTGATTGAATAGGTTGTATCGAACATGTACAGTACGCGAGGTTGGGTAACACGAAGACAATGTTATCATTTGAAGCAACACGTGTGTTGCAAGTAGGTCTCTGTATTATCAAGGCCGCCATTACGATGTGTGTTGCATTCATTGCAATTAGAACGAACTTGCGTAGCAGGATGGATTGTTACTAGCATTTATGCGCAGAATGCAAGCCACTTGTTCAGGTTTCCATGTCACCAGGAAAGGTAAATACTGACAGCTCTAGAAAAGTTGTACGTTATTTTTATGCAAACATACATCAATACTTGTCTCATCTCAACAGCGGTGCTGTTGGATTTCATCACACAAGCATTGTATGGCTTTATGTTGCACAGTTATGCTCTGAGTCATAGTAGGGGAGTAGTGGGTACAGTGAGACACAAAATATTAAGACAAATGTACGCAAGTCAAATTTCAAGTATTTTTAAAATCAAGTGCAACAGAAATATACATTAAAACATGGAGTATAATAATACATAAACAAAAATGTTAATAGATAAAGGACATAATGTGTTTGTCAAAAAAATGCAAATATCCCACTTTTCCCATTCAGGAGGGTACAGTGAGACACCACAGTGTCTATTAACGGACATTGAAATGATTTACATTCATTTCAAAAGAAAAGAAAGCTTGCTGTCTCTTTATCTTGCCATGTTCTGTAGACTTATTTAGAATCATTTTGATGTCTGACTTTGAAACTATTGAAACATCTGGAACATTTGGAAAAGTAAATTTTCCATGACTTTTCAAACTTTTGCGAAAAAATAAAATGAATTTTTGGTGACAACAAAGATTATAATTATAAGAATTTAATGTAATTCTTTATTATTTTTTTAACATTTTCTTAAATTTTGTGAATAATTTTTTATTTAAGAAACCATTAAAATGTAATGTATCCATTATTTTAAGCTATAGTTCCTAAACTGGTTACTAGTATGTTCATTTTTAATGTTAGTTACCGGTAAATGTAATACAGTTACAGTTTATTTTTGCAAATCATTGGTAAATGGGAACAGTGAGACGTCTCAATGTACCCTTCAATAGCATGTCTCACTGTTCCCTTTACGCATAGTTCGTTTAAAAATGGCGCCATCATTTCAAAATCAAAACAAGAAAGACGAAACTTTGCCAAACATAACGTAAAATACCATAGTATTAGGTAACAAAACATTCATATTTCTATTTCATTCGTATATCCAATATAACCTTCATTAAGCACAAGCCAAAATTTACTTCTAGAATGAAAAATTACGAATTATTTTTTCATCACTCACCTTTATAACTAGAATCAAATCGACTATGAAAATACTGTTACTTTACTCGTGCAACATACAACTCCACTGTTACAAACATTTCAACATCAAAATTTACCATCTAATAAAAAATGTCTCACTGTACCCACTTCTCCCCTACTGTATCTGCGTTGTTTCAAATTTATCATTCTACGAAGTATTGTGAGCAAACCTTGGAATACGCAACACTCACGACTGTGGGTTCCAATTCCACTTAAATATCCTTCCTTAGGACCGTATCCTGCAACATGATAAGAGAACTGAATTCTTGAGAAGCGCTTCAAATGTGTACTAAGAAAAAATAGTGAAGGTATTAAACAATTATTTATTTTCGACCAGAAATAAACACGGGTATCCCACCGTTTCGTGGAATTTAATGTTTCCAAAGTTCGGAAGTAAATACAGGTTCCATAATCAGGGAATATAGATAAGACCAGATGGATCGCCTAGTCTTTTGGACTCGTTACGTCTGTCTACTACAGTCAATTTTGTATTCGGATCTTTTCCCCCCAGGGGAAATGAATCTATATCGGTGGGGAGGGAGAAGGAATCTACAGCAAAAGAAGCAATAATTCAAATCTTACATAACAACGGAGGCAGTCTATAAAAAATAAAACATAGAAAAATGGAATGAATTAAAGAAATACAAATTCCATTCATCTTGCTGTTTTAAATACTACCAAATGTCAATTGCCCAGCAGACCAAGAATCTTAAAGCAAAGAACTACCTAAACTACGTAACAAAATGTATTTTAATTACTGAGAAGTCATATCAAATTGAAATATAATATTGTGTAAATTGCAATATATATACTGGGTGTTCAGTTCAAAATGTATCTTGGCTCGCTGTATGCCGTCATGTGGCTAGCTGACGAGCCTAGAGAATTCAATCTTCCTACACTTCCGCAGCTCAGGTGTATAATCTAAGAGACAGAGAAGTTGGCTAGCAAGTACGGCGTTCATTCTGAAGAGTACGTGCCGATACGTACGGTAACGCCGGTAGTGGCAGGAATGTGAACTGTTTGGAAATACGTACTGTCGGGATATGGGGAGAGGGTTAAGACGATTACTTACGTATTTGTTGACATTAACTTCGACGGTCAACATGGACACGGAGCATTTGATTTGTGTTGTGGAATGTTACTGTACGCAACCGATGATAACAAATACCCTGCGTACGACTTGCCGGCGCAAAACACAGTTCGAAAGAGGTTATGGTAGCACACAGACCGTACAGACCGCCATCTGTTGCTACGACGTTCAAGTTATACCGTACACGTTCTCAAGTTCAGATTGAAGAACGCCTTAAATAATACGCAACTTCTCTAACATATAAGCTGAAACTCGCTTCAAATCGGTGACCCAACAACAGTGACGTCATGACACACTTTGAAATGAACATCCAGTATATACCCCTTCTACTAATGAAGTTCAACCGTTCTCCACACAGATCCAAGACCGCATATACAGTCATAGTAGCCTTACGGTCATAGTAAACAGTACGTTCCAAAAATATGTTCGCGTTTTCCAGTGAGGAAAGAACTTTCAATATTGAAACATTTTCGCACAGGTACTGTCGTCCATTTGCCTACGTCGCATCCCGGTTTCCCCCATCTGCTTCTATTCGCCTCTCTGTAAAGTCTAGTGGCTGGGCTGTCTTAGCTCTTTTCTGAAAACATTAATTTTTGTTAGGAATTGGAAGTCTACGTAATATTATGCCCATACAACTGTTTAAAATACTGTAACTTAAGTAAAAGGGCCTCGTTAAGTAATTAACTGTCAGTGATTTCCTCCCTTTCTACAATCCTGCGGCATAACCACTTGGACGGACAATAGACAGCATGCCTGGATAATTTTATATTTTCGGATCGGGCAGAAGTGAAGACTGAATTTACAGTACCTAAGGTACTCTTTTATAGAGTAGGTACAGAATTATTTCAACATGAGTTACTAGTACGAAGTACGAACCTGGTAATTGAAATTAGGTACAATAGTCTATAGTGCGATAATATGCACATTAGAACTGAAGCCTGTATCGAAATGAACGGTCACCATTTTCAAAAATGTGTTTAAATATCCGTATTATGATTATTTTTCAATTTAACTTCATTCTCTATAGTGTATGCTAATGTGCTGTAGACAGTATAATATATATTGCATAATGAATACGTCCACATGTACAGCTCAGTTCGTGAGTAAAAACACTTATTGTTAATACTGTACTGTATTTTGACTAAACAAAAACCTAATGAAAATTATCAAACTCAAAAGCGTGATATTTCCTAGTTTACGTAAATGAATGAACTCCTTTTTTTCCCGCCTATACCTAGTAAAGTGATTTGTTTGTATATTACGCCAGTATCATCGAACTCCATTCGTGGAAGGGGATAGCAAACGGTGTTTCCGGTTCTAAATCGTTCATCCAAAGGTATAGCCAGGTTAATATTAGAAATGTTAGTAAAAATAAAATGATGTCCCTGTATATATATATATATATATATATATATATATATATATATATATATGTTCCTACAGAATCCAAACGTTTGAGATGAGCAGGGCATACAGCTTTTATCGGCGAACCCAGAAATGCGTATAAAGTGTTAGTTGGAAGATCTGAGGGAAAAAGACCTTTGGGGAAACCGAGACGTAGATGGGAGGATAATATTAAAATGGATTTTAGAGAGAGATGGAATATGATGCGAGGGACTGGATTAATCTTGCTCAGGATAGGGACCAATGGCGGGCTTATGTGAGGGCAGCAATGAACCTCGGGTTCTCTAAAAGCCATTTGTAAGTAAATAAATTTAATTTAATTTAATTTATTTATTTAAATTTAAATATACAGAATAAAGAATATAATTACAAAACAAACAAGAGAAATAGAAATAAAATAATACAAGCAATATAAAAAGAAGATACAGTAGTATTAACAAAATTTGAGACCGAATGAGAAGCGCTCGTGCTCGGTGGCAGTTCAGATATAATATTAAAATAAAAAATAATAATAATGATAAAAATAAGTAAAATGAAATAGGAACTAAAATATAATTACAGCGGCAATGGAATTATATAATATAATATTAGCACTAGAGAAGAATAAATATCGCACGTGAAAAGTAGGACTAATATATATTTCAAAATTATAGAATGCAAATATAATATAGCTTGATTAATTCATACACACATGCTATAAATTTATTTAATCAAATTGAAGATATTACACGTTTCTAATTTTCTTGTTATATGTTAGTGGGTTAGATGTTAGAAGTTCTGGGTGTAATTTAGTTAAAGCATTGTACAACCGAGGGCCAAAATTTATGCTATGCTTTAGACCAGCAGATGTGAGACATTTAGGTTCTACTAATGTTGAATTAATATTTCGTCTTGTGTCATAATTGTGTGTCTGTAATACAAACTTATTACGATTTGTATGATAAAATTTTAACAGCGTATACTTATAAATATGTTCAATATTAAATACATTAAATTCAGAATAAATTAATTTAGTTGGATAATCGAAACGTTTCTTCAAACAAATTTTAATTATTCGTTTTTGTAGTAAATTTAACGGACTAAGATTAATTTTTGTACTTCCACCCCAAACAATTATACCATATTGAATGATAGACTGAATAATGGCCAAATAAACATTTCGTAGAACTCTAATAGGTAAGTAGCATCGAAGATTAACGAATTTATAAATTGTTTTACGAAGCCTCTTACAAAGATAAGTAATGTGATGAGGCCATTTTAAATTCTGATCAATAATGATACCTAGATATTTGACATACGTGGCTTCTTTTAAAGGTGGACATTTACAACTTTTGGGATCTAAACAATTTTCATTGTATATTATTAGTCTATATTTATCGCTAAATTTTAAATTTTGAACACTGGCAGCTGTTAACAAAACAGGAACTAAAGTTGATTTAGGTTATATTTAAAGAAAGGAAGTTGGAATTAAGCCATTTTTTTAACAATGTTAACACCTATATTACCATTTCTATATGCTTTCTGCCTAGAAAAACCACTGAAAATAACTACTGTATCATCCGCATATGAATATATAGATTCATTAAATTTTTCTAAATTTATATTTAGCAGATCATTAACATATATTAGAAATAAAATAGGTCCCAAAATTGTTCCTTGTGGTGCACCTATATCAATATATTTGTATTCACTAAATTGATCTTCAATTTTGGTCATTTGCCTTCTGTTACTAAAATATGATCGGAATAATTTTAAAACTATACCTCTAATTTCAATAGTATGTAGTTTGTCCAAAAGTAAATTATTATGATTGATAGTGTCAAAAGCTTCCCGTAGATCCAAGAAAATACCCAAACATTTGTTTCCGATATCTAGTTCATTGATAATTTTTCCAGTAACATTAATAAGAGCATCATCAGTAGAAATATTATTGCGGAAACCAAACTGATTATTAGAGAGGATTTTATGTGTTTCTAAATAATTTATTAATCTATTCTTTAAACATTTTTCAAGCAATTTGGAAAATGTTGGAAGTAAAGATATAGGTCTATAGTTAAATGGTTTATATATTTCATCTGACGGGATTAAGGCCCTAGAGCCCTTTCTTCTAACCACACATACAAGAATATATATATATATATATATATATATATATATATATATATATATATATATATATATATGAACTGGTAATGGAAATTACGGGAAAACGGCTGAACGGATTTTAATAAATGGCCCCTCATTTTGAAGCTTGGAACCCAACGTTTTTCGGAAAAATAGTAGTTTCCAGTGAAATGTGAATTTTCCTACATAATTTTCCTATTTTCAAAAATCCATCTGTCGTCAGTTTTGAGAACTAGCTAATTGCATTCAGGAGAAGCGAAGCGAGCATCAAGTCGGCCGTGTTGCATTTCAGAATAAAACAAAACACACACTACAGTAAACAATATTACACGAAGGCCATGATCTGCAAGAATGCTGACATATTTAGAGCTCAAATTAAATTGGTTATTAAAAACTTAACTTACTAAAAATAATTCACAGGTTCCATTCTGTGGTGTGTAATTTTCTGGGCACAGCTGTGTATTGGATATTAAAAACTACAAATCTTGAGGTGATTTGATGACATTATTACTATTAGTAATGAAATATTATAATTAATGCCATCCTGTGACTATTTTTCATTAATTATACATATTAATGCTATATTGATGATATGAAAGTGAAACGTTTTGGGGTTATATAAGTAGATGTAGAGAATAACTTAAATTAGATTTTGATTTCTATATTTTACTGAGTGGCGGCTATATACTATATATATATATATATATATATATATATATATATATATATATATATAGTATATGTTACTGAAAGCTATAAAACTTACGTAAGATAATAATATTATTAAAAATAAAACATTTTATAGTTATTAATCAAGTGGGGTTGGGTCTTTCTCATATATTTAATGGCGGTGTGGTGTAGATATTTAAATGCGTGGTTCTCTTCAGTATTGGTTTGAGAGAGAGTATCTTTCATTATTATGGAAGCAAATAACTTTCAGAATGCCTGGTATTCTTCATTGAAAATAAATCTGAAAAATGTTTATTTGAACGTCTAATGAACTTAGTTTGCAGCATTTGCTGTACAAACCACTAGTATATATAATTTTATGAGAAAAATTTGCTCTGACTGTGGATGGATCTCCGACATAGCTCAGTTGGTAGAGCATTCAGCGCGCAGAGCTGAAGATTCTGCTTTCGATCCCCGGTGTAGGAGTACTTTTTTCTCTTAAAATAATATATATATTATAGTTTATAGTTTAAAAAGTCTGAAATCTCAGGTGGGGGGAGATATCCTGGAATCCAGGGGGAGAAATATCCTCCCAGGATACCCCCTAAATTCATCACTGATTCCAGACAACTGAGTATAGATAATGAATTAATTAAAAGCTGAAAAAGGGAGGAAGCATAAGTTAGAGTGGTACACGATATAGGCGGAGTGTTAGCTCTATTCATGGAACCGGATATTCGTTCCTGGTCTTGTACATGTCCAGTGACGTCTCTGTGTGGTCCTGGATGTGCTGACCACACGGTCAAGGAAGCCTGCCTTATGAGAGAGTCTAGTATTCATCCACAGACATCCTCCTCTGAATCACGTTTGACTGTAAGTTGATATAAAAGTAACACTGTGCGATAGTTTCCCGCCGTTCTGTCATCGACGATAAGAATGACCTTGAATTCTAAATAAACGGAAGAAATAAATATCCCGACAAAATATGCAGCAACACCGCCAAGACCTGAACTCGAATCTGCGGTGTGGAAAGTTGCTTCGACTCACGTTGCTCCGTGTTTGACACAGAAGCACAGAAATAACCTTTCCTCTTTTTAATGCATCAAGTGTACTTGAAGCGGTATCAAATCCAGCAGGTTTCCTGCCTACGCGTAGCTATAAATTATAAAAGAAATGAAATCTTGGTAGGCGTAGCCACTAAATCAACATTTCGGTGACAGTGAGAAATGTTTAAACAATGAATAAACAACAGCAGAAAAATATTGACGACTGTAACTAGGTGAAATATGTTTCCTCTTTTATTTGAACCAAAGTACAACACAGAATCTGGGAAAATTCATTCTTTGTAGGCCTATTATGTACCAAGATTATACAATCAGTTTATTAAAATAAATCCAGAGTTAAGTAACCTTAATAATAACATTTTCAGTAAGAGAATTAAATATATCTCTTTAAACTCAAACTGTACATTACTTAACTCCCTTTCGTATAGATACTCGTATTTTTTATTCCCTTTTTTCGACTAGTGGTTTTGTTCTCAATTTCTAATTACAATAATTTTAATTATATCTATTAACTTCTAGCATTTTGACAATGTAAATTTTACAGCACTTTTATTTGCAGACGATCAAGTAATTGTCAGCCGTAACGAAAATGATCTGCAAATAGCAGTCATTAAATTAAATGAAGTTGCCAATAAATATAATATGATAATCTCCACAGATAAAACAAAAGTAATGGCATTCCTAGGATCTTACCCAATCAGAACAAAAATTGTACAAAAACAATAAAATCATGGAACAAGTGAATACGTTCAAATATTTAGGCTGCAACGTCACTTATAACAAGAGCCGAGATATAGATAAGTTAAATGCTTTTACTTATTTTCGTGGAACAATACGTCGAACTTTAGGTAGAAACATTACTAAAGTTTTACAAAGTGATAGTTTTACCAGCTTTACTGTATGGATGCGAGAACTGGGTTTTAAGGAAGAAAGACGAGAGAAGAATTGAGGCTGTTGAAATAAAATTTTTAAGATTGTGGCTGGCTCTACACTACTTGATAAAAAGATAAGTGAAAACATTAGATCCGAATTAAAATACATAATATTATAGATATAATAAGAAGACATCAAAACAATTGGAGGGAGCATATACAGCGCATGCCAGAAACATCAATTACCAGAACAATATACAATCATGACCCTCGTGGGAGAAGAAACCCATGAAGACCCACAAAAAAGATGGCGAGACCAGTTTTGATTTGATTGGAGTGGAACGGATCTTGTGGTCTATACCGTAATGCAGATGATGATGATGATGATGATGATGGTGAACTTCTAGCATTATATCATGTAGGTTAACTGAAACTATCCCAAGCATAACATTTTACTCTTTTGAGTACAATGCCGTACATTTTAAATATGTAGGCCTATGTGTAATTTCAATTTCAAGAAATAAATCTTAAAGAAATATCTTTCATCTTATGAATCACTGAGAATCATTTGTAGTCTATTATTTAACGTCACAGTATAAATTACTGGTTATTTAGCGTTGGAGTTCGTGATAGCGAGATGATATGTGATGAGATGAGGATGAAGTTTCGCCATGTAGCCTAATTGCCTGACATCGACCTTACAACTGAGAAAACCTCCAAAGATCATGGTTTCCTCGTATATTTACAGATAAATGGGTTTTCTTTCTCTTTCTTTATTGGGTTATTTTACGACGCTAGGTTATTTAGCGTCTGAATGATATGAAGGTGATAATGCCGGTGAAATGAGTCCGGGGTCCAGCACCGAAAGCCACCCAGCATTTGCTCGTATTGGGTTGAGGGAAAACCCCGGAAAAAACCTCAACCAGGTAACTTGCATCGACCGGGATTCGAACCCGGGCCACCTGGTTTCACAGCCAGACGCGCTGACAGTTACTTCACAGGTGTGGACAATGAGTTGTCACTTAGTTACGTTTTATGATAGGACTTTTTTGTAGGTTCAAGGAGTTAAGTATAGAGATAGTAAACATTTAGAGATATTCATGAATTTGGGTGTCTCATATACACCAGTCATAAGCGTGTACTTACAGGGACTTCTCTTCCCTGCTGTTTGTAATGTTGTCGTCCGAAGTACATACAACCAAACAGTAAACGCGCAAGTGACAACTGGAAGAATTAACTGCCTGTAGATGTTGGCTTTCTGCTTTAAGGTAAGGGCAGGATATATCGAAGTAATGAATAAATCTGAATGTTGCGGACGTTGGCTCTGGCAGTATTACATTTGGTATGATGTGCCCATAGCAACCGTCTGCCAAGGATAACTAAATATTTAACGTGATCAACGTTCTATAGTGGTTGTCCAAATAGAGCATACCTGCACAAACAGCGCTCAACGAGCGCGCGCGCTCCTTCGGAGCGGGAGAGCGGTGTTTACCTCTCGCCGAAACGGAGAGGAAGATACGTCAGAATGACATCATGCTATAGGTAAAGGAGAGGGAAACAACCACTCAGTTATCTAATGGAGTGCAGTGTGTAAGCCTATTCTCAGTAACTGTTTCACGTTGCTTACCTACTGCTACAGTACAGTATGGAGGAATCTAAAAGACGGAACATAACATTTAACATTTAACGATTTACAGCTCGAATTTATTGATCTTCAATGTGACCCAAGTACTAAAGATCGTTTGACTAATACTACTAGCCTGGTTGAGTTTTACAAGACTAAACATTAGCAATAATATCCACGACTACACAGGCTGGCTGTGAAAATGGTTGCTATATTTGGCTCAACATTTATATTTGTGACCAACTGTTTTCTATAATCAACTTTAATAAAGGCAAGCATCGAACATCTGTAACTGATGTTTCATTACGATCAGTAGGCTACTGTTCCTTTCAGCTGCCAACAGCATAAAACCTCGATTTGATGTGCTGATAAATAAAAATGCAACAAAATGATATTGTACATTTAAGTGGCTGTAGAATTTCTATTATTTCTGTAAAATAAATATGTCTTTATTAATTAATAATAGTCAAAGATAGTTTTGCAAAGACTGAACGGGAATTAATTTCATAAACACTCGTAATAGTACTTCCTTTTGTGTATATTTTGTACGAGATCACCCCTTCTTCCAGTCCACCCTTATACAGAGCGCAGCTAATATCTGATTCCGCTCATGAGCTGTGAGCCGGCTCGGAGAGCGCAAACCTTGTGCAGGCCTGAAATAGAGTAATTTTGCTATCCGGTATTTTGATGTAATTGGTGAAAATTATAGCTTCCCACTGCTCAGTACAAATCTGAATTCTCCAACACAGGAAAAATCTTTCAAGAAAATTGATGCGTCTTGAATAGCACTTATCGATACATCAGAAGGAAAAATTTTACAATATGTGTTGGTGTCATCGGTGTACACAGAAGTTATTTAAAGAAATGTTAGTATAACTTAAGAATAGAAACAGTGGAGGATAGAACCAATCACTAATCCTTGTGAGACTCCAAGATGACAGTCAACTTTAACACGACAGTACCGGAGATGAAGTAAGTCTCGTGAGAATATAAGGCACATGTGGAAAAAATTGGTTGTAGAGTAGACAGGTATGCCACAGAATCAAAGGCTATGGCAATAGCTAACAGAAAAGCCGTAATATTGGTTTACTTTTCAAACCTTCCGTACTTTCTTCAAGCAACGGGCAGGATATTATAGGTTATTATTCTGATCTTCTGAAATATCATCTATAATTTTATATACGTAATATCGTCTCTACATTTTGTAGTCAGCGTGTGATTATTCGTTCAAAAACTTTGCTATGCATATCTATTAACCCCTGCGAGATCTCGTTTCGACTACACGCTTTATTCTAGTGTCAGAGAATCTGCCGATAGTTGTAGGCTTTAGAATAAAGTAAAATTTTGAGAGAAGAATCTGACAATAACTGATAGGCTATATCAAAAGCTACTGATGCGTAAGTTCGCAGCGTTTTTGTTTTCTATTGTATAGGAAATTGCGTTGGAATTTGGAATTGGGCATATTAATGGTTTGCGGGCCTTTTGTCAACAATTTGTTTTATCCATTACCTTTCGTTCACTCACTTTTGTCCACGTTCCCTTGTCTACAACCGATTGTTCCATTACAATTTACGTCCATCCATACATTTTGTCCACATCTTTTATGTCCATAATCTTTCGTTCATCTTAGAATACACATTTGTTTCCCACCTACAATTACAACAGAAGGTATTGTCATCATTGTCTCTTTCCTTTGGATATTAAGAAGAATGGATATACAGGGTGTTTCCAGGCTAGTGTTACAAACTTTCAGGGATGATGGGGAAGGGCATATGTATCAATTTGAGATAAGGAACCCTGGTCCGGAAATGACGGAGTCGAAAGTTACAAGCAAAAGTAGTTGTGTGGAAATGAAATAATGTTATTCCTCTGTACACCTTACTTATGTGGTAGAGCAGCTGGCTACAGACTGGAAGGTCCGGGGTTCGACCCCAGGTGGCGACAGGATTGTTTCTCGTTGCCAAACTTTCAGAACGGCCCCGAGGTTCACTCAGCCTCCTATAAAATTGAGTACCGGGACTTTCCCGGGGGTAAAAGGCGGTCAGAGCGTGGTGCCGACCACACCACCTCATTCTAGTGCCGAGGTCATGGAAAGAATGGGGCTCTACCTCCATGCTCCCCAAGTGCCTTCATGGCATGTTACGGGGATACCTTTACCTTTTTTTTACCTTTTACACCTTATTTATGTGTATTTATCTGTACATCTTACATATACTGTATTCATCTGACGTTGTTTACGTTATCTACTTACAGTATTCCATTCAGTACGCTGTCTGAGGGATAGAGACAGGAAACTACACTAAAGCAATGCAGATAGAGTAATATGGTACGGACAGGGTCGGTTCTGATATGCACGATATATATAAAACTTATTTCTTTGTAACATCCATTATTATTCTATAGTATATGAATGGAATTATAACCATTGGTGACGCTGTTCCATGCACTTCTGTCATGTATAGTAACTTCATTTTTCAGCTGTTGTTTAATTTAATATTACAAATTCTTTTATTTCCTATTTCTAATTTCATATCAGTTTCCAAACGGAAAAGATTGAGTCACCTACACCCTGTAGCATTGACGGTCATAATGAAAATGAATGAGGCAACAACGTAATAAAGTTACTTCCATCGCTTTTAAATCGGAATACTTTAATCAGACGACAGTGAATGAATGTATTTATAGTAGTTCGAGTGGTACCGTTGTAGCAGAGTACTCATAAACACAACGCTCGGTGCCCAAGGTCAGTTACTAGGACTGGTTTTTATATCTTCACACACACACACACACACACACACACACACACACACACACACACACACGTATATCATTCCCTTCCATTCTCTTCTATTAGAAGGTAAAAATAACAGTGATAATAGAGGCCTGTTCCTTAAAACTACTTCGACAAGTGACAAGGAAAATAAGTGACAAGCAAGTACCAACTTGTCAGATTTTTGTGTTTCCTAAACACAGAGACAAGTGGCTTGTGACAAGTGACGAGCAAAATTAGGAATGAATTTCACTGGCCTGACTAGTGTTTTATTTCTTGAAGAAATTTACTTATATCTGATTATAACTTATGTAGGCGGAACTTACCATCGCTCTACAAGTCTATAAACAGGGCGAAGACGAAAATATAACAGGCTAGTAGCCAAGAAATGTGGCTAAGCGATTCAGAAAGAAAAATTATAATTCTAATAAAAGGATAAGAATACACAGGAAACGAGTTGTTTATTCTCATATGCAAAATGTATATGACTTTCAGTGAGAAATTCTGGTTAACCTTAACAAAAATGGAAGAGATTCTAACTACAAATGTAGGCAAATTTAAACGAAACAATAGTTCGGAATATGTATGATAAGACTTTCTTGTGTTAAATTCTAACGTACCTTGTTTACATGTTTCGACCTATGTATGGGTCATCCTCAGAACTGGTCGTTGCTGGTCTTGGCGCCTCTTGTTTTGTTTCCTGTGAGGGTGTGTTCGTGTGGTGTAAAGTGGCGTCAAAGAGTGTGTGTGTTCTGAAATTGAGTTGTGTGTTGAGAATTTCTTTGGGGTATGTTTTTGTAATTTATTGTAATTTTATTGTTTATTTCAAATATACAGAATAAAGAAATATAATTACAAAACAAACAAAGAGAAATACAAATAAAATAATACAAGCAATATAAAAAGAAGATACAGTAGTATTAACAAAATTTGAGACCGAATGAGCAGCGCTCGTGCTCGGTCGCAGTTCAGATATAATATTAAAATAAATAATAATAATAATATAAATATATAAGTAAAATAAAATAGGAACTAAAATATAATTACAGCGGCAATGGAATTATATAATATAATATTAACACTATAGAAGAATAATATCGCACGTGAAAAGTAGGACTAATATATATTTCAAAATTATAGAATACAAATATAATATAGGTTGATTAATTCATACACATAGGCTATGTGTGTCTGTATATTTCATATTGTTCTAGTGTGTTTAGTTTCTGGCTTTTTGGTTGGACGTGTAGTATTTCCATGTCTGTGTTGATGTCTCTGTAGGTGTGTAGGTGTGGCGCCAAGACCGGAAACGACCAGTTCTGAGGATGACCCATAATAGGTCGAAACATGTACAGTAAACAAGGTACGTTAGAATTTAACACAAGAAAGTCTTATCATAAATATTCCGAAGTGATACAGTGTTAAAAGTTGCGAAATCAAGATGTATAGAAACAGTAGTCTTATTGAAGCTATATCAGCCAACACAGGAATTTCTTTGAATTTTTAGTTTTTTTTCTTTTTCATCTTTTGTTACTTTTAGTGAAAATGCATCAAATTAATATAATCTTCTTTTCTTCTCTGATTTTATGAAGCAATAAGTTACTAATTCTGGTCCGTTATCTTACTTGTGAAACTTGTCAACAATTCACAATCACTTGGCGAATTTCTCAGACAATGTTAAGAAACCAAATTTATTCAACTTATCACTTGTCTCCGATTTCCTTGTCAGCTTATCAATAATCGCCCTAGTTTTTTTTTAAGAAATAGGCTCGAGTTGTTATTGTATTGGTAGTGAAAATAACACTAGTTCAATTAATTAAAATGTGTCTCAGTGAAACGTACAGCAGAGTTCGTATAGGTCAGTTTCTGTCAGATGCGTTTCCAATTCACTGTGGGCTAAAGCAAGGAGATGCACTATCACCTTTACTTTTTAACTTTGCTCTCGAGTATGTCATTAGAAAGTCCAGGATAACAGAGAGGGTTTGGAATTGAACGGGTTATATCAGCTGCTTGTCTATGCGGATGACGTGAATATGTTAGGAGAAAATCCACAAATGATTAGGAAAAACACGGGAATTTTACTGGAAGCAAGTAAAGAGATAGGTTTGGAAGTAAATCCCGAAAAGACGAAGTATATGATTACGTCTCGTGACGAGAATATTGTACGAAATGGAAATATAAAAAATTGGAAATTTATCTTTTGAAGACGTGGAGAAGTTCAAATATCTGGGAGCAACAGTAACAAATATAAATGATACTCGGGAGGAAATAAACGTAGAATAAATATGGAGAATTCCTGTTATTATTCGGTTGAGAAACTTTTATCATCCAGTCTGCTGTCGAAAAATCTGAAAGTTAGAATTTATAAAACAGTTATATTACCGGTTGTTCTATATGGTTGTAAAACTTGGACTCTCACTTTTAGAGAGGAACAGAGATTAAGGGGTGTTTGAGAATAAGGTGCTTAGGAAAATATTTGGGACTAAGAGGGATGAAGTTACAGGAGAATGGAGAAAGTTACACAACACAGAACTGCACGCATTGTATTCTTCACCTGACATAATTAGGAACATCAAATCCAGACGTTTGAGATGGGCAGGGCATCTAGCACGCATGGGCGAATCCAGAAATGCATATAGAGTGTTAGTTGGGAGGCCAGAGGGGAAAAAGACCTTTAGGGAAGCCGAGACGTAGATGGGAAGATAATATTAAAATGGATTTGAGGGAGATGGGATATGATGATAGAGACTGGATTAATCTTGCTCAGGATAGGGACCGATGGCGGGCTTATGTGAGGGCGGCAATGAACCTCTGGGTTTCTTAAAAGCCAATAAGTAAGTAAGTAAGTAAGTGAAAATAACAGAATTAGGAATGTAATAGCAAAAACTACACAGTTGTAAATATACTATGAGCAGTAGTGCTGGTGTAAATTCGTACGAGTACAGGTTCCATAAATATAAAAGATAATGCAAGAATAATATAGTAATGACAGAGCATCTCCACTTGAGCTCAGGTCCCATAAGTGGAACACTGATACACAAGCCACTCAGTGCATCGTCTTCAACAAACACTATGAAACTTGAAAGACACGAAGTGTATGTATCGGAGAAAGCATCTCTGAAACATCTATTAATAAAAATACTTAAATCAAGCGAAGACGTATGTAGTTCAACACGAAACCAGCAACAATGCTGCTACGGAGCAGTGAAAAATTCAGCACCGATGTGGGGTGAAAGCCTAGGGTGAGGGGGGGCCATAGAAAGCGCCCGGCTTTAGACATAAAACCAGTGTCACCGGCTTCCAACCTAATTATGTTTCCTCCCCAGTCCGGTTCTACTCGACAAGGCTTTCAAACTCTCAATCCCTCCGCGCCAATCACGTCCATTTATCCCTCTGACCTCCACGTCACTCCACAAAGCTCAATGACTACCAGAACTGTTTCTTTTCTACGTGCCGGAATTCCTTCCTGGTTAACTCAATTCTGAAACGTAAAACAGCATCCAGACTGTCACTAGATTAGCGTTTCTCAAACTTCTGGAAAGCAACTATCATTAATTTAAAGATAAAAATAAAATGCGTTGGACCATTATAGGGATTATCAGGGACTGGAATGCTTTACCTGCAGACTTATTGAAGGCTTTACCAATAACCAAAAATGTATTTAAAAACAGGCTTAAGGACTTTATTAATAGACGGTAGTATATTATGACACTATTTAAAGGGTGTAATTGATGTTTTATTATTTGAAGTGTTGTGTCAGTGAAGAAGTGTGTTGTGTCAGTGAAGTGTGTTTGTGTCAGTGAAGTTTTATAGTTTCTAGTGGTGGAGCAAAGTATTTGAACAGTGAAATGTTTTTGAAGTGTTAGTGAAATCAGGATAGTATCAGTGAAATGTGTTGTAGTACCAGTGCAGTGAGTAAGTTTACAGCGAAATGAGTGTAGTGCTGAAGGTACTTGTGCATCTATGAACATATTATCATACTCATAGGTCTAAAACCAGACGTAAGTGCAAGTTTGAACCAAAAAATTATTGAGATTTGCGATAAATTAATTAGTTTAGGAAATTGTATATTTATTATGTATAACTACGTTTGTCTATAGATCTTTTTGTTAAATTATTAAGCCCTGTACTTTTGTGAACTAATATCAATAAATCTATCTATCTATCTATCTATCTATCTATCTATCTATCTATCTATCTATCTATCTATCTATCTATCTATCTATCTATCTATCTATCTATCTATCTATCTATCTATCTATCTATCTATCTATCTATCTATCTATCTGTCTATCTGTCTGCCTG
Organism: Periplaneta americana; assembly: GCF_040183065.1. NCBI lineage: Eukaryota > Metazoa > Arthropoda > Insecta > Blattodea > Blattidae > Periplaneta > Periplaneta americana. The sequence continues at coordinate 44,594,869 of NC_091131.1, forward strand.
CCTGCCTGCCTGCCTGCCTGCCTGCCTGCCTGCCTGCCTGCCTGCCTGCCTGCCTGCCTGCCTGCCTGCCTGCCTATCTATCTATCTGTCTGTCTGTCTGTCTGTCTGTCTGTCTGTCTGTCTATCATACTCGTAGGTTTTCAGTTCGAAGTTAGGGTTAAGATTCAGATTTAATTTAAATATTATTTTAAGTGATCGTGCTTCA